>NC_068404.1:8041079-8365079 GCF_023724105.1 Carassius gibelio | reverse complement strand
TGGAAAAGCATCTTTTCCTCTTGTTTTGGCCTTCGGGCCCTTTTAAACAGCCTCCGGAGCAGATAAATTTGGGATGCTGTTTTCCTGTTGTAGTATGGACTGTGAAAATAGAGGCTTTGAAACGATGTAGCATGTTTAGTTTTATAAACCATTGTACCAATAGACATGTCTATAGCAGTAACGTTAATTGCAGTAATTCAAATTCAAGCCGTTTCTAAAGACATTTACTTTGCATGCTTTTCATATAACAGTCCTAAAAAGACGATAGAAAATTTACTCACACTTGTTGTTCTGCAGCCAAACACGAGGCAGTAGCGTAAAAAATTCTGAATAATCATGCCAGTAAATGGTGAAATATGTCCCTAAATAATTGATCCTGCCGGAATAATTGCATGAAACTTATGTCTGTATCATCTCAGTGAGGTTTAAACATGCACAGTAAAGCAAATGTAATGTCTTTAGACATTTCGGTGTGGATGACAACTCTGCAAAAAGCCTTTGCTTCGTGGTTAAAAAGTGGCATCGTCATCGGACAGAGTTAAGTCATAACGCCGTTTAACAAATTTTGGCGTCTTCATAAGCGCATTCTATATATAACGTCTATTTAAATTGTTCAGATGAGCAAATCACGAGGTTTTCTTGCATGATTAGCATTTTAATTGTTTGGTCAGACGGTTCATATATTGATCTATATATTCACGTTCATAAATCGGGGATTAAACGTGGAATTTATCTTTTGTATGCTAAACATGTAAACAATATGTGCACAGTACCTATAACTGCGCTTTACATTTTGCAAGATTGACATGCTAAATGGCTAACTGACCCGGTTTACTCTCATCAATTTTGTTAAGATATGCACCAGTTCATTGCGTTTACGAACGACATGTATCCGTTTAATCAACTCGACATGTATACCGGTTTAGTCCTTTCGTTCACGAATGAGAGCTCTCGATCTCTGAGACTCATATGAAACTCGCTCATTGTGGATGACAACTCTGAAAAATTCTTCATGAATGAGTGTAAACTGAGAACGATTCGTTCGCCTAGAAGATTCATTCGAAAAAACGATTCTTTCACGAACGACATGCCACTACAATGACGCACGGTCTTCGCCGCTAGTGGAGGCAGCATCGAACTGCGCCACGGCTGAAAAAGCGAGAGAGGTTTACTGCGCTGAGAACTGGAGCACGGCTGCGATCCAGCATAATAAGAGAGCCCGGTCCTGGCGAGAAAATCGTGTTGTCGAGTGAGGCGAGCTCAAGGATTTGCACGAGCTTTTGGCCACAACGTGTGGCTTGGTGAGAAGAGCAGCTGACGCGATGATGCTTGTTGGTGTTCGGCGGATAGATATCTTCGTCGGAAGGAAGATTGGGCCTGTGATAAGATGACGGACAGAGCGAACCGAATGCTGACAAACGGTCTATGCCGAAAAACTGTCGTGGGACAGGAGGTAGGAAGACTGGATATATATACGCTTGCGTGCGATTTAAGATTATTAGCTAAACGAGATGCACCTGTGCCAAATTGGATGATTATCTGATCGTGCTTCTCCCGAACTTTGTTAATAAAACCACATATGGCGAGTCAGGAGCAATCCGATGAAAAGTTGGCATTTTCAAGGTGAAGATATAAGCACTACTTCAAATTCATTGTGGTCAAAGGCAAGAACTTGCATGTAATGTGTGACACACATCTACAAAGCTAGTGGCCAAAAACACTTTTCTTAAAAAGATAATACTTGAAGTGCAGGATAAAACTCTTGCTGTCTGTTGATGTGCAATAAATATTGAAAGTTATGTACCTGTCTGTTCTACTCATTTCAACTGACTTGTAAAAACTGCAAAAAAAGAAAAAAAAAAGTACAAATTCTCTGACATGTAGCAACTTTATTTATTTATTTATTTTATTTTTTACAGTAACGCAAATAGTTACTTTCCCTGGTAACGAGTTACTTTTATTAAAGAGTAACTCAGTTACTTTTTGAAACAAGTAGTGAGTAACTATAACTAATTACTTTTTTAAAGTAACGTTCCCAACACTGCACATATGTAATGTCATGTCTACTCCAATTATAGACCTAATATTTTTTAGAACACAATTGAACAAATAATTCAGCATTATGACATCACAAGCTGCTTTTAAATGGGTCATCGGGTGCAAAATTCACATTTACGTTATTTGAACATAAATTTGTGTTGGCAACCAGTTTTTTTTATTTTTTATTATTATTATTTTTTTTTTATACATAAATGTAATATCCCCTTTCTTAAATCAAACAGTTCTCACCTTCTTGGCTGTGTGACATCACACAGGCCCAGGCCCCTCCCACGATTGTTGATTGACACTAACGTTTTAGCACAGACCCCCGAATTTGTGCTCTGCATTTAACCCATCCAAAGTGCACACACAAAGTAGTGAACACACATACACTGTAAACACACACGGGGAGCAGTTGGGGGTTCGGTTCCTTGCTCAAGGGCACCTCAGTCGTGGTATTGCCGGCCCAAGACTCGAACCCACAACCTTAGGTTTAGGAGTTAAGTGATTGAGGTGTTTTGTTGTTGGATATAATAATAAACATAGCAGTTGTTTATCTGAGCCACTGAAGACACAGTGGATTACGTTTGTTTTTGAAGGGATACGCCTTCTTTTGATAGAAGACTTTATACTCATCAAGATTGCATTTATTTAATAAAAAATACAGTAAAACAGTAATTATTACTACAAAAATTGCTTGAGTTTCAAAAATATTATGAAACAGTGATATTATAAAATATAATTACAATTAAAATGTAATTTATTTCTGTAATGCAAAGCTGAATTTTCAGCATCATTACTCCAGTCTTCTGTGTCACATGATCCTTCATAAATAATTCTAAAATGCTGATTTGCTGCTAAAAAAAAAAAATCTTCTTATTATAAATGTTTGATAGCTGTGCTGCTTAATATTTTTGTGAAAACATGCTTATTTTAAATTTTGAAGAAAAGCTTTTTTTTTTTCTTTTTTTTTTTTAAACCAGTCTTTTGTAAATGTTTTTATTATACAGTATAATTCTTTCTAGAAAAAAAAAATCTTCCTGATCAAAGTTTCTATTACACTGTAGTGTGTACAGTATATGATATTTGTAAATAAAATGACTTCTCAATAGACAGAGAAAGTAGCTGGAGTTGTGTACAGCACAACATGCTGTATATAGAAACAAGATGTCTGTTGCGTCACGTCAGGCATTTCCAATGCAGACATCTTCATTGATTTTAATGCAGATCTCATTTTGTTTCATGTCAGTCTAGCCAGACCGAGCTGTCACATTATTCCACCCTGAAGTCTCGAGCATGTATCTTAATGTTGGGTTGTATTTTAGAAAGGTAACAGGGTAGAAGCATTCTGAATTTCACTAGTGACACCTGAGATGCTTTGTACCTCAAGAAGCACTGAATGCCACAGGGTCTCTGGTTACCAGGACCCATTCTATCCTCGGCTTCCTGCCTGTGTCACATAATAGGGGTCAAGGTCACCAGACCACATGTAAACCAGGAAGTGGATGCAGAAAAGACATATAGATGTCTAAAATATCATTGTACAATTGCCTGGCCGCCTTCTACACCGTAAATAAAATGAATTATTCAAATAGATAATGAAATATTTAGAGCGACAGAATAGCCCCCTACAGAGGCAAGTGAATTATACGCTACTGCTCTCTGAAACTGGACACTAACCTTTTTAAACCACATCAACTAGAGTATATACACACTCACTACCAATATTCAGTCCTTTGGTAACTTAACACCAAAGTTTCAGATTTGCCGTGCAGTGCCAGATACGCGCTCATAACAAAACACTGAATGCTAAAATATCATGTGCACCATTTCAGTCTTAATGCATTTATCGATGTGGCGTCAAACAACACAAGGGCTGTTTTGTGCCAGTAAATCCCAGTCCTTTTATCTAAGGCCTGATGTGAAGAAAAACAGATGGCAGTGAAGATGTGCCTCCATCACTCAAATGTAACCCCACCAGAGGTCGTCCTCAAAGGGACGCTCTACCTCTTAATGTCCTTATGGCACTCGGAAGCAGGAAACAGCCTTTTAATGCCCCTTAACATGTATTAGCACACGCCTGGTTCATATTTCCCCATCTCTACTCTCTGTATCTCGCTCTTCCTGCCGTCTGGTCCATCCGCTCTTTATTGATCCACATCACAACGTCTCATAACATGCGGAAGATCATGATGTTTAATTATTGATCAGCTTGGTTTCGCCGGAGACTGCGATTGAGAGCGAAAATGAGACAAGGGCAGATCGGCCTTATCAGCCTTCAGATCCGACGGGTGCGGAAGATTGCTTAGAAAATGACAGCAGGAGGAACGAAGTGTTCCCGGACTGGCACTCTGGTAATGGAGTATTCTTGCTCCATGTCTGTATGCGATAAGGTCTGAGGAGGCCATCTCTTCTGACAGGGCTGCTGTGTATCACGCAGTCCTGGAGATGCCGACTGACATGTGGGATCAGATGCACAAGTGAATAGATACAGTGATCCCATGTATTTGGACACTTAAGCAAGACTTTCAAATGTACGTTTACCATTACATTAATTAAATTGAATAACAAAGTAGCATCTATTATAAAGAAAGATTGTAAAAACACATAATCAAAGCATTTATTTAATTTCAACCCAGAAAAAAAAGCAAAAAAAAAACCCGTAATATTGCTAAATATTATTGCAGTTAAAAGTAATTGTTTTCTAGCTGAATCTATTTAAACATTTTATTTATTACTGTGATGACAAAGCTGAATTTCCAGCATCATTACTCCAGTTTTTAGCGTCATTTGATCCTTGAGAAATCATTCTAATGTGCTGATTTGCTTAAGAAACATTTTCTATTATTACCAGCGTTGCACAAAGTGGAGTTGATTAATATTTTTAGTAAATACTAAAGGACACTTGAATTTGAATAATAAAGTTGAATCTAATCTAATCTAATTTCAAACATAATCTGAAAGCTGATTAAATAAGATTTCCATTGTTGAATGGTTTGTTTATACAACTATTTGAAAATCTGGAAACTGAGGTTGCAAAAAAATCTAAATATAGAGAAAATCGGCTTAAAGTTGTCCAAATTAAGTTCATTGCAATGTATATTACTAATCGAAAATGAAGTTTTGATATATTTACAGTAGGTACATTTTAAAACTTTACTTAGTACAGTACTTCGTATTTACTTTTTGGCATGAAAGGAAAAGAAAAGTCGATCATTTTGACCCATAGAGTGTATTTTTTGGCTATTGCTACAATTATACCCATGCTACTTTTGACTGGTTTTGTGTTCCAGGGTCACAATAAACATGATGCTTCAACCAATCTATGTATAGGAATGTAATGTGACTAAATAAAATAAAAAATAAATAAAATAAAAAACCTTGAAGCAATGTATGCCTACTAAATCAAATTATACCATACAGTCTCTTTATGCAAGTCTCCTTGACTTTCAATAACATCTGCGCATCTGCCTCAGGTAATCACGTGTATTGAGCACATGATTTCATGTTATGAGAAGAATGCAAGAAATGCTGTATATGTATTTTGAATGTTCTCTCTCTGTGTGTCTTTCTCTCCTCTCTTCCAGAGGGGTCACCTCAACTTCTCGCCCTTCGGTGCGGGGGCGGCGCTGTAGGCTGGGGGCTGAATGAGCCCTCAGGCCTGTGTAGGGATGGGGTGAGTCTGGTCTATAGCACAGTACCTCACTGACTGCCCTTCACCTTGCAATTCCCGCCTTTTACGTTATCCTTTTTTGCTTTCCATGCTATTGAAGGAAACTGCAGCTCTGCAACATCTAGGACCCGAAGTGGTAGGGAAATAATGTAGGATAATGCGGTTGTGGTAATCAGTTTTCAAGAAATAGTTCATCTAAAACTGAAGACTTTCATCAGTTACTCATTGATTTATGTTGATTAAAACCTGACTTTCTTCTGAGGAATGAAAAAAAAAGACATTTTGAAGAATGTTCAGGCAGCTGCATTCCTGTCAAACTCAAAAACTAAAAAGTATCTAAAAGCATCGTAAAATTTGTCCAAATGTATTTTTTTAATAGAAGGAATAACAGCATACAAGTTTAAATCAACATGCCGATGAGTAAATGGTGGCAGAACTTTAATTTGAGGGTGAACTATTCCTGTAAATGTTATATTATTTAGGATTAAGTGTATTGAAATGATCTATCGTATAGCATGTAATGGAGCTTGTCCACACATGCTTCCTTCTGACTGTCTCAAACTGCAGACAGTCATTGTTTTAAAGTCCAGTGTCTGTTTAATTGAAAATGAGCTGCAGTTTTTGTTAAAAAAAAAAATTATCCATTCCTCACGGCTAGTTCTTCATTCGTTGCTGCGAACATTTCGACCCTGCTCTTTCCTTGATCCTTCATTCAGTCCTTTCCCCTTTATGTTCTCTCCTTTGCTAAGTTTTGCTTATTGATTTTGCTCTGAGACAGAGGCTCTTTATGGAGTTTGTCCTCATGCTGAGATGCTCATTGTTACCTGCTGAATCATGCCTTACAGAGAGTTTGGAGAAGAGCCACGTCTCTGCACTGAATCAATGGCCCTTGCACTTATGTTTTAGCCACAAATAAATCTTCACATGTGCCACACGTTCAGCCAGAGGTAACTGTGTAAATAATGCAGATATATACCAGGGATGGCCACAAGTACTCGATTACAAAATGACAACAGTTATTAAACAGATTAACCATTTCCAATTAAAATACAGTGATAACTATACGCTAATGGCCCTGTCCTGAATGGCACCCTAAACCCTCGTGCTCTTCCTCTGAGTCTGTACTTTCATAACGTAATGCCGCTTTGACTGTCGTGTAGAAGTCTGGTGCAGAGCTTGCCCCAGTGTGGGCTCGGTGTATAACGGCCACAAAGGGGACGCTCGCGAGCGCCCTTCTGAATGCTAAAATGACAATTGGGACACCCTACGGTCTCGTAGACTTAACGGACTTGCACACGCGGTGGCCATTGTACGTCTTTAAGACCTTAAGTGCACATGAAGTGTTCCATTTGGGACAGGGCCAATGTGCACAAAGGAACTTTTCAGTTATGTACAGTGTTGGGGAAAGTTACATCTAAAAGTAATGCATTACAATATTGCATTACTCTGTAAAAAAAAATCTGTCCCGTGGCTGAGCTTGCTTATTTGTGTGTAATAAAAACAAAAAAAACAAAGGATATATATTTTGGTAACTGTAAATCATTTTCTCACTAAAAGTAAAATTAATAAGCCAGGCTGAAGGAAGTCCCTTTGCCTCTGCACTTAATTCCCAATTTATTTCAACATGGGGACAGGAGAGATGTCAGTGAATAAATGGGAAAAAGAACTTGCATTATTTATTTTACTGTAAATTTAAAAGTAATGTGTTACTTTACTGATTACTTGAAAAAGTAATCTGATTCCATGTCTCGTGTTACTTGTATTGTAATGTAACTTGTAATGTAATGTAACCCGCAACACTGATTACATTATCAACATTTATTTTTAATGTTTTCAAAAACAGATGCAAAATGACTCTTTTCAAGTATATATTTTACAAAAAGAAGTTAGATATGAAATGCTAAAATACTACAGCCACTATACACATAAAATACTGCATGTATATAGGCCAACAAAAAAAAAAGTGGTGCAGACATTTATTGGGATTATTCTTCTGTACTCAAGTAAACCAAATGTCAATCCTTATTATATCTAGTAATACATATATATAAAAAATAGCTTTTTGTGTGGTGGTTAGTATCACAGGGCATTCACCGTTGTCCTTGAGCTCTGTAGCTCACCTTACCTAAGACGTCATTTAACTTCATGCCTGTAAGACTAATATCGCTTTAGGAGTCAGGCAGGGTGTCAGATCATCCTGTAAAACCTTTAAATTATCAGGATTCTCTAGATTTGTCCTGCCTTAACCTGGTTTGATATGTCTTTCAAGGTTTCATGGCTGTTTGCTGTCCTCAAATAGTCTAAAGGCTTTTCAGGAACTTGAAGAGAAAAAGCTGAGGAGCGTGCGTTAGAGGATTATGGTTAACCATGGGTCTGGCCTTTTTAATTATCTGTCCTTGCACTTGTAGGAGTTCAGTTACTGCTAAAGAGCACGTACTTGATGCACCCAACCCTGGTGATCATATGGTTGCGTTTATTTGTGAGAGAGCGCGATGTCACCTAAGACATGCTTAAGAGTTTCTCAGAAGATGCTAAAGTACATAGAAGGATAGCTTCAATCTGATACCGGCAGGACTTTTGAAATCTGTTTCCTTGTCATGTGAAGGTTGACCATTCTCCTTAACACATCACATGAACATTGATTTATTTTATTGGGTGCTGTGTATTCTGCATATTTTGTGAGTGCACACAATCAGGTTCTGTGGCATCTGATCAAAACAAACTGGCTGATAAAGGTCTGTTTTCTCTTCTTACAGTGGTTGTAATCAGATCAGACTAGCTGTGCACACAACCTTCTCCCAATACTTCTCAATTCTCTGCTACTGCTTGCCAATTGAACCGTAGCAATTGCCCAATTTGTATTTTGCTTTTGGATAGCCTAATCTTCAATGAGCACAGTTTGCTTGTTGGTTTAATGGATGACTTTAAGGCCAAGGATTTCCATCAGCTTTGAAAATGAAGTTGTAATGAGATTGCTCTGGGTTCCTTATAGAGAACTTCAACAGCTGTATTCCCAGTCTTGCTTATGATGTTCCTCTATGAGGTTAACATCACAACAGTTTGAAGAAGAGAAGCAAAATGAATGAAGCCAAAACAGTTTGAGAAGAACTAGCGATATGTTTGTTAGTGAAAATACAATGAATTATCAGGCCATGAAATGCCACAGAATCTTCAGAACTATAACATCTGCAATTCTTAGAATTATACAGACACTTCAATGTTTGTTGACTAAATTTTACGGCTAATCTCATAATACATTCCAGATATCCGTAAGATTAGTGTATTCTGTTCCATTTAACACATTTTACATATTTAAATACATTTGTCAGATTTTCAAAATATACAAAAAAGTCCTTTGATTCCATCTGGGTACTTTTTGGTGATATTTTGTAGTCATTAACCATTCTTGGACATGGCACGTCATTAATACTATGGTATTAAATTTTGGATACAGTGCAAGGGAGTTAATAGACTCTCACAAAAAGGTAGTAGTATATAGTACAGTACTTACAAAGTATGGTATCATGTTGTTATATAATGGTACTTCAATATGAACCTGAAAGATTTCCATTTACAATATCCTTCAATTGTTTGGGGTCAGACTGACTGACTGATTGACTGATTGGTTGATTAATTTTTTTATACTATTCAGCAATTGTGCATTAAACTAATGAAAAGTGACAGTAAATAGGGCTGCACAATTAATCTAAATTAAATCGCAAAGGCAATAAATTGCGTTTAGGCAGAAACTATGATTGTCATGCAGTGAAGCACAGATCTGTGATCAGTAATCTCCATCCAAAGAACCAAATATTCCCTGAAGAAGAAATCCAGGAAATGTTTATCGCTGCAGCTGAATAAACATACTTCATGTGGGCAGAGCTTATATGCTCCGAGAACGGACACTGCTATAGTGATACACACAGGTCTGTTAAGAGTAGAGGTTGACCGATGTATCTGTTCGGCCGATTAATCGACACCGATAGTTGATTGCTGGAACAATTGGTTAACGGCAAAAATCCATGCCGATAGTTTTCCGGGTTGCGTCCATCGCTGGAGTGGCTGTGAAATCTGTTTTCATTATACAGTGCGAGAGTGAAAAAATGTAGTGATAAAAAATAAAACATTTCATAGGACCCTAAATGTAATTTTTGTTAAACTTTTATTAAATTGATGTGAAAATGTATGTTTCTTGATTTTAATTAATAAGACTTGGCTTTATGGTTAATAAACTTCAATTTAACTATTTAAAAGGAGTGGAGAAAAATTCTAATAGAAAAAACAGAATTCAGAAAAAAAATATATATATATATCAGAATTTAGAAAAAAATCATATGGAATTTAGCAGAGGTGGGGGATTCGAGTCACATTTTCAGGACTTGTGACTTGCTTGATTAAATATGAAAATGACTTGACTTGACTTTGACTTGAACAAGTTACTTATTACAAGTGCAAGACCCGACAATGACGTGAACGTATAATAAACAATCAGCAATAAAATTAATAATAAAAAAAATATTATTATGACGTCAGCACCACTAATCAGCGTCTGTGCCTCTAACGCTGCACAATTCAAATCTCACAGAAGGATTTATTTCAAACACTCGACTGACATTATGAAGTGAGTTTGGAGTGAAAACATGTTATTAAATGTGTTTTTTTTTTTCTTCTTTTTTTTTGCAGCATTTACTACACAGAGCCGTAGTTCATTAAGAAGATACACAAACCGCTGTCATTATTGCAAACAATTTTGTTCATTTCCTAATCCTACGATTATATCGTTTGCGATTATGAACGTATATTTGCATAGCTTGTCAGAGAACTATGGCTCTGTGTAGTAAATGCTGCTCCACCTGAAAGCAGGTGATGGAGATTTACTACTAATCACAGAACCAGCTTTACTGACAAAATGTGCATGATAATCATGGTCAATCACTTTTGATTAAAGGTACAATTTGTAAGATATTTGCAGTAAAATATCCAAAAGTGGTGTTATATATTATAGTGTTATATATTTTGTTCAGCTGATTACTAACAATATCTCTAATGTTTTCAACTACTTGTAAATCATGAGAAAATTCCCATTCTAAACCCGGGGCAGTGCAGTCTGTCGACAAGGTCAGCTCCCCTAAACGTAAGCGTATAGGCCAACCAAATGACCCAAAAGAGTTTGGGACAAGAGGAGAGAAAGAGCGAGGATCAATATCTGTGTTGCATTTTCTAGATGGAGAGAGCTTCGCGACAAACTTCAACTAGAAAAAGATACCGCTCTGGCTTGTGTTTTACTTGACAGGTGAATTGTTTTGATTCCTATCTTTACAGAAAATGTATGCTATTATAACGATCAACAAGATTAGTATTATGGGGAATACACGCCAAACGCGGGGCATCGCGCCTCTAGACCCGTGCGAGGAAGTCTCTGATCCATAGTCTGATCGTGTCTTTGCATTGACTTTGTATGTAATCTACTTGCACAAATCGTTGAACTCGCGTTTGGTATGTATGCCCAATAATTGTGTTTGAATGTAGACGAGTGTATATATTTGTTGAACAAGTGGTAATCGTGTTCATATCATCTGACTAATTTGATAATTTACTGTCCAACTATGTTTGCTGTATTGTTGGGTAGAAGACAACAAATCCCATCATTCCACACTCCTTTTTAGTGTCATCAAACCACGCGATTGTTATTGTTTTGGTAGTGCGCCCTCTGGTGTCAGGTCCTACAACCTGTACCTTAATTGTGCAGCCCTAACAGTAAAGACATTTAAAATGTTACAAAAGATTTTTAAATGAATGCTGTTCTTTTGAACTTTTCAATTATAAAAAAGTTAAATGTTTCTTAAGCAGTAAATCATCATATTATGATGATTTCTGATTAATCATGTGACACTGAAGACGTTACATTTTAAAACACTTAATATTTAACAATTTTAAAAAAATTACAATATTTTTTGATCAAATAAAGAAAAAGAGACTTCTTTCAAAAACATTAACATTTCAAATTCTTCCGTAATGGAGAGTTGAAGGCCCCACACACATATGTACATGACTGGCCACTCTTAGGCGATCCCATGGGATTATTGTTCTTGTAGAGGGGCGGGACAAGATAAGGGAGGAGGAGAGCTTTATAATCTTCTTAAAGGGTTGATTGATAAAACCACTGTTGGAGAATCCCAACTGCACATCTGCATGGCCTGGATAGAGAGTTACACACATCTCTCTATAGACCACAATGTGTACAGTATATACTCCCTATTACAGCATATTCTCTGAAAACATGTCTATATATAGCACAGTGGTTTTATTTTACAACCCAGATTTTATACTGGGCATCCTGTGGCTTTTAAGTTTTTATCATTTAGAAGTAAAAATGGTTTTAAAATCAAACAGTAAACTACATAGACCAATATTCAGAATTGTTAAACAAGCTGAATAGGACTTTTGACAATTTTAGCTTTCTTGAATGTCTACAATTTCATGCTCTCAGTAGTCAGTAATTCATTCAACAAAGCACACTGTGGACGACAATTACATTTCATTGGAAATTTTTCCCCTTCCTTTTAAAAGTTAATAAGCCTGTTGATTTCACCTCCTCAAGTTATTATATGGTGAGATCCATTTGATAGTTTTTTTTTCTGCTTATGATCCTATACGAAAAGACCTACAACACACATTTTTAGGTTGTAAGCCACATGTTGAAAACTGCTGTCTGTAGCAGACGCTAAAGACATTTTGAGAAACGCTGAAAAGCATATAAGCCATGTAAAGCCATTTTATCTGTTGTCGTTACTGCACCTTAGTATGAAAAGTATCCAGTGTTGCTGCATACAGCACAGATAAGACATAACCTAGATATTCTCTCATATAAAGGACAATAGAGAGAACATTAAAGGTGGAGAGAGCAAGTTATATGTTGGGCCGAATGCCCCAGCAGAGAAAAAATCCCATAATATGCGTGTTAATAATGATTCCCTGACCTTTGCCCCTTGTATCAAGATTGCTTTAGTAGGTGGTGGGGCTAATGCAGTGCAGGCGCCTCATGGATGATAAGACCGTGATGAGCCTCATGTGTCCCCGCTGATCTTTCACTGCGCTGACATTCAGGCATGACCTGTATTGAGTTCCAGCTCTATATCTCATGAAGGGGTTAGCCGGGCTGAATGTCAGGCCACGGGCCACCCCCTCTCTCCAGGGACAGGATATTTCCATGTGTCCTCCCCTTCTTCTGAAACTACTGACCAGCTGCCCTTATTTAAATGCACACTTTCAAAATTACAGCCCTTTGGTTTGGCACATGCTTTTGCTGTGTGTTCTTTTAGGATTTTCAACTTGCATGCAGTTGAAATGAGAGTTATAAAATAAAATAAAAATCTTAATCAGTATTTTGGTCTTGTTTTGCAGTAAACATGTACTTAAAAATCTCACCATAAAATAGTTTTTTTTTTTTTTTTTTTTTAGGTTGATTCATTTTTACTTATTTTTAGTTTTTGGTTTTATTTACTTTAATTACTTTAGGTAGAGTACATAAAAAATATTTTAACATCATTTTTTGAATGTTGTAAGCTGAACAACTTGTTTTAGAGAAAAAAAGAAACTAAAGCATTAATTATAAATTGCATATGAAAAATAATACTTCATTTCAGATAATATGTCTTCGGAATGTGCAATGGCATATTCATGCTTAAAATATTCTCATAATACATTTTTGTTTTCCTAAGAAAATATATCTTGACACTATAAATATATCTTGATTTATATATATATATATATATATATATATATATATATATATATATATATATATATATATATATATATATATATATATATATATACATTTCTTTTTATTTGTAATTAATCCATATTGGTAAGTTAATGCTTAAAACAAGATTCAGATTTCAAAGGTAAAATACGTTATACGTTTCCTCAGAAAATATATATTGACATTATAAATATATAAACATATCTTGTTTTTTTCTCAGCCTTTTTTTAACCATATTGGAAAATTAATGCTTAAACAATAGACAAAATTCAAAGGTAAAATAAAGATAGCAAACATATCTAAACTAATTTAAAAAGGGGAAAGATAAAAAAAAAATACTTATTTTCAGAATACACTATATTTCACTATATTTGGATAAAAGCGTCTGCTAAATGATTAAATGTAAATGTAAATTTCGAATTTTTTTTTTTTTTTTTTTTTTATAATCCTGAAAAATATTATTCTTAAAACAAGACTGACTTTGTTATCTAGGTGCTTTACATGGATTTGAACACTAGCTGTAATAGGGGCCGTTTCTTGTTTGGAAATCCCTAGAGACCCGATCTCATCTGAATTGCAAAGCCTGAATCACTGAATATTCTGTCAGCTGAATGTCAAAGAACTGGATGTCCCCGATGGTTTGAGAGGCTGGGCTAAATTTGGAGTACAAGTGGTCATGTAGCCCGCCTGTCTGTATCCACATCTCTAAGTGTGCATGTGTGCCCTTTGATGAAGCGCATAAATAATGCAAGGTTAAACATAATGGTTGCTGTGCTTGAATATGAATAGCTGTATGTGATCCAGGTGCTTTGTTTGTGTCTTTGTGCAGCGTCCAGATAGCATTACAGGTGTGAATGCAGTGATTGACACAGATGTCGTTCTTGGTCTTAATGGGTGTGTGTGATTGGCTGACTGTGTGTGCTCACGATTTGTTCGGGTTCAGTACACTGTGTGCCATCGCTGTGTCTCTACTCTGCTAGTGCAGTGATGTCAGAACTGAGAGGCGACAGATAGGTGTAAATTATGGATCAGTACTTTCGAGCAGTGCGTGGGTGTGTGGGGCTCTGTAGATGGCCTGGATTAATACAATACGCTTCTACTGTACTGTAGCATCTCCACTGCACTCACACACTCTCATGATGTTTCCGGATGAGTTCCCTCGCAGAGTGAACCGGTAAATTAGGCCAGGGCATCCCGTTACGTCATTCCAGATAGTCTACCAACACTCTGTACTGCATGATCGGCTCCTGTATCTTCCTAAACGCTCTCTTAGTGCAGAGATAGATAGATTAACAATGATAATCAGATTTATTTCTAAAGGCTCAAGCACTGTAAACTTCCTTAAACCTTAGCAAACATATTTTCCCATTGTAATGAGATGAGGGGTTTAACAAAGTGCAGGGTTTTAATTTTTTGTTGCTTTTTTTTTTACATAATCAATGAGGTATTATATTGGTTCTTATTAATGGTTAGATTTTTTTCCCCTGTTTTTATTTTATGTATTATATATTGTTATTATTATTTACTTTTGAAGTTTATTTTAGTTATAGTTCCCTTGGGTACCAGCTGAAATACAATTTCAAAGTTTACTTTTTTCATTTCAGTTAACATAAATTTATGTTATAGTTACTTAATGAACCACAGGGAGCATCATAAAAATCTAATCTCCTCATAATTTATTAATTTCTTTTTTAAGTTTATTTTTCTTATCATTCTGGCAAATATTACATTTAAAACAAGAAAGGAAAAAAAAACAGTGATTAAGAAAATTTTATATATTATTTGAAAATGCATCTATATATTTACCTTTTAAATAATTAGATATTTGCATGGTTGGATTCTTATCCAGTTGCTTCCGATGGATTTGAACACTAACACATAATGGGGGCCATTTCTTGTTTGGAAACCTCTAGAGATCTCAACGCATTTGAATTGCATAGCCTGAATTGCAGTATATTCTGTCAATGTGTTGTTAAAGAACTGAATGTCTCAGATGGGTTGTTTACCCACCCAATTCTGCTGTTCAGCTATAATGGTTATATTATTTAGCAGTAATGGGACAGTTATGGGTTCAGGGTTTGATCCAGTTCAACAGCCCAGATTTGTACTTCTTAAAGGGTTAGTTCACCAAAAAATGTAAATTATATAATTAATAACTCAGCCTCATTTTGTTTCAAACCCGTAAGAACTATATCCATCTTCGGAACACAGTTTAAGATATGTTAGATTTAGTACGAGAGCTTGCTGTCCCTCCATTGAAAACGTATGTACGGTATACTGTCCATGTCCAGAAAGGTAATAAAAACATCTTCAAAGTAGTCCATGTGATATCAGAGGGTCCGTTAGAATTTTTTGAAGCATCGTTCTGTTGTGAGCGCATTCACAGCACAACAGTTTAGTGATATCAGGTTCGCTAACCAATCACTCGATGTAACCAGATCTTCTTGAATCAGTTCACCAAATCGAACTGAAACGTTTGAAACGGTTCGCGTCTTCAATAAGCATTAATCCTTAGAGTTAAAATAAACCAATATCCCGGAGTAACTCATTTACTCAAACAGTACACTGACTGTTAAGTTGTGGATTAATGCGTATTGGAGATGCGAACCGTTTCAAACGATTCAGTTCGATTTGGTGAACTGGTTCAAGAAGATTCGGTTACATCAAATGATTCATTCGCGAACCGGATATCACTAAACTGCAGTGCTGTGAACGCATTCACAATAGACTCGGAAGAGAAGACAATGCTAAATAAAGTCATAGTTTTTGCTATTTTTGGACCAAAATCTATTTTCGATGCTTCAAAAAATTCTAACTGACCCTCTGATGTCACATGGACTACTTTGATGATGTTTTAATTACCTTTCTTGACATGGACAGTATACAGTATACATTTTCAATGGAGGGACAGAAAGCTCTTGGACTAAATCTAAAATATCTTAAACTGTGTTCCGAATTTAAACGGAGGTCTCACTGGTTTAGAACGACATGAGGGTGAGTTATTAATGACATAATTTTCATTTTTGGGTTAACTATGCCTTTAAGCTCCATCTTTATGTCCAAAAGATTGTTTGTAAGGATTCGGTAAGCTTCACTTATTAACTTCAACAGTAATAACAAATGTCAGTATCTTGGTGCCATCAGACTCAGTTGGGCGTAGTATTAGATAGAGTGAACAAATGGACAGGGGATTTCTCTTTGACCAAACTAAAGCCATGTGACTTTCCTTCAACCCTGCATCCGTCATGAATGGATCAGATGCACAGCAGGAGGTCCTGTTCCATTTGTGGCATTTACCAGCTGCAGATGATTGGGTTGGATTGATTTATCTGTTTATTGATTACGCTTGTATGATGGATGAGAGACGCCCATGGGTTGGTTTTGTGTATGTGTGTATAGCAGTTATGCTGGTTGCATCCAGCAGCAGCTGTTAGGAGAGGGTTTTAGACATCAATAGGCCCTTTGGTAACACTTTAGTTCTGGGAACACATTCACTATTAACCAAGAGTTTTCCCTCAGTAAAATCCCAATTTACGACTTATTAATGGAGTAAGCAATGTAGTTGTTAGTATTAGCGACGTTTAGGTAAAGGGTAGGTTTAAGGAATTGCAGAATAAGACATTAATATGTGCTTTAGAAGTACTAATAAACAGCCAATATGCTAGTAATATGCGTGCTAATAAGCAACTAGTTAAGAATGAATAAAGTTCCCTAATCTAAAGTGTTACTGGTTCTGCTTATCCAAGTATTTGCACCAAGTATTAGCCTTTCTCTTTCACCCAGTAAGTGTACAAAAAAGGTCACTATTAATTTAATTAAATAAAACTCAATTTGTATATAATGACTTATACCTCAATATGCGTCTGTTTGGTTTTACTGTTAATTGTTTTACTGTATAGAATTGTATGATCATTGCAAATAATTATGGATTCATCGTAACAAAGTTAGTTCAGGTTCAGAACTCCTCAAAATCCTAATGATATTTATGGATTAATAATTTGTGATATTTGTAAAGAATACTTTATACCTTGAAAAAAGCATTTTATAACAGTTGTGTGCATTCACATGTATCAAGGTACAGTATACAGAAAATATTTTAAAACCATTGATTGTATTTACCTTTACAATTAAACCAACATAAATACAAGGATTACATTTTTAAGAACATGGCACATGTGTTTTAACTTTCTTTTTAATAGAATGTTCATTCTTTTTATTTATGACCCAATACCTTTACTGGTCACATTTAATTTCCTGATGCTTTGTGCATTACCTATATATTATTTTGAAATCTAAATTAAATTGGAAGTCAATGGTATTATGTTAATTGGTGGTAAGTAGTGTAGATCGGGGGTAACAAACCCTGCTCCTGGAGGACTACCATTCTGCAGAGTCCAACCCTAATCAAACACACCTGAACCAGCCAGGTTTGGACCTGAAGTGTGGAGAAAGGAAGCCTTCCAGAAGCAGGGTTGGGGATGCATCCATTACGCACCATACTAAAAATTGACTTTCTGTCATTTTCTCAGGTGCTTCAGAGGTCACGTGCATGTGGGGATCAGCGGGCCACTCTGCAGGAATTGTTGCGCTGGCGGAGGAGTGTTTGGGATGGTCGACCGGACTGGCAGAATGCTTGGCTCCACACAAACACCTCACCCACTCTAACAGTGAAGACCAAAAGTCCCAGAAAGAAATCATCGCCCTAGAGATTGTGGTCTTCCTGAGTTATACCTCAGTTAAACCCCACTCCTTAGGCCCGATGGCCCTTTCTTATGATTTGCCCTTCACATAGGGGTGGAGTCCTCTAAACAGAGACAGACTCTGAACTCAGGAGAGTAGGGCATCTACATTTCTCTTGAAAGAATAAAAGGTTCCTTGGAAAATTGTTCCACACTGTCTCTCCAACTAATGGCCACCTGAGTCCAAATAACATACCAAGTCCAACTTTCAAAATATAAAGTCATTGTCAGACTTTTATGAATCCCATTCGCAGTGTCCTAAACATCACTCTGTTTTGGAAGATAACATTGCCTTGATTGCAACTCATTGACGCTATCTTAGGGCTGTGCAAATGCATCTGAACTGTGTGCTATAGTCTACATTGTGGGCCATATTTTAGTTTTAAACCCTGGTGCTGGTCGCTCCACATGTGCTTATCATTGACTTGGTTGGGTAAAAAGTGCCAGTTCTGTCCCAACTCGAGACACGTGGATGCGACAGACCTTAACGTTTACAAGACTTGTGTTGACCTCCTAGGACTAGCTTTGCGAACAAAGTCCTCCTTCAGGTTCAGAGAAGCAGCTACACCTCACGCTTTTTCAGGTGCTTTGGTTACCCTCCATCAGAGGTGGCAACCATCACACACAGGTTGTGACCTTACGAAGAGGTCAGGGTTCAGGGAAATCACCAGTAACATCACAGGTCCACAGCATTTCCACCAGCTTCTGGACTACATTCATCGTTCATTCTAGGCTAATGTGCGCACACTTCCGCAACACAAAACTGAAACGTTTCACAAGATGTCGACAAACTTGAAGACTCCTGATTTATATTGAATGGTTAAAGAGCACAATTTTCCAAATACACCTTAAGATGGAACAGTCATCAATAGTGATAGATATTACTGCCGATGTGACTCTAAAAAGCTCCTATAACCGTTTTTGGACTTTTTCTCAAAGGTGCATCTGTACGAAAGCTGGGTTGTATGGTGGCATGTCCATACCTTAGTAGACAACCTGTACAAACAGCACATGACCTTTAGTCTAACTGAAGTTTCAACTATTTATCTTTCTAAGTGTTCCTAATTTGTGAAGGGACGCAGATGCCTCCAAACAGAGGCCTTGAGGCATTTGGTTTATCCAGACAGTGTGCACATACAGATTTATTACCTGAAAGACCTTGGGTAAATATTTTTGGACCTTGAACAATGGGTTTGCAACAGGAGACCCACCATAAGCACAGCCATGTACGTGAAGTGCAGGCGCTTTTCTGAGAATAAACAGAACTTGACCTTCTGGTTGACTTTGGTATGACTGACTAGATAGATTATGTACAGATTGCGAGTGTTTATTGGCAAATTATTGTCTTTATAATGGAAACATATTTCTGAATGTTCAAGGATGCAATGACAGAAGGACTAAGGTGGTGGGTTTTATAGTGTGAATATCATTTTAGTACATAATGATTGTTTATTCATGGTGAACTCTTTAGTCGCTGTCCATCTCCAACAGGACTTCGGCCAATCCTCGAAATGTAAAAAGATATTTAATGTATTGTACAGAACATTTGTGTTTGTGCAAGTATGTTTAAGTTGCACTTTGCTGCTGTGTTTCGTTTAGGCTTCATTACTTCATGCCTGTGTCCTTATCCTGAAGGTGGCGTCCTGAAAAACAAGTTCCCCAAAAGTAACACTTTAACACAAAAAAAAAAAAGCCAATTCCGCCCCTTTTGACACAATGATCCATGTCAAGGTCTTCGGTCTCAATATTTGAATGTATATACATCTAAGAAAACAGTGACTTCTTATGTATGGGTTATACAACCAGTTGTTTTTAATGATGTATTGAAACACTAATTTATTTTTTGGTGTGAAACATGATCTACAATTCATTCAAATCAACAATTGCAGAGACATTTAAGTCCTAGTTTTGTGAGTCATTCTTTCTGGTTCTATAAATCATTACGGACAACTCTAAAATGGGCTGCTAAGGCTTGTGAATCTCAAATCTTCTTCTGTCTCTTCTCTTCCCAACTAATGTGAATATTCCCTTTCCCCATTCCATTGGACGGTGGGTGGTTTAAAAGCATCTTTCGCTGCTGTGCAGTACTGCAGATCAGAGACGCATATTAAAATCACTGTGCAGGCCAGTGCAGACGGAGACCGGAACTCACTTCATGGGTTTGATCCACAGCTGCTTTGCATCGCTACTGCTTAACAGGGTTATGATACTATTATTTGAAACATTTATTTATTGAAACTAAAAAAAAAAAAAAAGAATATGCTATTTTATAATGTCTAGTATTGACTTGCTATCAATACTATAAAGCAAAAAGAAAAAAGAAAAGAACTGTAAAGTATGAGCCCATTTTTCTACTATGTTGTTGAAAAGGGGACATATGTTAACGCATGAGATCTCTTATGTACACGCCCCGTCTGTCTGTTTTTTCTGTGCTAAGTATGATACGTTGTGGAGATATAAACATCATTGGATCATGCCCTTTGTCTTAACTGGTGCTGTGGAACCATTCGAACATGATGTTATGAACTTCTTTTCACCCCAATATGGCCTGGATTTAATGGACCTCTTGTTTTGATGGCAGACTAATGGCCATAGATGGTTTGGCCATGATCAGTATGTAGAGAACATCTTCCAGTGTTGTAGTCCAGACCAGTTTATTTGATCCTGAGTCAAAAACGTGTCCAGAATGGGGTTGAGCTCGAGTCAAGAAAACCAAATCCAAAACCATATTTCCTGTCTTGATCTTTACTGAAACTCGACTGTCTGCTGGTCTCGGTCTTCACTCAGTCGACTGATCAGTTTTCTACTCTACTACAACACTGACATATTCATCCCAAGATGGTGAAATCAAACTCATTCAGATTCATGTGCTTGCTCAGATGAACAAAATATTAATCATGTCTGTTGCAGCCTTTTTTAGTCAATGTGTTTTCTTTTTTTCTTTTCCTTCTGTACATTTTATATAAATAGGCGTATTACTTCAATACATGTTTGTGGGAAAAGGGGAAAAAAAATTATGTCTTGGTACATATTTTGTTTCAAAATGTTTCATAAAATTCCTGTACAGCAATAAAGCACAGTTTCAAGTCAACTGGCAAAAAAAAAAAAAAAAAAAAAAAAATGTTTTTGACTTTTCTTTAAGAGAAAATATATTTGTTATATTTATTTGGGGATGGGAGGTTGATTATATGGAGGCACTTTATAAAATGATGAATATGCATGTAAAAAAAAAACATGGACGTCTCTCTATGTGTGTGTGTGTGTTTGTTACAAAAGTTTTACTGTCACCTTTGATCAATTCAATAGATCATTACTTAATAAAAGTATGACTGTTTCCACATTAAAAAAAAAAAAAAATCAGAAACACTTACAATAAACACGCAAATGGTATTATGTCAAACTCACATATTATTTTTTTTATTATTATATTTCCCTACATGTCCCAGCCCTTCAGAAGGTTTGCATGGACTGTTACCTTGTTATTGTTCATTTCAACATCATGATGTTCTGCAAACTGAACAGTAAATGTAGATTACAATCTCACAAACAGACAGATATAGAGGCCTTCCTCCCGCCTGACCAAAACAGCAAACATCCGGAGCGGTTGCCCAGCACACAGAGTATGTAACCGGTGCTTATGTGAGCGTGTAATATTGCATAATGTGGAGATTTGAATGAGGTGTGTGTGTGTGTGTGTGTGTGTTTACTGTTGGACAGTGCAGGGCTGGGAGCAGTGCTTGTGTAAGCTGATTACACTCTTATAACTCACTGGGTTATAAAGACAAGCAAAGACTCGTAAATCAGACCACACAGAACAACACACACACACACAACCTGAGTCACATGTTCAAAACAACACTACATGCTAAATGACAGTAAGATGGATCTGAACACATTAGCAGATCTATTCAATATAACATTGACAAAGCTAACACCTAAACACTAACTAACGCCCTCATCCTTTGATTAGCAGTTTCAGATAAATCGTTAATATCAGCAAGTTTATGTGTTCCATAGAAAGAGCAAATAATGGAGGAAGGGTTTTGTAGATCTCACAGTCCTTTCATTTATATGGAAATTTACCGACTGTATTGATTATAGATTCAGACATAGCATGCTTCCCATAAAAAGAGACTTTGAAATGATATTGTTGAAATTATAATGAATATTATTAGCCGCAGCTGATTTAATGTGATCCGGGCCTGACAGGTTCATCATACACACTTGTACGCTCTTTTAAAGCACACAGGATAGTCCAGAAAACGGGATGTCTATTACAAGGGTAAGAGGAAGACTTCACACGCCATCTGCTTGTGTTGACACATTTCATATGGTGAGGAGGAAAAGCATTTCTCTTCCATTCCGGTTAGGAGCAGGATTTCCAGGGATTTTCTTCCAATCAATTGGAGCTCATGACTAAAGGAAGGAGTAAAGATTGTGACACCAATCACAGCCACAGATGACACTCGCTACAAGTGGCAATTTAATTTAGACTTCATGGAAATCCTCGTATGTTCAAGAAGGAAAAATTAGCCAAACCAAAGGATAGAGTTTACAATTTTTTGAACAAAATTGTGCAAATTTTCTGTTTGTGGCATAAAATCTGTTGAAAAATATTGGTGGTTTAGGTGATTTTAACTGTTTTGCTTTGTTCTGCCATTTTGCCACCATTAACCATATACTCTCTTTCCAAAGCCTGTCCTCTACAGACAAGTATGCTAGTCTAAAGGTGCAAAAGATTCACAGACATACTGTAGAGGCTGCATCCGAATTAGCCTATTTTCCAACATAGTAAGTGAAAGAAACAGTATGCGAAAAGAGTAGTATGTCCAAGTTCACGGTATTCATAAAACAGTAGACAGAAAGTCCCCATAAGACCTACTATTTCTGGTGAAATTTTGAAGTGCACATATGATGGACACTTCACTATCCTATTAGGTCTCAGAGAGGAGTTGTGATTGACAGTGAAGTGACACAACTGATGCTGGTAGGTCACATGACATTGACAAGATGATGAATGCAGTATTTTTCACTTGCATTGATATTGCATATGGTTGTGCAGTAAGTACTTACTTATTCAAAAGAAGCAACTTTGGACGTAGCCAGAGTGTTTTTGACAATTGACTGATTTTTATTTTTGGTTGGCTAAAAACATGGGCCACTCCCATTACTTTTTTTTTAAGACTATGGGGTCATTTACGCGACACACTTAAAATCTATGGGGGAAATTTATGCTATTTGGCCATTCATTTATATGACAACAGCATTTTTGTGGGCTGAAAACATAAACATTTTAAAATATGGTTAAAAGTGCATTTTTTTCACAGATACGGTTATCACTATGCTAATATGCTAATTTGTGAAAATGATGATGTCATGCACATGCATATTACATGTTTTGGAGTGCAATGTCTCTTTTAAGGATGTCAATATTTAGATCAATCAATCAATTAATCATTTACCGTAATAGTGCAAAATATGTATATTGCTGTGACATATATTGTGGCTGGCATGAGGATGTGCAAATGTTTTTAGAACATCGTAGTGTAAAAGTACCCTATAACACTTTTTTTTGTTTGTTTGTTTTTTAAAAAATATATTCCTACCAAATAAAAGATACATTTTTGTCAATACATTAGAGTATTAGAATTGTACAGTTTCATGTTTCATGTACAGTTTATATTTATAACTATGCATGATTATAAAGTTAGTATGATTTTATTATGCATATTTTGCTGTTTGTTGTGTTTTATTATTTGCACTGTGACCATTTTTGGAATCGAATGCAACCTCTGCTTTTTTTTTTTTTCAGATCAAGATAACTGCAGCAGTAAATTGAGCATTGACTATTTGCAGAAAAGGACACTGAACGAAAGCACTTAAGTCAGTCAGAAGCATTTTTTTGTCAGCAGTAGTGAGGGGAATTTGCTCTTCCACAGCAGGATAACCCTTGCATTTCTCATGTGGTGGCAAACACTAGAACTGAGCCTGAAGCAACCCTTTAGCTCACAAGTCGGCTAGTTCCCATGAGAAAGTGGTTTAGTTAAATCAGATAGGATACTGTGAGCTAGTGAGTGTAGTTTACATCTGAGAATACCCCGGTGCTATATGCATGCTTATGGCAACACAGCAATGCAAACACATTCACACGTTAATATTGCAAAACATCACTGAAGTGAATTAATGCATACACATATTGGATGTATGACCACAGATCAGATTATATTTAAATTGATAACTTTCCCACAATCCACCCATTCCAGTAGACAGAATGCATTGGCCAAATAAACGCTCCCACTGATCGCAGACATAAATAACATGCACAGACACGGCAGGAAGCTTCCACTGATGTGCTTCCCCTGAGACTTAAGGATTGTGGGCGGCTTTAGACGTGCGGTTAGCTGCCCTTGATGTCTTTTGGTCCTGACTTAGGTAACAGCTGGATAAAGACAGTTAACCCATCACCCATTCTTACAGCCAGTCATTATCCATATGCCAGTGAGCTTCTCTGAGGGGGCATCCTGCCTACAGGTCAAAGGTCATTAGAAATAGAGTCATAAATGAAGCATGCAGGTGTTATGGATGAAAATGATATGGCCCTGTGTCATTTGACAGTCTGCTCCTCTGCTGTTAATGAGCAGTTAGTCTGTATGGCTTAATGACTCACACTGTTACACACCATGGGACAATAAAAAAGATATAGGACACAGGGAGTAGAGAAACATCATTAGAAAGACCGCATGCATGAGAGGAGTTGAGGGGTCAAGGGTTGGTCATGCTTCGGTCAGAAAGGGGGTCGGAGGCTGGGGTTCAATGTTGAATGCAAAAAGCAACCATTTAATAATCTATATGTTTTTAATTATTATGTAAATAGGCCTATAAAGATAAAGAGGAGGAGAAAATACTACCTACACTGTTTTTTTCCTATTAAATCTTTTTCAGTGTAAAATTAAGTTCTTAAATATATAAATTTTCAAGTTTTTGTACAAAACATTTTGGCGCTGTATTGGGCCACACTCATGTAAAATGTAAAATTCAGGTCCTGAAACAATGAATGAAACATTGATGGAGAAATAAAAATAATAATTATTAAAGAGTTTTACTTGAATGATGTAGGTAGATAAAAAGATTCTCAGGTCTCCTTAAATGACGAAACCTACTATGATGAAACATCATGTCGTGTTCACACAACTGCATTGCAGGGAATGTAAGCAAACTGAAAAATTAATAAGCAATGGGATTTATTCATACATTGTTTTCTTAAGGCATAGCTCTGTATGTGCTTGTAGGTTTGTATGTTTTTTTTTGTTTTTTGTTTTTTTTTTAAATCCTTTTAAACGACCCAGGACTGAGCTCCCTCATGTCTGGGGTTGAATACTTCTCGGAATGTCACGGGTTTACTTTAGAATGCGATTAGAAATACTGGTGTCTCCAGAATGCTGTGGGTTTGGTTATTGTGGTATTTCCTGAATGCAGCTGCTAATGTGTTAAGCTGAAAGTTGTAAGCTAACACCCATGACATTTCCTCTACTGTTTTGTTAATTGTGTCAAGAGGTATCAGCTTTTCCTTGATCTTTGAATTATTCATTCTACTATGAAAATACTGTCTTTTAGAACTCAACCACACATTTATATACAAGTCAATGATGTCTATCTATTGCTCAGAAAAACTCAATAAGGTAATATGGAGATATACAATTTTGATCCCAACATGGAATAAGTGGCTGAAATTATCTTTACCAAGATTTCAGTTTGATCTTAACATATTGCGTGGCACATTTCTGCATTGCTTGTTTTATGATCCTGTCACATGGAGGCTTCACAGAGATATTGTTTTTAAAGGTTGCAGTGCAGAGGCTATTGCACCTGAAAACCAGGGCTGGACTGGGACACAATTTCAGGCCGGGAAATCTTACACAGATCCAGCAAATTCTGAACCCACAGACAACCCTATTATTTGTACAGCCATCACATACAAAGGTCTGAATCCTTAGTCTGGGGGCGTGCAAAATAATTGAAGGTTCTCTCCTGAACTGCACCTTCACTTCCCTTTTCATTTTCTTCATTTTCTCTCCCTTGTATCTCTCACCGACAGGTCTACTGTTATGAACAGGACTGTGTCTACCTTGTTGCAAAACAACCACCATCTCATTGTAATTTGTTTATACAGAACATAGTTATTTATCTTAAAATGACTTATCAAACCTATATTTCATACAAATATATTTAAAAAAAATTAAAAATGTCCAAATGTCAAAATTAGTACAATATCTTTACTGAAAATTTTCTGATTCTATTACCTATGATAATATGGTGCTACTGAAAGCCTACACAGCAAAATCCCCAGTGTTAATTTAACACTCTGAGTGTGGACTCATATAAACACTGAAGCAGTGTTAAAAGTAACACTGAAGCAGAGTTAAAGTTAATGAGATAATTAAGAAGTTAATTGAGTTATGATTAAGCATTATTGAAGACACCTGATGTTAACAAGCAAAATCACAAACGAGAAAAATCACAATTTGTGTATCACCATTATAGTGTTCAGTGTTTGCTTTAGCTGGGATCTTGGCTTGTAACTTTTTACTTTTAAAGTTTGTTTGTCAAACCAAGAGCAAAAATCATCGCGTGTTGATGATTATGTTTTAATGTAATCGTTGTTTGACATGAATCACTGAACTCATTTACATTCTTTTCTCAAAGTAAAACTTCCATTATTGATTGTCACAGCTTTGATTCCACAATGAAAAAATCTGTATTTTCTATACATTTTGTAGATATCTCTTGCAAGTGATTCTGATTTTTTTTTTTATATTAAAGAATTCAAATTTTAGGCACACACAGATAACAATAATCAACGTATGAATCTCAACAATGGTGACAAACAACATATTCAGATAAACAGACCAACTCTAAACATAACAAAACTAGATACAAAATGAACATAAAAACAGCAAAAATAAAATATAGTTAGAATAAAAAGTTAAAAAGACAGTTCAGCTCATAATTTATTCATGCCGCAATGCATGATGGGAGCCATGGATGAGTTTTTATTGGCTACAACATGCTTTTTTGATGGTCACCGTTGTTGTGATGCTCACGCTGATTCCTGATGTCTGTGTGTCCAAACAAAAGATTACTTTTTTACGTAGAACTAACTATTAAAAACATGTCATACTATGTCAGAAATTCTGGGTTGCTTACTTTTCTTTTTCACTTAATTTATGTATGCAGTAAAGAAACTTAAACTCAGGCATTCAGGTCACTCTATAACAAATAGCTCAAATCACAATCAATGGCACACATGATTGCCTTTGCTGTGGTCCGTCTGTATGATATAATTCAGTCACCACAGCCACATAAAATCTAAAGATAATAACTGAAGGGTCAAGATCCCAACTAAAGCAAACATTGACCACTATAATGGTGATACACAAATTGTGATTTTCTCGTTTGGTGATTCTGCTTGTTAACATCAGGTGTCTTCAATAATGGTCAATCATAACTCAATTAACTTCTTAATTATCTCATTAACTTCAACTCTGCTTCAGTGTTACTTTTAACACTGATTTAGTGTTTATATGAGTCCACACTCAAGAGTGTTAAATTAACACTGGGGATTTTGCTGTGTAGCAGTTTAATACACAACCAAGTTAACAAAGACAAAACTACAGTCAGCTAGATGAAACTGACCTGCACTTGAAGCCCTGAACAGGTCAGAAACTTGGCCAAATTTAACTCCTCCTTGTACTTTCTTGATTACTCTGTTCGAATACTATAGAATAAGTTCTGTGGATAAAAGCTGCCTCACATAGGTTAAACAGGTAGTCAGTAGTCCATTGAAATGAAAACATATGGAGCTCACGTTATCGGCCACAGGTTAGCGGTGTAGAGCCGCAGACTGGACGATGTTACAAATAAGTGAAGTGAAGTGACATTCAGCCAAGTATGGTGACACATACTCAAAATTCGTGCTCTGCATTTAACCCATCCAAAGTGCACACACACAGGGCAGTGAACACACGAAATGTTTTGTGCACTAATATAACACATCACCAGATGATAAGTTTGAATCTGCACAAATCAAGGAAGTGGCTGATTTTGCTTTCAAAATGGGTGAGTAGGTAGCCCTTCAAGTCACAGAAACTCAAACAGCGTCTTCGTATCATCAGTCCAAGCCTAAATGCTGAATGCCTCACATAAAAGGAACTATTTTTAGCGAATGTGAAGACGCGTGGATAGCATTTCGTTGCTCACGTAAGCAACGTTTTAAACATGTCCTGTGAGCCTGAGCCTTAAGTACTTATTTTAGTATTAGATTAGGTGTATCTAAAATGGCATCTAAATGCCTTTATGACGCTTGACCTCTTAATGTGGAAAAGGATGGACTACTGATGCAAAGCATCTTCACCCACCAGCTATAAAATCAGATTTATTACGATGCGTTCATCAGACGATTGAGTTACAGGAAGTGTTGTCCTCAGTGTTCAAAGTTTCAAATGAAATCAGTGTTCTGTAAAAGGCACAGTGGATTCATTTACTCCTAATTTAATCACAGGCATTTCTTCAGTAGACTCTTGTTTTGGGACGCACTAGCCTTCTTCTTCCATGCCTGTTGAGCCTTAATATTTGAATGCACTTTCAAGTGCGGAGCTTTGGTTCTGAATAAAATCTTAAGAATGGAATAGACTACATGATTTTTGCCCCGATTTTCCACCAATATGCAACTTGGAGAAGTTAACACTAGTTGCTTAAAATCAAAGCCAGTCTGCAGATTTGAGTTAACAGATTCCATAGAAAATCACATAGTGTATGATGGTCACAGCCTCAGATTTTATAGCTTCAGACTCTAAATCCACACAGTCGGAAGACATCAAACATGTTTGATATTTTCAGCCGATTTTAGAACACTTGTTGTTTTGTTTGTTAATCATCTCCTGGCAACAAGACGTACGTTTCTGCGTAAGTTTGTTGTGATCGGAACGACTTCAGAGTCAAAGTCTGCATATCACCCTCTGTCATATAGTGTTTGATGACCAGTTTTCCTCCGTCACTGTTTGAAAATCGGTAAGTACATGATGCGTAGGGTTTAAAAATCTGTTTCCGATTTTAAAAGGTGTTCCAGCCTGGTTGCTATGGTCAAGGTTTTCAGTGGAGACTTTGAAGATTCTTCATGCTGCTGTTTTGCACACATTTTTTGTTGAATGCTTAATTCTGATTGGTTAATGAGCCTTCTTAGGTGAGTAATTTGTTTTCCAGTAAACTATGAAGAAGTTTAGCTCTGTCAACTATATACAAATCACTTTTCCAATTTATTTCAATTATTTCAAAGGTCTTTACAGCCTACAACACCATCTGAACTCAAACCAACAAAAATACTGACCAAGCAAACAAATATTACCAACAATATGATTTAAATAACAAGTAATTTTTATGTTTTCCTCACTAAATTGCCTTTAATTTTCCATGGAAAGCACACTTTCTTACATTAGTAGCTCTAAAAGGACATTTTGGAATTAGCAACACCTGGTATGAAACGTATGAAATTAGTTCTACATACAGTAGAACAGTACAGTAGAGCGTTTTACAAACAAAACCTGACAAGCTTCTTGAATTCAAACATCTAAACAACATCTTTAGGTGTAATAAATAGAATAATTTGCTCCAGTTAGTTGAATTATTGAAAATTCAGTGCATCACACCACCGGTGAGAAACTATAATATAAGATCATTTTTATGAGTTTTTATGAGTTTAACTTTTTAACTTTTTAATTTATTTATTTTGTGGATAATACTGTAATTGAATACATATAATTTTTCTATTTAATTTCCTAGGCTTCTAGGGGAGCTTTATAGAGCAATATACAGCATAATGCAGAGTAACATAAGGAACACATTTATGCAAAATTACATCAGATATGAAAACACATTGTTTCCCTTAACAGCAACAATATCAGACTTGCAGAAATAAACTCTGCAGCTCATGCCCTGAGGATCACGGGTACAGCTGTCCTCTTATATATGCATTAGGGTTTAAAAAATATAGGAGAAGCTATCAAAGCACACTTGTTCAAAATTATGGAGGGGGAAAAAAACAAGCTCAAATGAGGGAATGTTTTTCTTCCATGTTACAATTCTTTGTTGTTTTCCATTTTACTTGTGGTGTGTATGTGTGTGTCTGATTGTGTGGTAAGAGGACACATGCAGGACATGTAAAAATTCTGCAGATCAAAAGAGAATTTCTTGATGTTTGTTTCATGATTTTTTGTTTATTTCAAGCAGAACCACAATGACACTGAATCTTTGGCCTGGCATTTTACCCGGGACAGCGGTCAGATCACACGCACAAATGATGATTGCTTGGATCAGTCATGGTCTTTTGCAATTGACTGTGACGTCAGTATAATGTTTTTAAGATTGTGTAATGCAAGTATGAATGTCTGTGTTTCTGTTTGTCTGTATATTTGAGTATGCAAATATATACCTAGGTTGTGTATAAACTATATTTATGAACGTATTGCTTTGCTTTAAAGACTGTATTCTTTTGACCTGTCTGCTTTAAATTGTTCTCCTACAGACTGAGTTCACCTAGAATGCTAGAATGTTTATCTTTTTTTCAGCTTGAATATTTAAAATAAAATAAACTTGCTTGTGTCTGCACTCTAAACTCTGCCATCTGAACCTTAGTGTGCACCAAACCAGTGCTTCCAAATGAAGTATGGTGTGGTTCGACTGATATGTGACTCTGGACCACAAGACCAGTCTTAAGTGTCAACTTTTTGAAATTGACACTTAATAAATAAGCTTTCAATTGATGTATGGTTTGTTAGGAACGGGCAATATTTGGACGAGATACAATTATTTGAAAATCTGAAATCTGAGGGTAAAAAAAATAAAAAAATAAATATTGAGAAAATCACCTTTAAAGTTATCCAAATGAAGTTCTTACCCAAGTATATTTATAATCTAAAATTCAGAGGAAAATCAATAATTTTGTCCCATTTAATGTATTTTTGGCTATTGCTACAAATATACCCCAGCGACTTAGGACTGGGTTTGTGGTCAAGGGTCACAAATATGAATAAAGCTTGACCAAACACATCTGAACAAACCAAAAACAGGATGTGATGATGTCACAAGATGCAACAAAAAAAAAAAAAAAAAGACAAAATGCTCAATCATACCTGGTTCTTCTCTTCATAGGAGCTACTGTAAGATCTTTTTGTAACAGAGGAATACCTGCAGTGTTCTGACTCCAAGAATTCTATAAGCTCTTTTTGATTTATACACTTGTAAAAAAACCACCATATGTTCACATACAACAAGTGCATTTAGCCCTGAATGCTAAGTTAAAAACTACTAAATGTATTATTTCCTATAAAAATAAATAATAATAATAAATAGAAAAAATTCTGAGGCTTTGGGATAGGCTCTCCAGCATCCTATTGACCCTAAAGGAAGTGATTTGCAGAATGGATGGATGAATTAATGTTATTTTATCAAGAGTTCCTGTACTGGCTCTGTTTATTTCCGACCTGCATGGCTATTGGTGTACAGGGTAAACTCGCATCACAAGCTGTGTGTGTACATATACACCTGTCATGCTGACAGTGTTTTACTTTGTTTTGAAGCTTTCGTAAAGAAATATGTTTTCTGACTCTCTGCTGTCATAAGGGCAAGCACAGTTTCCTGTGGAACATACACAATGCTATGGGTGAATAATCATGCTTTGTGTGTGTTTGCTATGGATGAAAAAGCATGCATTGTGTGTGTTTCTGTTCTCTCTTGCTCTCTTTATATATATTTAACACTTTATTATTTCAATTTAGCATTTTATGTGGTGGTACTTGCATGTGAAAAAGATTAGGAATAGTTTACCCAAAATGAAAACTTTCAGAAATTGTTTTCAGACTTTCTCACCCTCAGACCATCCAAGACTAGGATGAGTTTGTTTCTTCATATGGACAGATTTGAAAAAACATCTGGATCCTCTGTAGTGTATGGGTACCATCAGAATTAGAGTTCAAACAGCTGATAAAAAGATCATAATACTTCACATGACTCTACTAGTCCAGGATGTGAAAAGCTGAATGTTTGTAAAAAAAAACATCTATAATCCTCTATCTATAATATTGCTTTCAAGATTGAAAAAGTCATTTGATCTGTATCAGGAGAGAAATATGTGTAAATCAAGTGAAAACAGTCCAGAATAGTTCTTAACAAAGATGTCAGTGGATTTTGAAGTGAGGACAACAGAGTTGTGTGTGTGTGTGTGTGTTTGTTTGTGTGTGTGTTTGTTTGTGTGTGTGTTTTTCACTGGGGGAACAGTTATTATTGATCATGGATGGGTTGATGGGCTTGTTTATAACAAAGACACAGCTTTTAATTTCACAAGACATTAACTGATGGACTGGAGTCATGCGGATTTGTTATGGATTATTGTGATGTTTTTATCAGCTGTTTCAACTCTCATTCTGACGGCACACGTTCACTTTTTTAGATAATATAGAAAAGTTAAAATATGACAATTACAACCGAGCATTTATGTGAACACACACAGCGTTGTAACACGGCTGTTCTTATGTACCTCCCTTACTGCTGTTAGGAGGCCTGTAAACACCACTGACCCTCATCCACCACTCACTCTCAAGCACACGGCTGCACACACTTCAGCTTACTCATATACGGCCTGTTAAATTCATTTATACTGCTGTTGGAGTTCAGTTTATGTCCTTACGCATGAAAACACAGCAACACCAGTTTCAATAAATATCCAGCCTTAGAATTTTAATAAACCTCCTTGTATTTGCTGACAGAAACGTATTGCTTTTCCAGCATCGCCAACACTCTCTGCTAGTGTGATAACTTTAAGTGCAGCTCTTTTGATTTTCTTTCTTCATTTTGTTCCTATCAGTCTATGAGTAATTTTTCCATCCTACTTTCTTTGCAGTTGAATTGCTCGTACATTGTGATGGCACATAAGCTTTTAATTGGATTAGCACTTAAAACACGTCGAAGAACAAGGAGACTGCTGGTCATGATAAGATGTTGGAAAATTTGTGAAAGCAGCTATGTCAGAGTTGAGGAACAAAGAAAAGATGAATCTTAAATCCTTTGGGTGAAAAGGGATTCTGATGGCATGTTTCTTTGATTAAAGTTGTTTGCTGACTTGAAAGCTGCCTGCGTGATAACTGCATGTTTGTGTGTGATGAGCCAGGCTGAGATGAATGCCAAATACAGAGTAGCAGGCAACCTCATTGAGGTTTATCCTTAGATAGCAAGATGTTGATTGGTTTAGTCTGGAAACAAACATCATGACTTTTGCACAGATTTTTGTTCCAATTTGTTGTCAAGTCAACAAACTTTTAAGTTGTTAGTCAGAAAGATTAAATGTCTGGTAGTGTATGATCCTAGTTGTTCAGTGTATGATTCCCAGTTTTACTCTGTAACCACTTACAAATCCATCAATGGTGTGTTGCCTATAGTGTTTTAAAATCTGTCCAGACTTTATTCCATCAAGGTAAAAGTAAACTAATAAAATTATTTCCAAAGCCACTCAAATTTGCTTGCATTTTGCTCTTGGTGAGTTAATTTGGACCCTCATTGTACTATTCCCAGTGTAATGCAATGCGCTTGTGTACAGTACATCTCTCAGGATGGTGCTTTGACCTTTGAATGCAGCTAAAGGGCATCCGGTGTGTGACTAGCTGTGAGACCCCAGCAGTGGCCCAAGTGACATTTCAGGACTGACAGTGAAGTGGATGCAAAGCACATGACGGACAATGACTGGAAGACCAGTCGTCATTTTCCACTTGAGGGAAGTGTTGGAGATGTATATGCATATGGGTACTCAAGAGTGAAATATGTCTGAGCGCTTTGTTTACGTCCTTCGATCTTGCGAATGACAGTTATGCTTAGAGGAATGAAAATGAAAGAGTTTGTATCTGTTTACGCCACATGAAGACAGCAGCAAAACAACTCCACCCCCATCCAGTTCATTTGAGTTCAGTTCAGTGAGCACAGCTAGTACAGCTAATAGTGCAGACGAACACCTGAATATAAAAAGGTGACTAAAAACTAATCTTATAAAAGAGCAATACATAATTGGATTTGACAAGTTAATGAAGTATAGTTACTTGCCAATGGACCTGTGAATCTATTAGGAACTGGGACATTATGCTGTTAAAGTGGAAATGCACAAGCAATAGTCTGACCCTCACTGATGCAAGCTTTTTAAACCAAACACCCAAACATTTTTACTAAAGAAAACATTTGTTTTGCTAAAACTGATGTAATCCTTTTCCAGTTTGATGCCTCCTCCATTCAGAAAGCTGTGCTGCAGATGCCATCTGACACGTTCACATCTTTGATCTGCTCTCACAAGTATTTCCTTGTTTTCTGCGGTTCTTTCTCAAGTTTCCATTCGATTCACGTGAACAAAGTGGGATGATTTGCATTTAAGTGGCTAAATGTAAACCTCATGAACAATGTTTACAACAGGGTTTCTACGATGAGAAGATTAGGTTTTTCATGGGAAAATCAAAACAAGCAACCACACCTGCAGACATTAATGGAATGCTACAACCGTAAAAAGGAGCTTGTACTTTGGGCAGAAATCTTTAAAAAGGTGTCAGTTAAAGAAAATGGGAAACATACAAGGTAATGTAAATGATAATGCAGTTATTTCCATGTTGATGAAGAGGGTTGGTCTTTTTTTTATTATGATAATTAGTCTTGCTTTTATTGTTCATACTTAACAATAAGCCACATTCATGAAAGTTCTGCTAGGAAAAGAGATCTGTTGCCCAGTACTGTACTTCAGTACTGCAGTGATGCATGAAGCACTATTCACTTTCAAACCAAGCAGCTTTCTGTGTTCAACAAGGCAAATTTGGGTGAAAATCTTGAACCTGATGCAAAATGTTGATGGGGAATTTTCCCTGCCCTTATACAAAATTGCATTATTCTGATTGAAATTGACAATAGATTTTACCTGTGAAATTTCATCAAGCAACAGAAACAATGAACATACAATGGACCATTAGTGTCAAGGAAGTGAACAAACACCTAACTCTTTAACTTTAGAAGATATAGGATTGTTTACACTGAGAAAAATGTTCAGTTTGAAAATTTGTTGAATTTTTTTTATTTATTTTTTTTTTTTTTATACAAATTCAATTTGATTGAACAGCTGTTAGTGCATAGTGTCAGTGTTAGACAGAAATTAACATTCACATGCCATTTTTTCACATTGATCTTAGGCCCAAGCATGTGCTTTACTCACCTGCTCTGATCATTTTCATTTCTTATCTAAACACCATCATGCTGGGAGGAAGTCTCCTGAGTGTCACCAGCAATTAAGGTTCCCAGCTGCTTGCGGCCTCATCTATTTACAAGTACTTTTGCATGTCCTCTGGGAATTGATAGACTGTCCATACAGCCTATACTTAAATGGCATAGACATTATAGCAAATACACCCTCACTCATGCAAACTTAATGTACAGTTTGAAGCAGTTTATGTCTCCACTGAGGTGTGTTGTGGATGTGTAAACATGACTGCATTATTCTGAGATTATTCCAGTAGGCTAAGGATTTTGTGCTTTGGAAATGTATGTAATGTCTGGCATGTTATTAGTAGTGCATTGTTAATCTTGCAAGCCCTGCATGATGAAATCGTTTTGCTTGGATTATTAACATATTCTGTACCTGTATAATATATGAACTCGTTCTGTTCGAGCTGATCTCAGTGGGAGGTTTTTCATCTTGCAGCATTCTGCATGAGAGATCAGCTGTATCAAAGTAGAAACTTAATTTACTGCAGTGTTAAGCTATTGGAAACTGACATTAATATTAGAAAGGGCATGGAATTTAAATGTGTTCATTTAGCAGACACTTTTGTCCAATGCATCATAGAAGAAAGGTATATTTCTGAATTGATTTATGATAATGAAGCATTTATATAAGTTATTACACTGTTCTACTATGATTGGTCACATTGTTCTTTCTTTGAACGTTTCATGCCCATCCATGTATTTATTTGGTAAGTACTTTAGTTGTGCCACAAAAAATAAAGATGTTGATTTTTCTTTTTTTTTTCTTCTTTTTTTTTTTATGCACCATATTTCATGTTCATATTTTCACATTTTAACTTGATCATTGATACTGGGGAAAAATTGCACTGTATCACTTTTTGGGTAATAATCATTGTATTTTATACATTTTATTTACCTTGGCTTCCATACAAAAAATAAATAAAAATGTAACCAGCCGCAATGATTTTAAGTCTGAACATAAGCCTCTTTAACCTTTGCAGTAAGCTGAATGAATACACAGTTGCTACCTCCTCTCCTTTAAATCAGTTAGCACTGGACAAACGTTACATAGACTAAATTAATATTCAAGCTAATAAGGTTTATAAAATCTCCCTCACACACCCAATTTAAGATAGCTGGGTCTGTGTCCCTGGTAAAGTGCGATACGCAGGGAATGCTGCATTTGATGGATGGCACATAACGACGATTGGGAAAAGTGGAAAAGGGGGGACTTTACAAACAGGAAATCCTGAGGAAAAAATCAATACAATCGCTCAAGGCCACCATTAGATACCCAGGCGAAGAGCAGGCTGGGTGGAGCCTTTGAGGTAGACACAGAGAGAAAAAGCATGTTAAACCCACCGCTAATACCACACTGACCTGTGGTTAGCCTTTCCCCTACACCTGACCGCTATATCGTTCTATATCACAAACACTATGCTAAAACCCTCACCCTTCACACTTACAGCTTTGTGGGATAATACGTTTAGAACATAAGCAACAAAACAGACAAAGGGTTAAAGCGGTGGCCAAAGTGGCAGTGCTGACACATAGACCCCGTGGCTTAAAGCTCATTTACACCAGGACGGAAAATCCATCCCGCTAGCCATTCATTGTGCAAACAGCTTGTCCGATTTCCAGTTTTCACCTAAAGCTAATTTATTCTCATATAGTAAAAAGTATGTTACAGCCAAGTATGTTGACCCAGAATCCATGCTCTTGATTTAACCCATCCAAAGTGCACACACACACACACACACACACACACAGTGAACACACACCCAAAGCAGTGGGCAGCCATTTTTGCTGTGGCATCAAGGGAGCAGTTGGGGATTCGGTGCCTTGTTTCAAGGGCACTTCAGTCGTGGTATTGCCGCCCCCTTGACTCGAACCCACAACCTTAGGGTTAGGAGTCAAACTCTCTAAACTATTAGGCAATGACTTCCCCACTAAAATTGAGTCTAAATTACTAAATTGAGTTGCCGTGAGGAATTTCAAGCTGGCTTCAAGTGCATGTGGGAAGCTCAAATTTAAAAGGGTGTGTTTCCCAAAAGCAATTATAGGGTCGCAAGTTCCGTCATTACCAATATTGTTCAATAGAACTAAATGCCATAGTTAGCTAGGAGCCTGTCCTCCAACAAAAAACGACCATATAAATTGTTTGTGCAAGCACCTTATTACGATCTATATTTACATTTTAAAGTTAAGCGCCCTCTAGCGGGTGTAAAAATAATGACAGTATCGCGTTGCGTCTGTCGTCATGAATTGACGTATCACGTCAATACCAATCAAAACGCACATTTATTTAAATGCAATGTGTGGGCTTTTTACACCAATCTCACAGTATTTCCTACATATTTTACTAGGTTGCTTATTCGTTCGAATGACCACACCAAACCCCACCCCTAAACCTAACCTTCACAGAAATCATGCTAAATGATGATTTATTGAGCATATACATTTTCGTGCATGTCCCTTACCTGAGATCGAACCCATGATAGCATGATTACATAACAAGGCATAACTCAATAATCTACCAACTGAGCTACACGAAACGCAAATCAGAGTGCAAATAAAAGAATACAAAACATTAATATGAAAACGACCCTTTGCCGATAGGGGTGCAATTGTAGGATACGCTCTGATGGGTCGTATTTCAGGGATTTGGACAAACGACCTATAGGAGTGTATTGGTTGGAGGACAGGTTGTTAGCTAGCAATGCTTTTGGGAAACGCACCCCAAGTTGGCTTGTGAAGCAGACAAGAATGGCTATAGTTTAGCTGCCTTACATGAGGTGTAGCTTAGCTATCTACAGTTTAAAAGTATCTTCTGTTGAGAAATCACATTGGCTCCATTTAAGTTTCTTTGTGTGTGTGTGTCTTCCTTGACTGACCATTGTATTTTAGGAGTCACGACCCTTTGATGCCCACTTCGTAACTGTTTGAAACACCTTCTCAGATAATTGTCAACAACTGCCTTTGTGAGAGCACAGATTTCAGTTTGAGAGGCAAGCAATCGTTGAAACTGTCAACTTTTAATCTTGTAAAAGCTGCAAAAGACCAGAATCAACAGCATTTTGACACTGCGAGTCAGCAATTACAGCACACAACAGCCGTCCGTTCAGAACATGCAGCAAACATGTAAGATCATTTAAGAGATGTCAGTCACTTCACGGGTTTGATTAGTTCTCCCTGCAGCCTTTAGGCCAATATATCCCAATCACACACTCAGAAAGCAACTGACAGCCTCATGAAATTAATCGCGATGCCCCCCAACGCACCATCTCCCCACCATATCCAATATGTGACCAGTCAAATTTATCAATCCATCTCGGTTCAGCGTTCTCCAATTATCCCCTGCAATCCCAAACACACACGCACACATGCGCACACTGTATCGGGCCGCTAGCAGTGGTGCGGTGTACTTTCTTCTGATTTATTTCTGTTTTCATGAGAGTGGCTAGGAGGCCATTTTGTGTAGGTTGAAAGGTCCTCCATTACAGCTGTGTGGGGGCAGTGGGGGAGAGTTATGGTCTTGGGGTGTAATTGCTCTCAAACTGTCCCTCAATGCTGCTGTAATAACGGTCCAGCCCACCCTGGTCCTCCTGGCCTCTTCCGCCATATGGGTCTACCTCTCTAGGTCACCTTTGTTGTAAATTTGCCACGCCTCGTGTTAGTCGTTCTGAACAGCAATAGCCCTTTTCTCACTTTCAGACCCATCGTTCCCTAAGGAGCAGTTAACTGCAAGTGTGTTTGCAGGAGATTACCTGAAAATGTCAGATTACCGTAAATGCCAGGGGAAGAAAAGTGAGGTGCTTTCCAACTATACTGAAAACACTCCATCTTCTCCCAGCCGCAATCTAATTGACAAACAAACACAGAGAGTCCATGTACAGTCACCCAAATAGGCAGCACAAACAGGTGAACTCTCTACTGCTGACAACAAAAAGAAATCAATACACCAGTGAAGCACACAAACACTGCTTACACACATACAGGCTTGTGCACAAAGCTAATGAAATCAGTGCAGGTGACAAGGCCCCGTTTTTTCTCTAGAACCTGGGTTTTCAATGGAAAAGGTACAGAAACATGTACTGTAGAACTTAATTTGTATGTTTCTAACAAATTATTTATGACACATAGTTGAAAATGAACTAAATTAATAATAAAAGATGTATTTTTTTAATTTAAATTATATTTTAACATAAAAAAGTTGTTTTAAATTGTAATAATATTTCACAATAATATTATTTTTTACTGTATATTTATTTTATTTTTTACCAAATAAATGGAACACATGTTTAAAAACATTACAGACTTCAAAGATTACAGCGGTAGTATATGTTTAGGTTACACTTTCTTTACGGTGTCCTTGTTACAGTGTAATTACACATTTATTGTAATTATACAAGTTTTGAGTAATATTAATTAACTACATGTACTTATATGGTTAGGGTTAGGGTTAATGGTTTATTTTAAGGTGTCCTTGTTATACATGTGACATGCACTTACTATTAAAATAATGATAAATTATGCATAATAACATGCAAGTAACCCTAAGTCAAACCCTAATCTTAACCCTAGCCATATAGTAAGTACATGTAGTTAATTAATATTACTCAGTACTTAAATGCATAAATACAATGTAACAAGGACACCTCCAAATAAAGTGTAACTGTGTTTGATTTGTGGTCAGCTGTTTCTAATTCTGCATAATTTATTAATATTGGTATAATAAGTATGTGTTTTTTTTTTTCTTCTTCTCTAATTAAATATTTTGAGCATCTAAAATCTTTTTATCAGCCGATGGGTTAGCTGAGATTCTGGCTGGGCCTCCCTGGCTCAGGAAAGGTCAGAAGCCCCTGTTTTTAAGGGAGAGATGCTAAAAGGAGTTTAGCTTTCATCTTCCCTAGAGATGCAGCACATTTCTTGTCAATAAAATCAAAGCTGTAGAGTGTAGAACAGCGTTCACCTGAACATGCTCATCTGAAACCGCTTTAGGCCAGTTATAAGAGTCTCCATTAGTACCAACACCTATGCTGATGGCGTCCAATATTAGACATAGATTGCTAAAAAAATATACTTCATAGACAACTTGTAGTGAGAGAATTTCATGAAGTCTAATGTGTATCGCAAATACAGCACATTTAAATTTCAGGCATTTGCAGTTCGTAGTGAATAAATGAAATAGTTGACCAAATGAATTGGTTAATCAAAGTTTGCCATTGAAAATCATGTTTCAATTCCATTATGGTGAAGAAAATGACATCCCATAACAATTTAGGGAAAGTCAATTCATGCACAGTAGTCCTTTTGAAATTGTGTTAATTGATTGGGTTTGTCTCAATCGTAGTAAAAGTCTTCCGTTTTCTTTGCCTGTAGGGAGTGAAGGGACTGATTGTTGTGAGAGGATTTAAATGGGACATTACTAAGTCAGTATGTCTCCTGGGTAGCTGTCACTAACATGAGCCATGACTGACTTCGTCAAGAGGCCTGTTAGATTGTACGCAGCCTGTTCTGTTCAGACTCCAGTATTGATCTGAACCTTTGTTACCTCCAGCTGTTTTGGGAAATAGGATGCAACACAGGCCTTTATCTCTAAACAATATGATGATGGAGGCACGTAAAAATCATTCAGAGTGACATGTAGCAGTGGAAGGCCTTGCACGAGGAGCATGAAAAACAACACACTCGGGCAACATTGCTAAGGTCAAGGCTGCAGTTACCAAGGAAACAATTCAGCCCTTACAGACTACATATAATGAACTGCCTACTGATTCATGTTTTCATACAGCTTTATGTCTTATGTTTTATGGAACACAACTATTTAAAATAAGGACTCCCAGCACTTGGAAAATATATATGTTGAAGAATACACAGACCCTGCCTATACACACATTTCAGCCCAACAAAAGGTGTCTTTTTCTACTTCGAGTGAATGTTGTGTTTCGGATTTGCATTAATTACTTTCCTAACATTAACCCTTGCTTATTAAAGCTCGTTATATCTCTCTCTGGTGGTTCTGCTAGTGCCAGACAAAAATCCCCAGACTTCACTATCATTGCTTCTGCCCGTGCTCTGTCAGCACACTCACATCATGCTAATCGCTCTGTTAGTTAGCTTAATTATTGAAGACCTCAGCAGTGATGCTCCAAAGCTGCTGACGATTTACAGCACGCTAAAAAAGAAAGAGCTGCTAACTTACTGCTGTCTATCAACCCAATACCAGACGCACTCCGACAGCAGCGCGATACCTGCCAAATAACATGCACATTCAGCAACCACGGGTCCTGGGGACCATATAATAAAATATTAGTTTTTTTTTTTTTTTTTTTTTATATATGTGACCCTGGACCAGAAAACCAGTCTTAAGTCGCTGGGGTATATTTGTAGCAATAGCCAAAAATACATTGTATGGTTCAGAATTATAGATGTTTCTTTTATGGCACAAATCATGAGGATATTAAGTAAATATTATGTTCCATGACAATATTTTGTAAATTTCCTTCCATAAATATATCAAAACTTATTTTTTGATTAGTAATCAGTGTCACATCCTAACAAACCATACATCAATGGAAAGCTTATTTATTCGGCTTTAAATGATTTATAAATGTAAATAAAAAAATATTTATAAATGTGTGTACTGTATATATATATATATATATATATATATATATATATATATATATATATATATATATATATTTATATATATATATATATATATATATATATATATATATATATATATATATATATATATATATATATATATATATATATATATACATGCCTATACATATTTAAGCAAAATATTTTATATTTATGAAATATATGAATATATTATATACATTACAGAAATATAAATATATATATATATATATATATATATATATATATATATATATATATATATATATATATATATATATGAAAATATTTTCCAGATATAAACTGCATGTGTGAGTATTTATATATACATAAAAATATACACAGCACCCACACATATATTATGCAAACAGACTTCTATTTTGAAATATTCTATTTATATAATAGTTTGACAACATTAATATATATAATATATAAACTATAATATATGTCTGCCACTCTTTTTATGATTATATATATATATATATATATATATATATATATATATATATATATATATATATATATATAAATAAAAAAAGTGGCAGACACATGTGCTTGAGAAGGGGCCAGCAGGGGCCCTGTGATTGACGGCCCATCAGAGCGGTCTGGAGAAACTGTACTCATCTTTAATTGAAAATTGAGACAGTGTTGAAATGAAAATATTGATTCATTCATGGGGCAGACATAGACCCAGCCTGTCTGGATTTGTGGGATTCAAGAGGGAGAAAGAGGAGGGCAGGAAGATTCTTGCATGAGGTTGAGTGGATTCTGACGAAAGTAGCAGAATTGAGAGAGAGAATTAAAAGAACACTCTGAATGATGTGAAATAAAATATAAATAAATTAATAAATAAATAAGGTATGTGATTGTTTTCCACGATCAGGTAATTGCTCAGTGAGCATGTGGAAGGAGAGGTTTTTGTTTGTGCCTCACATTTATCTTTGAACGTGTGCTTCTGAACAGCAGCACCTCCTGTGGAGTTCAGGGGTCTTCAGATTTTTCACTGCTGTAATCATCCACTGCTGCCTAATTACCACTTGTAATTGATTTCATTAAGTTTTTAATTGGATCTAAAGACAATCAGAAGAGGAGGCTCATCTGAGGAGATGGTTAATGAAATGTGTTAAGCAGAAAACAGGTGAACAAGATCTAACAATATATCTGCAAACTAGTAAGCCGTTCTGCTCGAAAATCAATAGGACAGGAAGCAATTACAGCAGAGAGCTAATGTAGCTATGAAGCAATGAGCCAATTAATGCTGGAGACAAAAAGACATCTGCAACTATCAAAAAAAATATAATCTAAAACATTACGTATTTATTTTCTTGCATTGTGAGAGTATTTTCATATTCTCTCCCGAGCCATAGTTTCTTATAGATTTATATTAATTATTAGTTATAAAGTGTGTGAAGCCAAAACAATACAGATTACTGTAAAGAATTATCATTTCATAAGTGCATGCTATTACAAAAGGCCAACCTTTGGTAAATTTAAGACAGCCATTTCTTATATGTCAGTCCTATTTTACCCAGGGTTGTCTAGATTTGTATTTAGAATATCTATGTATTTTTCAGCTGGTTTTTACAGATAACTCATTAAATTCTCCTCTTTTTTATCTTCTGGAGCAATACCATAAATGTCCACCTTCAATCACCCATCTAATTAAAATAATAAAGGTCATTGCTTTATTGCTGCTTTCATGACGTTTTTTGACATTTACAAGCTTTCCATCATTTTAAATATATTTGATCTGACTTGGAATTAATTATGCATTTATTTTTTGCTTAGTAAGGCGATGATAATCCATTGCAGAAAAAGCTTAGTGGGTATGATTTGTTTTATGTCGGTTAATGGGTGAGTTGGATTTCCCATCTTTTTGATGTTCCACAATTAAAATAGCCATTACATAAATGAATAGCTGGCACTGTCCAAAAATGCATTTTGTCACAAAACGTGGAGAAATTTTATGATCACAGTCATCATGGAAATAGATGTGGGAGAGATATAAGGGACTTATGATGAGACTGTAATTTTGTCTACATGCTCATTTAAACTCTCTTTAATCAGTTAAAACTACATATAAATAGCATTCGTATTGTTTTTCACTTGCAAAATTCTGTCATCATTTAAAATCATTTAATTACCCTCAATTTCAAGTCCTGTGCCAATTTCTCTCTTCTGCTTAACTTAAAATATTAACATTTTGATAGATACTGGTATCCAGACAGTTTCTGGTCTTCATTGTATTTAATCAACATATACATTTAGCAGAAGTGTTATCCAAAGCTATACAGTGCATTCAGGCTTGACATTATTTTTTTTATTTATTTTTTTTACCGGCATGTGTGTTCCCTGGGAGTTGAACCCACAACCTTTTGCACTGCTAATGCAATGCTCTACCACTGAGCAACAGTCAGTATTTTACTACATGCTTATAAGCAACTAGTTAATAGTGAGAACTGGTCCCTATACTAAAGTGTTACCATTGAAACTATATGTGAAACTATATGTAGTTATATCGAAACTGCAATTAACATGCAATTAAGTTGAATACATTTTTATATAAATCAGAAATCAGAGCTGCAAAACAAATATTTAGAACATTATCGTTTTGTCTTCCACATACAAAACAAACAAACATAGTCTGAAACAGCATGATGAATTCATGACATATTTTTTGGGGGGTGGAGTATCCCTTTAAAGTTTCTGTCGCACAAGCCTTGTCCATTGGTTTGTAACATTTTCTAAAGCAAGAGCATAAAATAAGACATTCAGGCTTTAGATGAAACACTTATGATGTCTGGATGGGAATATAATGGTTTCGGTTATAGTGTCCTCTTCTACATTAGACATAATGTGATTGCCATGAGCGGCATGACCATCATTATAAAAAAAAAAAGCACAAGCGTTCTGGAGTAGTGTGTGTGTGTTTGTGTGGTCAGACCACCATTTTCTTTGTTCGGCTCCTTATCACAGCACATCATTATGCTGTCACACCATACACACACAAACACACAAGAGATCAAACCCACGTTTTGAAGCTGACAGGGTGAATGGAAATGTAAATTGATGTATTGATCTAACTTTTGTTCCGAGGGCTGTGGTGTGTGTATGTTTGTGAATGCGTGCAGGACAATATGTGCACATGTTCCACATTATTCCACAAAATCAATATGAGTGTAAAAATGATGTGAATATCTTCATCCTGAGCTCACTGGCCAGTTTATGTACAGTAACCTGGGTGTGTGTGTGCGTCTGGGTGTCTGGGTGCGTGTCAGCTTAACGCTTGCTAGACACAAAAATAACACAAGAACAGTGAGTGCACAAAAATACTGTTAACCCTTCATGAAATATGGGGGTTTCCCAAGAAGTGGGAAAATTTGGAGAAGGAGGAATTAATGTGTTTCCTGAACACATGCACCTGTTTGGCAGTTTTTGTGCAAATGTGTGTGTGTGTGTGTGTGTGTTGCAGGTTATACTCTGTAAAGGCCTTTCACATTAACCCTTAATGCTTTTGACATTTATAGTCCCTGATGCCTCATGGAGGTCATTGATGGCTTTCTCTTTAAATGCCACATTGTAAAAATGACACTTTCTTCTCTCTCCTCTGCCATCCCATAACTGCCAGCGATCTGTTAAAAGCGGGATTACGACCGACCACCATCCATGAATACTTTGACCTTTCACCTGTCCATTTGCTTTTAACAACTTGTTTTAACTGCGCCTGTCTGACACATAAATATCCCAGCCTTTAAAATTCATCTGAAACCGCGCAAAGCCGGCATGTTTTCCTTATGTATTCAGTGTCTTATCCCTGATCTGATCATGAGACCAGTGTTTTTATGTTCCCGTCTAGTTCTGTGAAAACCTCCAGTTTCTTTTAAGGACTCTTGAGAAGGTGTGACCACTGAGTTTGGCCTCAGGTGGAAAACACCTGAATTCTTCTGTTCTAATGCCATTGGCATGTTTGATTTTAGCAAATATCTTAAATCTAGCTGTGTTGAAACAGCACGAAGATTACTGTGGTTCTGAGTGTTTAATTTGTGTTAATCATAATTACCCAGAATTCAACCAGTCACACCCTGATCTCAAGAAATGTTTAACTGATTAATGGCCTTTACTTAGGTTAGGTGCAATTTTGAATTCCTTACACTTGATTTCCATCTTGATTAGCTATTATTGCTTTCAAGTCTATGTTGAAAACATTGTAAAAAAAAAAAAAAAAAAAACTCAATTAATGCTGGGACTGATTTTGCCGTGACTTGAATTTGCATTCATTCTTCATAACTGCAAGATCATTATTATGTGGAGGGATTGTTGACCTGTAAGCCAAGCTAGCATGGTTTACTCAACCACTCTAGACTCACATGCTGATGCTGTTAAACACACTGTATTTAATGTATCACTTTGGCTAAACACAGGTCGCTTAGTGCCTGATAATATTTATTAGGAGTCATTTTGGTACATGAGGAGATGATGACAATGAACAAACCGAGAGAGAGAGAGAAAGAGAGGATAATTTTTCTTCCTTTTGTTTAGATGCTGAGGTCAGGGGTGTTTATTTATTTATTTACTTGCTCACTTACTTATATTCGCACCAGTGTAAGTCATAGTGAGTAATGACCAAAATCAAAGGAGGAAAAAAGAATAATTATGTAGCATAGATTTCTTTGTTTTGAATGTTATACTTATAAAGATATGATCACATTTGACGCAGTTTTTATTTCTCATTTGGACCCAATATCTATGCAAGCCTGTGTCTGTCATGAAATAAAAACATCAAAAAGATAATTTATCCTCTTTACCTCACAATTCTCAATTTCTTCCCATTTTGCGAGTTTCTATCTCACAATTTTGAGTTAACATCTTGCAATTCATACCTAATTTCGTACATAGAAGGGTCTGTCTGAATCACTAAATGCATTAAGTTAATAAAATATTCATTTTGTGAATGTATTTGGGGGAAAAAATTTTAAAACTCAAACACAAGAAAGTCAGAAATGTAAAATAATAATAATAATAATAATAATATCATATTTGTAAGATCTGAAATCTCAATTCTGAAATAAAAAGTGAGATTTATGAAATGTTAACTCATAATTGAGGTACATTTTAAATTGTGAAAAATAAAGCCATGAGTGCAAAAAAAAGTAACAAAAAGGTCCAAGCTAACAATTCTGAAAAAAGAAAGACATTTGCAAGACAATTGTGATATGTAAACTCAAAATTGCAAGATACAAACATAGATTAGTGAGAAATTAAGTCAGAATTGTGAGATTGTTAAATAAATAAATAAATACCGTAATGTATGTCTTGGTGGAAACTGATTAAATAGATAATAAAGCATCCAAACAAAACTGTAACTGAAATGATAATATGGTAATTTTAATAATTATTCCGAGTTCCTTTGTTAAAGAAATACAAACACATCTCCTATATAATACTGTTTATAAAAGAGTGTGTTTCCTCTGTCCTCCTGTTTTTCCTCAATGTCATTTTCCACTCTCATCTTTCGTTATAAACCAACAGCCAGTTGTACCTTCTGAAGAGCGGCATGGACTGATGAAAATGTTTGTGCTTTGCATGTGATGCACAGCAGGTGTGTTAAGGTAACATTAGTGTGGATAGAAGAAAGCCTGGATGGGTGAGTTGTCTTTGTCACTCACAGTGTGAGGTCTCATGCATCATTAAAAGCACCTTCACATTTGTTGAGAAACAAGAGGAGGTTAATGTGTTCCCGTCAATCAAATCACACCTCTTATATATACCTTTTTAAACTTTCCTCTATAACGGAAACCCATGACATGTGCTCATAAACATGTCCCCCAAGCTTTCTTTAAGTGTTCTTTTTATTTCTGCATAAACGTCACTTTTTTTAAATAACGCAAGCACAAGCTGAAAATCTGGATATTGTGTCAAGGCAAACCTGTACAAATAATTGAATCCTGATGCCATGCAATATTTCTATAACCCAGGGGATTTCTCATCTCCGGCAGTGACAGAGCTCAATGTCTTATAAAGTGTGTGATTCCACCTGTCCAGAGCCTAATCCATGTTTTTCCACATGATAAGTCTGATATATCCCTGTCACTTGCAGCTGTATGGTATCAGTCTAGCCATTGCTGGATGCTCATATAGGAAATCATTGGCTTGCTGTAATGGCCTTTTAATGGTTTCTGTGGGAAACGAATGATCCATCAGTTAATTAAAAATGACCCCAACAGGAATGAGTTCTAATAGCAAGAGATATTTGGAGGAGGGTTTCTTTAAATGTACATGATCGTTTCCTCTGTCAGCAAAGCGTTTTGAGCGATTTATTCTAATCCAGTGTTCATTTGATTAGATGTAAAAGGAAATGACACCTTATCAACACTGCAACGGTAAAACGCTCCCATTATAATCAACTAAACCTCAAACACATGTGTTTCCATTGTGTGTACTTCTTGTAGACTGCTTGTTTTGTATGGACACTGTGTTTAGGGGTGCTCACATATACAGTACAGGCTTTAAATCACAGGAGGCTGGAGAGGCTCTGAGCTGCTGGCTTCTAGTGGCTGTTTCTGTAATGCAGTGGATTTCATCTGCATTAGGCTGCAGATCACTATAATATTGCTAACATGACCAAGAAGTTAAGAAAGAGGCAATAAAACATATTAATGCAATAGGCCACCCTGCATGTCACTGTATAATGTAAACCAGGACATTATAATACACTTAACATTGAAACAGTGACCAAGTACATCTTAAATTTTCATTTTCTTAATCCCAGATTTTATTACTTGTAATAAACATTATCTACTGACAAAACAATGATACTGTGATCCTTGCAGCATATTATTTATCCCACTCAATTATTGTTGGCTACTGCTACGACTATACCTGTGCTACTTATGACTGGTTTTGTGGCCCAGGGTCACATAATGTAATAATGATATACAGTACGTAAATTGTAATTTTTCTGCAATTTCATAGAACAGCCTACAAAGTTTTTTTGCTAGTTAAGTCAACATTAATAACATACTGGATGTTTGCTAAAACAATGTATTTTCTTATAATAAGACATTTTGTGGTTCATTTTATTCCTGAGAGGTTGTTTAAATATATGTATATATATAAATTTAATTAATTTAATAATAATGTCTAGTTTATGTTGTTTAAATTCACTGTTACAACTTCCTCAGGTACATATGCATGTGTGGGGGAGTAATGAAACTGGGTGTTCTTGGGTGTTACTGATGTGCTGAAGAATCTCATATGCTAGAATGTGTGTGGGCTACAGTAAATTAAATTCAGCTGTCCATCAATTAAATGACTCTATAAAATGGTCATGACTGAGAAACAAAATTTCCTTGATCTTTTTATATATAAGGGGTCATTATGCTATATATATATATATATATATATATATATATATATATATATATACATATATATATATATATATATATATATATATATATATATAATATATATATATTCTGTAAGTTTCAGAACTTTATATTATAGACTTATATATATATATATTAACTTTAAATTATAGATTATTTTTCATATTAAGAAAATATGAAAATATTACATCATTCAAATGACATGTCTTTCTAGTAATAATCATGGCAATTATATTTGTATTTTTTTTTTTTAACAATACCATATGGCACCCCGCAAAGTTATTTGGCTAAAAAGTCAAAAGTATTTATGCTGGCACATTTTATTTTTTTTATATTTTTTATTAAAATAAATTAAAAAAAAACAATGTTTTTAAATTATGATGAAATATTTAGTTTGTTTTTTTTCTGTAAAAAAAATTGATATGTTGAGGAAACTCATTTTTATATTACAAAACAATTATTCTTATAAAATTTTAATTCATGTTTAATTGTTGTCATTTTTTAAAAGTAATGTTTTATTAAATGTTTTATGTTTTATTCTTAGAAAGAAAGAAAGAAAGAAAGAAAGAAAGAAAGAAAGAAAGAAAGAAAGAAAGAAAGAAAGAAAGAAAAAGATATTATGTCTTAGAAATTACACACATTTTCTTCCCAGTAAAAGCTCAATCAGTGGAAAGAACAGACAGCTCTGTTGATTGTAAAGAGAGTGTCATAGTCCATCATGTCACATTGCAGTACAGTACATGGGGTTAGGAGTGCATATCAGTTAAATGTAGCGTTATGAACAGTATGACACATGCACTGAGAGGATACTATTTCAAGAACAGTAGTAAATAGGAGATATGTGTGGATATTTTCAACCCATTCTCACTCCAAAGGCGTCAAAAACCGAAGCATGGTCAAGCGCCCCTAGCGTCACTTTTATGACGCCAAATGTGACTCTCGGCGTCGACTATCGAAGCACTACGACCTTCATTGCTTTCAGTGGGAAACTTTTGGCGTCAGAATTCGACACGAGGACATGAGATGTTTATCGCTATGAAATCACGTTCAAGAAGTCTCATTCAGCACACATCGCGCGATACTTGCTATCAGTTCCACAGTTTGGGTGAGTAGTCGTATATACGCTCTTTTAATGCCTTTTATCAAATGTATTCTGTCTTCTTTATTAATCAGATTAGTGCCATATGTTTAATCGCTGTATTATATCGGTCATCCGCGGCTGTCTTTGAGTTTCATTGCGTTTAAATAAATGAACACAGCTGCTAATTAGTGTGATTAAACTCTATCTGTCACGTGACGTGCCATAGACCTTCGATCCGTTTTATATTATTATTAATTTCAGGATCAATGATGTAAGTTGTATTTGTAGTAAAATCATGGTAATCACAACACAATAGTAATAAATGAAATGTGAAGTTAAAACACAGTAAATCATTAGTAACTGTAACTGTAGTTTTACTATGATATATTAATAATCAATACAACAATACAATAATCACCAAACCAGCTATGTTTGTATCACTGTAATGTTAGTGTTTTTATGTGCTTTTATATGACAGATATCACAGTAATCATGTGTTCTGTACCATGCTTTTAATACCTTTTAATGTGAATCCAAAAAAAAAAAAAAAATCAAATTAAAAATAAATAATAAAACATGTATTTTTCCATCTTGCAGTTCATTCATATCAGTTTATATATATATATATATATATATATATATATATATATATATATATATATATATATATATATATATATATATATATATATATTTTTGTATATATATATATATATATATATATATATATATATATATATATATATAAATATTTTGCTCACAGATCATTATTAACATTCTGTATATAATTCAATTTTATTTTCTCTCCCCTTTTTTATTATTTTTATTTTTAGCTGAAAAGACGTAAAGGCAGTCAGCCCAGTGGTGTTTCTGGAGAGGGATTCCTTCAGAAATGGAGAAGACAGAAAGCTGCGGAGGCAGATATTTGCAGCAGTAAGTCTGTGATAGTTTGTCTCTTTTATCAAAAATTCCTGCTGTTATAATTTGTACAGCATTTGTTGTTTCTTAAACTGTTGCACTGTCCAAATACCCACACTTGCCATCTTTTCACTTGACCACTTGATTACTTATTTGAAGTCTTTCCTGTATTTGGCCTAGTGTTCGAGTGAGCATGATGACCACGAGTGTGTGTCGAACTTTTCATGACCTGATGACTGTGTTTCCCAATCCTGATCCTGGAGAACCCCAGCACTGCACGGTTTTGGCGTCTCTCTTATCTGACAAACACACTTTTGAGGTCTTGGAGTCTTCACTGATGAGCTGATGAGTTGAATCAGGTGTGTTTGATCAGGGAGACATCTCAAATGTGCAGTGTTGGGGTTCTCCAGGACCAGGATTGGGAGCCACTGCCTTATGGGACACTTATGTGTTTAAAGAGATTTTTAATATCTAATTATCAATATTTCACATACTGTACTAAACACATCACAGTCTTAATAATCCAGTTTAACACTTGTATGATATTGTACAAGCCCCAGGACGGTCTCATCTGACACTATCAAAAGAATTCATATGACTATAGCTTGCTATTAATTATTTGCTTTCAATAATGGATTCATTTAACATTTAATTTTACAGCATCTTTACAGAGGCTGCTTTTATGGTCTAAACAAAACACAGTGTAATGTATAAGTTGAATGTAATGTAATATTTCTGTTTTACAGGATTGTTTGAGGATAACGCTGTAGCTCCATCATGCACAAGGACTCACCTCGTTAACTCTTTATCCCCCACACACACAGATATGGTCCCTGGATCAGTGATTAGACTTTGCAGTGGTTTGATTTTTGCAGAAGATGTAACTTTGTTTTATTTATAAGCTCATAATGAATACATTACAGAACCAGTGATGAAAACAATAGTTAAAAATAGTATTTTTCGTATTGATAAAGCATTTTGTTCTCTTTTTCAAGCTTCATACAGTGAACTTTTTAGACTTTAATTAAGAGTTTTAGTAAAGGAGATATTCATACACAGTCATCCCCTAGCTCCAGTCATGAAGTGAATTCATGATGTTATGTCAAAGCTAGCAGGTGTTTGTTTTCCTGAACACTTTCTCTGTCTTCCATTGTTCAGACAATCAGTGTTTATTTGATGCTGTGCTGATTGAGTTTTATAGATGATATTGCACACTTGACATGCATGTCTTCATGGTGTTTTTTTTTGTGAGTTTGAAACATTTACATTGTGTTGTATAACATTTTGGTCAATTTAATTTTTTTAATAAAATTGATCTTTTTCCAGTGTTCTCTGAAAGACATACTGTATTTACTGTTTTGTTTTTTAATAAAAGCATTTTCATTTGCATACTGAAAATAGTTAATGTTTACAACATAACTGCCTTTTTATTCTTTATGGTGGCAAAAACGAGCTTGGTGACAGAGGATGCAGTGTAGTAATTTGGGCATGTTGTCTTTAAATGAGTTTGACATATCAATAAATAATGGAAGATCCTTACAAAAATATGCATGTTTATTATGCTTTATGTATTTATTTGTTCATTCATTCATTCATTCATTTATAATTTCTGTTTTTATTCCTAGGGTTCAAATGGTAGAGAATGGTAAATCACAGAAACACAAATGTGAACAATTTTAACTTTAAAACACAATGTAATATACAATGTAAATTTTAGAAGCACGTCATTTGATTAGTAAATATATTTGTCTTTGGTCAAAAAAAAAAAAAAATACAAATCTTAAAAATGTGTCTTATATTTAATGAGAGGAATCTATCTGTTTGATACAACTGCGACTGCTGGGCATGTGCACATCAATATTGCCCAATGTTTGTCAAGCTGAACAACGGAGGAAGGTGAAGACGTTAATAAAACAGTATCTTATAAGTAGCAAGCTTAATCTATTGTTAACCGAATCTATCCCTTCAGCCGAAAAACGAAAGACATCTTTTTTTTTTTTTTTTTTTTTTTTTTTTTTTTTTTTTTATGCTTTATTAATTCAATGCCATAAGAACATGAGGTATTACATATTCAAATAATCAAATAAACATTAGCTGCCAGAGAAAAGAGAGCGAGAGAGAAAAAGAGAGAGAGAAAAAGTTACATACATTTCAATGATTTCAGAGCATTACATGTTTTCAGTGCTTTTTTGTTTTCGGTTTGTTCCAAGAGATTTAGATATAATTTAAAGTCATTTATAAAATGTACAAAATTTGGTTTACATTGAGCCCACTTTTTCTTATGTATATGGAATTTTCCTAACAAAATAAACAATTGTATAATATATTGTTCTTTACTATTCAAATTTTCGTTTTCTGTATAAAAAATTACATCAAATATACAAATTTCTATCATACCTTCAATTTTTCTGTTAATATAGAATTCCAAATCTTTCCAAAATATTCTTGAATAAATACAATGAAAAAAAAGATGTAAGATAGTTTCTTTTTCTTGACCACAAAATTCACAAGAATATGAAATATTAAGCTTAAATCTTTCCAAAACATGCTTAGCAGGATAAATTCTATGGAGTATTTTGTAAGACACTTCCTTAATTTTGTTATTGATACAAAACCTATTTGGCAGTTTCCACGCTTTAACCCAATTGATATTACCAAACAAAGATGACCAAAAAAATCTTGCTGCGGGTAAGGAGACAGAACAAAGAGCATTTCTTATAATCTTATTGCTACACTTTTGCTTTAAAACATCAGTATTTTCAATGAAAATGTTACCAAAAGGATTAACTATGCTGATTTCTTCTAAGTTACAGTTTTTTAAAAGTAACATCACACTCTTTGGAATTGCATCAAAAACAATCGCAAATTCTCTTGGTTTAACTGGTAATTGGAATTTCTGAAGAAATTCAGTATACGATAACAAGTATCCATGGGAATTAACTAACTGTCTTACTAAAAGTATACCTTCCTTGAACCAAGTATGATAGAATAAAGATTTGTTTTTGAATAATATGTCTTTGTTGTTCCATATGAAATATCTGTGGGGTGAAAAATTGTGCTTATAAACCAATTGCCATGCTAACAGGGCTTGTCTGTGAAAACCGGCCAATTTAACAGGAATTTTGTCAACAGAAAAATTACATTTCAACAAAAAGTCTATGCCTCCAAGAGTATTAAATATATAATTAGGAAATGCATTCCAAGGACTTTCTCTATTTTTCATAAACTCTATCAACCATTTAATTTTAAAAGTATCATTGAGAGTATTATAATCTAAGACCTCCAGTCCGCCTTGCTCTTTAGGATTACAAATTACCTCCTTTTTTAAATAATGTGGTTTTTTCCTCCAAATAAAATTATAAAGAATCTGATCTAGATCTTTAATAATTTTGGGAGGCACATCTAATGATAATGACGTATAAACAGATCTAGATATACCCTCCGCCTTTGACAATAAAACCCTCCCAAATATCGAAATGTCCCTCAATAACCACAAATTAAATTTCTTTTTAGTTTTTTCAATAATTGGTTCAAAGTTTAATTGACTCCTTTGTTTTTCATTTTTACAAATTATTACACCTAAATATGTTAATTTATGTTTAACTGGAATATTTTCTATTTCTGAAGAGGAGCAATCTTTAAGGGGAAATAATACAGATTTATCTAAGTTCATTTTAAGGCCTGAAACACCAGTGAATTCCTCAACGTATCTTATTATTTTGGGTACTTCAAATTTGTTTTTCAAAAACACTGCAGTGTCATCAGCAAACTGGCTAAGTTTGAATTGTACACCTAAAGCTGTGATACCATTAAACTGATTTCGTTTTATATGCGATGCTAAAACCTGAGTAACTAACAAAAATAAAAAAGGAGAGAGAGGGCATCCTTGCCTAATGCCACGATGAATATCAAATCTTTGTGAGGTGCCATGCGCAAGTTTGACAGAACTATTACACCCACTATACAATGTTTTGACTGCTTTCAAAAACATATCTCCAAAACCAAACCATTTAATAACTTTGAAAATAAAATTATGAATCACTGTATCAAATGCTTTATAAAAATCAATAAATAAAATAAAACTATCATCCTCGATAAAGTTATTATAATCAATCATATCTAATAATAGTCTAATATTATCCCTAATATGACGGCCTTTCATAAACCCAGACTGTTCTATATCAATTATTTTGTCTAAACCTTGCTTCAATCTTCTAGCAAAAATCATTGCATACAATTTACTATCATTATTTAATAAACTAATAGGCCTCCAATTTTCAATAAATAACTTGTCTTTTTTAGGTTTGGGAATCAATGTTATAATTCCTTGTTTTAATGAAGCAGGCAATTCTCCATTTTGTATAGCTTCCACAAATACTAACAATAAAAAAGGTAAAAGTTCTTTAGAAAAAGTCTTATAAAACTCACTGGTTAGCCCGTCGTTGCCTGGAGATTTGTTATTCTTTAATAAGTTAATGCACTCTCTCAACTCTTCACTATTTATTTCTTTATCACAATTATTCTGAAAGTTCTGGTCTATTTTTTTGGTATCACTCACTAAATTATTTAAAAAGGTATCCATATTTGAAGTAGCTGATATAGGAGAATACAAATTACTAAAAAACTGAGCAACATATTTTGAAATAACTGAAGAATTATCTACTAATTTGTTGTTAATCATTAATTTAGAAATTGAGGCAAAATCATGGTTTCTATTTTCAAGGCCAAAAAAATATTTTGTATTTTTTTCCCCTTTTTCTAACCATTTAAGTCTAGTTCTAACAAATGCTCCTCTTGCTTTATCCTCATAGATCTTATCTAATTCAATTTGCAATAAATCTAATTTTTGTAACTCACAATCAGTTAACAGTTCCTTCTTCTTTTTACACAAATTAAAAATATCCTCAATTATAGATTTTTCCTTAATATTATTATTCTTTGTTTCTAATTTTCCTTGATTAATAAATGCCTTTCTAATATCAAACTTCATTAATTCCCAATACTTTCCATATGATTTTTCTAACTCTGCAATTTTTCTATATTTTTCAATAATACTTTTAATTTTTTCCTTTAAACATTCATTTTCAAGCAATTTGTTATTTAATTTCCAATAGCTGCCATGATTTTTAACTAATTTGTCTTGTACCATATTTATTTTTTATAAAAATTCCTTTATGATCTGTCATTATGCAAGGTTCTATCAATACAGAGGTCACATTATTAGTTAAATCATTAGACACTAACCAATAGTCAATACGAGAATGAAGAGACGAGTCCTTATTACTCCATGTATATTCTTCCTTGTCTGGATTTTTACTTCGCCACACATCAATAAGACCCAATCTTAAACATACATTTTCCAATTCACTAGAAGGGCCTGTTCTAGTTTTAGGAGGCCATCTATCAATGGTTTCATTAAACACAGTATTGAAATCTCCTCCCCAAATAACTTGGGCTGAAGGATAAAGGGAAATAAAATGCTGAATCCTAGATTCAATATGTGAAAAAAGTATTCCGTTGTTTACTTTGTTATTGGTGGCATAACAATTGACTACTACAAAATGTTCGTTATCCTTATTTAACACAAGCAATATCCATCTACCACAGTCATCTTTTTCGTAGTTTACTATTTGCCCTGTAAATTTATCTTGTAAAATAGCGACCCCCGCTGAGCGGTTACTGCCAAATGACAACCAAATCTCTTTTCCCCACTGATTTTTCCAAAACACAGCATCTGAAGAACATGCGTGCGTTTCCTGAATTAAACAAAAATCTACATTTTTCCCTTTGCAATACAAAAATAAAGCTTTTCTCTTCAAAAGATCACGAATACCTCTGGCATTGATAGAAAATAAAGAAAGAGACATAAACGTTCAACGATTAATTAAGAACCACAAGAGTAAAATAAACCTAAACTCTAGACTTTTACATAATGGGATCCTCACAAAAGTTCGACAAAAGTAGCTATTACTATTTTTAAAGTTGCAAACATTAGGGAAAGTAAAAAGTAATGAGCATTCAGTTCCAAAAGTATACATTTCTTATTTTCTTTTCTTCTTTTCCCAAACAAAGATTAACATGTCTTGCAAAACACCGCCAATTGTGCAGACTACAACAAGACGACCATAAGCCTATGTAGGACCGTTGCCTCCTTCAAGACTAATCTCTTTCCCGTCTACGAAAGCCCTCGCTCCGCTGAAGTATGCATTTCTGCCTTCTTTCCTTGCTCTCTCCACAGTCGGCCAAAGACGATTCCGTGCTTCCACGTCAAAAGCTGTCAAGTCCTCCTTAAATCGCAGCCCCTTGGTAGTTAGACACTCGTTGTTTTTTGAGTTTTTCCAGATTAAATCTCTGGCTGTACGGGAAACGAATCTTATGATCACTGGTCTTGGTTTCACTCTTCTGCCATCATCCGAATTTTTAAGCCTACCAAGCCGATGTGCCACATCCAAACCATCTGCTACCACCCGTTTATCCCCGTCCGAAACCACTGCTTTGCAAACTTCCATGACTCTCGTTTTCACGTTTTCATTAGTTTGTTCGGACAGCCCATACAAACGCAGGCACCATCTGCGGCTGTAGCGTTCCTGATCATTAATTTTTGTGTTCATTTCCTTCACCTTTTTTTCCAGAAGAGCATTCGCATTTTTCAGCATTTCGTTTTCTTTCTGCAGGACCATCACATCATCATGCACTGAGGTGAGAGATTTGCCCAAAGCTTCAATGTTGGAAGAATTCTCTTTAACCATTCTTTCTAGCTGGTCGGATCGCTCATTGATTTTCTCAGAGAGAATTCGGATAATATTTTCCTGCACGTCATTCAAAGAAAGTTCAGTTTGTTTGGAAGAGGAGTCAACGACATTTTTATGTCTTTTGGGAGGTTGATTTTTGCTTGGTGTGTTCGGACAAGACTCACAACTTCCTCCGCTTTTCACTTTACATGCATACGAGTGAGTTTCGTTAAAACTTCTCTTCTCTTTTATAGTATCAACCTCCATCTCTGCGCCAAGATCCTCAGCCATTTTTCTGAAATGTGCAGTAAACCTGATGATTTCTTAATTAAGTTTAGTTTTGATGCAGCACTCCAACTTCAATATTTATTCAATCTCGGCAACTATTAACAATCTATCAATAGTAGCTAGCAACTTTACGGAATGTATACGACCATTTGTGAGAAATACCCAATTTGTTTCTCAGCTTAGAAAAACACTACTATCCACGGCGCCATCTTGGAGCTCCCCAACGAAAGACATCTGTCATACATGGATAAGGAAGTGTGACGCTGCTGCTCAGCTTAGATGCCATTGGCTATGACTTTTCAGGACAGTCTGTGGTTGGACTATCTTTTAACCCATATTAAACAGCGCATCATGTTAAAAAGTATGTTTTGCTCCTATCATCACATTAGTAATATATTAAGTCAACAATGAAGTGTTGCTATCTTGAGAAAAATGACATCTTTAGCGAGATCCTAATCCTAACCCTAAGCATAACTTCAATGAACTACAAAAACAGCCCCCTAGTGTTGCCTTTCTATAGATAGAACGACGGAGGCTTGTGGGTAATGTAGTTTAAAACTTTTTATTAACGAAACTAAATAAATTATTTATTTTAAGGAAAACTGGATATCTAAATATGTTTATTGTGCAAACCTCTATGATATATTTGAGAGGCAGGCTGAAATGTGGTATTTTACAGTGAGCAATATTTAAAATGCCTTTATGTCAGCTTTCCATTTATTTCTGAAAACTGAGCTCAACATTATTTTATCAGCATAGCATAAGTAATAATCCTGCCCATTTTCTCTTTGATATGTTAATTGGACTCTGATTTACAGCCATTTGAAATGTACAGTTTTGGGCTCTTCCGGGGGGTGCTACTGGGCCCCTGGGGGTAGCAGGGCAGTAAAACCTACATATATGTATTCTCCTCATCATGAACAACAAACTGAGCTGAGTCACATTTATATCTGACAGTTTTCACAGTCCTCTGTTTTCTATTCTATTCATCATGGCTATTATACCTTTTGACAGGACATTGTGAGGCCATCTGATGAAACATGGAAAAATTAGAAAGAAATGATTTAATAATGAAAATAATAGATTATTTCTTTGATTTTTGAAGTAAATGGCAAGAAATATAATGGATGAACCTGCAACAACTTGCCATTATCTATTCCCCACTGTAAAGCAGTAATCAAGGACAATGTATACACATTGTGATACTTCACTATTACACAAGGACAAATTCATGCAGTGCTAAGAATATTAATTTATATATATATATATATATATATATATATATATATATATATATATATATATATTAGCATTATATATAACTAATTAGCCGAAATCAGTGTAAAAATGTCCTCCTCACCCCCGTATCTTGCTCCTCAGGTGCTGGACATCAGTAATGTGCGTGCTCTTGGTTTTAATGCAGTACAAGATCCACGTTGATCATTCCCGCTACATTCTCAGTTATCCCTCAAGTTTTTGTAACAATAAAGCCCATGGAACCATATTGTAATGCAGAATAATTAATCTTGTAACTCCCTGTATTTCACAAAAAATGTGCATATTTGTTACTAAAATATAAAAAAATACTTTCTGGTGTACTGATGTCCCAGATGTTATTAATCCGATCAAAAATGTTTATGTCTTAAATAAAAAAATAATCCCAATAATTAATATGTCGTTTTTCCAAGTCTCAAATAAACACATATGAGCCTACCTAGTAAAATGATGTATTTACCAAGAATCTTCAGAACACAATATTCACCATTTTCATTTTATTGAAGCATAGACTATAAAGTTGATAAAGTAGCATCAAGACAAATAAGATTCAATGAAAATAATTATCATCAAAGATACATTAACCTCATATATAAATCAGTTCACACAGATGAGTGATGAAATGTCCTTAAAAGTCACACAGTCCCATCCAGTCAACTGTGATACAGATCATGTGATACATATAAGACATGAGATACTGTTCCAGAAAATAATGATTCCCATCATCACATCTAAACTGGTTTCATCTCCCCATCGTGTTCTTCTTCTCTCGTGTCTGGAAACAGTTTGTGGTTGATGTCCAGCACTGATGAGGTGTAGCTTGTTCTCAGCCAGAGGATCTCTCAGTCCTAACATCCCAGACCTGGTCAAAGTGAAACAAACAATGCAGAAGAAGTTGTTTAATGGACAGAGAGCGCAGCTTATGTTCTGTGTGGTTTTAGCAGGGTGAGCAACTATGACCCTTGTAGTACTGTACACTTACCATTCTTCAAGCTGTTTTGAGACCTTTTGAGAAGCTTTTTCTCTGAAGACAATTTACCACATCCACTCCTTTCAAGAGCATCACTTGGTCAAAACCTCTCATTTGGCTGATGAGATCATCTGTACAAATAAAAATACTGCAATAAATGTCATTCTCCAAGAATTAAGAAAAAGTTACAGAAGCAAAGGTCTTGCTCATGAGACTGCATTAGCATGTGTAGTTCTTAGAGACTCTAGAACTGATCTAATGTTGCAGTAAATGTGTTTTTTTCCTCTAGAATCTTTCTCCAAAGTTCCTGACTTCTCTCACAAACGTGTTTTAGTCTGTGCAGTGTAAGGCCTGGCTTCAAACCAATCAACTATCAATTCACAATTAATAACATAACATTTACAAAACAATGAAATAATGTCAATTGGTGTTTATATCAACTAAACCAATTTCATGACACTTGTCTGCTAATAAAACAGGTGGTGTGTTTTTAAAAACATAATATTAAAAATGTCCAGTCACACTTTGCTAACATGCTGTAATTGTAATAGTATAAAACGAAATCAAGGCTGACATGACCAGTTCTGTGAGAGATCATCATAAAATGTTGTATAACATTGCTTCAACACACACATACCAGAGGACTTCTGTTTGTTTGAGCACAAGATGGCCATCTTCATTCCTCATCCTGAGCAAATCATTTCCTTGGTCTTCCTTCTCTTCTGTGAAACAAGATAATCTCTACTTACTCTCTGTGCAATTAATATTGCTCATTAAACATAATTAAGTTAATTTAAAGTAAGATTCAGACCAGAGCATTTTTGGAGTAAACAAATGTACCTGGGAAGAGCTGATCATGGCAAGATTCGCTGAGACTCAGTAATAGCTCTTTTAGGTTTTAGGAAGGTTTGTGAGGGTTGGCTCTTAAAATAGCTGTTGAGCTCGATATTTTAGACCTGAAAAAGAAGAACAGCATTATCTGGAAAAAATCCTGTAAGACAGAAGGAAGGACATATTATTAATTACGTGCAGCTTGTACATTACACCTCTGTAAAGATGCTGTAAAATTAAATGTTAAATGAATCCATTATTGAAAGCAAGTAATTAATAGCAAGCTATAGTCATATGAATTATTTTGATAGTGTCAGATGAGACCGTCCTGGGGCTTGTACAATATCATACAAGTGTTAAACTGGATTATTAAGACTGTGATGTGTTTAGTACAGTATGTGAAATATTGATAATTAGATATTAAAAATCTCTTTAAACACATAAGTGTCCCATAAGGCAGTGGCTCCCAATCCTGGTCCTGGAGAACCCCAACACTGCACATTTGAGATGTCTCCCTGATCAAACACACCTGATTCAACTCATCAGCTCATCAGTGAAGACTCCAAGACCTCAAAAGTGTGTTTGTCAGATAAGAGAGACGCCAAAACCGTGCAGTGCTGGGGTTCTCCAGGATCAGGATTGGGAAACACAGTCATCAGGTCATGAAAAGTTCGACACACACTCGTGGTCATCATGCTCACTCGAACACTAGGCCAAATGCAGGAAAGACTTCAAATAAGTAATCAAGTGGTCAAGTGAAAAGATGGCAAGTGTGGGTATTTGGACAGTGCAACAGTTTAAGAAACAACAAATGCTGTACAAATTATAACAGCAGGAATTTTTGATAAAAGAGACAAACTATCACAGACTTACTGCTGCAAATATCTGCCTCCGCAGCTTTCTGTCTTCTCCATTTCTGAAGGAATCCCTCTCCAGAAACACCACTGGGCTGACTGCCTTTACGTCTTTTCAGCTAAAAATAAAAATAATAAAAAAGGGGAGAGAAAATAAAATTGAATTATATACAGAATGTTAATAATGATCTGTGAGCAAAATATTTATATATATATATATATATATATATATATATATATATATATATACAAATATATATATATATATATATATATATATATATATATATATATATATATATATATATATATATATATATATATAAACTGATATGAATGAACTGCAAGATGGAAAAATACATGTTTTATTATTTATTTTTAATTTGATTTTTTTTTTTTTTTTGGATTCACATTAAAAGGTATTAAAAGCATGGTACAGAACACATGATTACTGTGATATCTGTCATATAAAAGCACATAAAAACACTAACATTACAGTGATACAAACATAGCTGGTTTGGTGATTATTGTATTGTTGTATTGATTATTAATATATCATAGTAAAACTACAGTTACAGTTACTAATGATTTACTGTGTTTTAACTTCACATTTCATTTATTACTATTGTGTTGTGATTACCATGATTTTACTACAAATACAACTTACATCATTGATCCTGAAATTAATAATAATATAAAATGGATCGAAGGTCTATGGCACGTCACGTGACAGATAGAGTTTAATCACACTAATTAGCAGCTGTGTTCATTAGAGGTGTGCGATACCGCTAGATTTGGTATCGATCCGATACCAAGTAAATACAGGGCCAGTATCGCCGATACCGATACCAATATCGATACTTTTTAATAATTAAGGTGGATGCGTCTTCAACCTAAATCTAAATGAATTTTCATGACTTTTAATTTGTTTTTGTGATTTGCATTTTGGGTTATTAATCAGTACTACAAAAGCTTTTGTTCAGAAACAACTTTTGGTTACTTCTGATTTATTTAAATAAACAAAGTTACAAAATGATTACTTCACAAATATAAAAAATGTAAAAACAAATTCTCTTTTCAAGTAGCATGTTAATAAAAAAATGTTTCTCCTCTTGTGCACTTCTTTTCAGGATTGTTTTCTTAAAGTCACAACGTTTTACTTCACAATGTAAAAACAAATTCTCCTTATACAAAATTCCTGAAGCCGACATCTTCCACTATGGAAAGAGGCTGCAGGTCCTTCACAATCATTTCTGATAGGCGCCTTGTAATATCCACTGCTCTTGGAGAATCAGTTATTGATAAAATAATAAAAAATAATTAATTCTGGTGCACATCTAGGTGAAGTTTAAATATAGAAACTAGTATCCCTTTCACAGCTAACACAAAAAGGGTAGATCGGCCTGAAAATACAGCCATACAACGCTCTTCTTTCTCTCCGCCTCTGACTGACTGCTGTTAGAAATGCGCGGCTGAGCGGTGCGCGCGCCTGACTGCTGGTGGTAGCGCTAGTGGTGAGTCACGTGACGGTACAACACAGGAGAGGGGGCGGAGAGCAGTGTCGAGCACGAGCAGCACTCTTAGAGCTTGCTCTGCTCTGTGACAGCAGCAGCATTTTGACAAACACGGCCAGGTGGCAAAACGAGAGAAACTGAAACTTAAGTATCGATATTTTCCCGTTGGTATCGATCAATACCGATACCAACGTTGGTATCGATATTATCGATATTAGTATCGATCTGCCCACCTCTAGTGTTCATTTATTTAAACGCAATGAAACTCAAAGACAGCCGCGGATGACCGATATAATACAGCGATTAAACATATGGCACTAATCTGATTAATAAAGAAGACAGAATACATTTGATAAAAGGCATTAAAAGAGCGTATATACGACTACTCACCCAAACTGTGGAACTGATAGCAAGTATCGCGCGATGTGTGCTGAATGAGACTTCTTGAACGTGATTTCATAGCGATAAACATCTCATGTCCTCGTGTCGAATTCTGACGCCAAAAGTTTCCCACTGAAAGCAATGAAGGTCGTAGTGCTTCGATAGTCGACGCCGAGAGTCACATTTGGCGTCATAAAAGTGACGCTAGGGGCGCTTGACCATGCTTCGGTTTTTGACGCCTTTGGAGTGAGAATGGGTTGATATTTTGAGGTGTTGTGAGAGAGCCGGGGAGAAACGACAGCAATGAGGGCAGTTTGTCGTTCTTCGTGATGAAATGGATGAGTGAGATTAATGGCTGCTGTTGCTCTGATTTGTGGCCTGAAACATCAGCAGCATCTCTTGATAAACTGAAATCCTGCACTCGTTCAACCCTCCCCTCCCCTTCTTCTCCCCCCACTCTTTTGGAAATGTAGTGTCTGGGACAGTACCATTCCAGCAGACAGGGTCCATTACAAAAACATCCCCTTGGGTTCTGTGGAAAGGTCTGAGCTGACACATGCACACACAGCATATATTAGTATGCAGCAGGCATTGCTGTAGGTATATGCCCCTCTCTCAGACACACACTGACGCTGGTGACAGTTTGTCTGCTCAATACTGTCTGCTTCCTCCAGCTATTCTCCATTTACTGGCTGTCTGTTGCCCATGATGTGGATCTGATATCTTTATATGTAGCAAACCTGAACCTCTCTACACCCTTGGAGATTATAGAAACACACACAGGCACAGACTTAACCTTTATACACACATTAAAACAGAGCGCTGTAGCTATAGCTGTGCTAGATGTGTAATTTAGCTGTTCGCTAACTCATTCTTTCTTCCTGGGATTTATTCTTTTTTTTCTAGTTAGTGTTTCATGTTTAAAGTCAAATGACATCCATAACCCATTTTAATTGTGTAACTGATGTAAACTGAAAAGAAAAGAAACATTCTTTCAGGTACAGAGTGAGTTATATTCAGTTATTTATTTTTTTCTTTGTAATGAGGTGCATGAGAAATGAGTATTAAGAAAGTGATTTCTCGTTGACCTTAATTTTAATGTCAACATAAGTTTCCTATAAATTATTTTCAGGCCTCTCTTATTCTTTCAGAAATCACTGTTACAACTTCCTCAGGTACATATGCATGCGTGGGGGAGTAATGAAACTGGGTGTTCTTGGGTGTTACTGATGTGCTGAAAAATCTCATATGCTAGAATGTGTGTGGGCTACAGTAAATAAAATTCAGCTGTCCATCAATTAAAAGACTATAAAATGGTCATGACTGAGAAACAAAATTCCCTTGATCTTTTGATATATAAGGGGTCATTATGTTATATATATATATATATATATATATATATATATATATATATATATATATATATATATATATATATATATATATATATATATATATATATTAGTGCTGTCAATCGATTAAAAAAAATTAACTAATTAATCGCACAATTTTTTTAAAATTAATCGCGATTAATCGTAATTAAAAGACTGACACTTTTTGGATATGTAAATGTAAAATGTAAATAATTAATGTAAACTCAAGACAAAGAAACTATTTAAATTCAAAATATGATTGTTTATTGGAATTTTTGTTTAACTTGTAACACAGATTTTCTCATGTAAACAACATACCTGCAATAAACCATCAATATCCTCCAAATTAACTGTTGGCTTGAAAGCCATATTTATTACAGAAATAAAAACACAGGCATGTAAGTACCATTTGAATTTCAAAACAATCAATGCCAATAAAAAACAAAAATGATTTCTGTTATGTTGAATTCTAAGTGGACTGCAAAAAAATTCCAAAGTATAGTCATTGCCAGTGCTTTAAGTGGGCCGGTATGCACTGGTACTCAGTACCGCCACTTCCAAATATAGCTCTTGAGCGTATCGCCACCTCCACCCCAGAACGTGCTTTTAGCGTACCGGTACGCTCATTTGGACATCTGTTTTAATAGAGGTTTTAATCTTTTACCTGCACTGCCGATTTTCAGAGCGCCCTTCACAATGCAAGCTTCCTAATTCATCCCACCCAGAGCAGAAACTACATTACCCATTCACCCTTAAATTATACAAGTGAATAGCGCATGTGTCGCTTTTCCCACTGTTAAGTGTCAACAACTCAACGTGGCCGGAGAAGGTGTGTGAAACTCGTTGTGAGTTATACTAAAGCAAAATCTTGAGTATTTATTGTCTGATAAACATTAAAAACTGTCTGCGGAGGTTGAGTCGTCCTGCAGCCCCCGCTGGCTGTTCATTGGCTGCAGCATCTTTTTTCTAAGTTCTAAAAAAATACCGTAGACGGCAAGGCACAAATTTAGATATTCATTTATCTAATTAATCTATAGCCTATGCACGAAGACAATATGATCTTTTTGTCCCCTTTTTGTTTTAAAGCTTGATGAAGAGAGAGAGCGCAAGTTGCTGCAGCTGCGAGGAGGACAGTGATGCACGCGTACAGGAGTGATTGACAGTTCGCGGCACTGTGTACAAAAAATACTCCGCTACACAATTATTTCGTTATTTTCGTTTAAGATCATTAACGTTAGCGTTACAGAAAGGTCTGATTTACGCACTGTTACAGTCATTGTTTTTTTTTTTTAAACAATGACGTTTGAGTTCATGATTTTAATGTTGCTGTTTCTTGTGGCAGACTAAATGAAGAGTAATGTTTCTTGTGGCAGACTGAAGAGTAATCTGGCAGAGTTTTATACTGAAACTTTCCGTCTAAAAGTCCTTCCTTGGTCTTATCCATATTTCTTTGCACGTTGAACACACATGGCCACAACTGGAAATAAAAAAAAACTGCAACCGCGTTAATTGCGTTATTTTTTTTTTTACGCGTTAAATATTTCAAATTAATCGAATGCGTTAAAGCGCTAATTTTGACAGCACTAATATATATATATATATATATATATATATATATATATATATATATATATATATATATATATATATATACAAAACCGGATTGGGGGGGGGGTAGAGCGCATTCTCGGGAGTATCCCCCCAGCCTCCGAGGGGCGATAGGGGTAATGTGACGAGTGGGGCGGGGCCGAGAGCCGTGGGAACAGGGCGAGGCCGGGGGAGTGATTGAGAAATGAGCGACACCTGCTCCACTCACCGGTCTCTAGTTCCACGGAGGAGATGAAAGGATATAAAACAGGAGCGACGACAGTGAAGGAAGGGAGAGGACCAGGCCTGGATTTTAGTTTGTGTTTTGGTTTTGTTTGTTTTTGTTCTGTTTTGTGTTTATTTTATTATTTTATTATTATCTTATTATTATTTGATTGTCTCCTTCTTCCCGATGAATGTGAAGTTTGTACATTGTTACACTCTGCAAGCGTTTTACTCATTCTCCAGAAGCTGCAGCTGTCTCCAGCTCATGTGCTTTTATAGCTTCCTGGTCACATGTCACCCCATCCGTGACACCCCATCCATTGGTCTTGTTACACACGATTCAGGGTATAGTCACACTGAAGGCATTACCAAAGCTTTTGACAAAGCATCTCATTCCCTTAGGCAACTAGAGTTACATACATAATCTTGAGACGTTTTTGCCCAAAGTATATGCATAACACCTGCAAAAAAATAAACAGTAGCTGTCGAACTACCTAGGGAAGTCACATCACAAGTGTCACATTTTTATATTTTTTTCATGTGAATCAACAATCCCCATCAGTTGTGGTGGTGAGAATTCAGTGGTGGCCTTTCCTCCAGTGATCCCTTGTCTACAAAATTTGTGTTTATGTTAACTATCCTTGTTTGTGTTTAGAGCATCTGTGTGTTTGCTTCACATTTATGCATTTAGCAGACGCTTTTATCCAAACCAACTTACAGTGCATGCAAGATATATAATTTTTATTCTTTTTTACCAGTATGTGTGTTCCTTGGGAATAGAACCCACAACCTTTTGTGCAGTTAACACAATACTCTACCACTGAGCATGTGTTTACCCAACACAAAAGCAGAAACGGTGACTGAATAATGGTGGACCAAAATAAGTGCAATTACAGACATAGGGCTGGCTTTTAAAATACATTTGAAGCAGTTTTAAACCTGTGTGTCATAAATATAAAATCACATCCTTTCTGCCACACTAGATTCTGTATGATGATTAAATCACTCAAGACTTTAATGATTCTATTTTTCTGCACATGCAAATTTTATCGTATTCTATATAGATCTGTCAATGCCTTAGATTAACATTAACACTGGTGCTGCAACAGAGACATCACTTGAGTTCCAAGTAGGTGTATCTATTTTCACACCTATACATTTACCTCCACATTTGTATATGAGTTTGTCATTGCAAAACTGTAGGATGAGCTAAAGTTATTTACAAAGTTCACGTATCTATAAATAAATAAGATTTGTGTTTATATCTCACAATTTCAGCATTTCTTTTGCATATTTGAATTATAATCTCGTAGTTGTGAATTAATAAGAAAAAATTAAAATCTCAGAATTGCGAGTTCATATTTTGAAACTCTCACTTCATATTTTACATTTCTGAGTTTCGAGGAAAAAGTCTGAATTGTGAGATATAAGCTTAGAATGGCAAGGAGTCATTAGAATTGTGATGAAAAGTTGCAGGTACTGGAAAGGTTTTTAACCAATAGCGGAAACAAGCTTTCATATTGACCTGCAATGTGCGATAAATAAAAAATATATATTTTTAACTGTCATAGTATATGGTCTGCTTCTGTCTTATGATTGCTTACATTTATTTTCAGCCTCAGTTTCCATCTTTTGCGCAACTTGGATATAGTGTGCGTTAGCATTGACGTCTGTCACGGTGCTCTAAAAAAAGGTATTTTGTGCCGCAGCACAAAAACGCGCTGAAGCCCACGCATTCATGCCAGTATCTGATTCTTGTGTGGTGCAGACCGACCTTGAGTCAGAGTGTAGCAGGACTCAAAAGAGATGTTTTATCTGATATATGTGTGTGCAGCGCTAGTGAGAAGTAGGGCTTACACTAAAGGCACTGGAGGAATATAAGCAGGTCTGTGTGGGCAGGGCATGGCAGAACAGAGCAGATCCCTTTGCCACGTCCAGCTGGCACAAACCTGTGAACATTGTCCTGTTGGAACAGCGAGTTCCTTAATAACATGCAGAAACATTACCTAACTGTCTAGTCAAGATAGATGACTATGTTTACATGCACAGATGTTCATAAAATCCACAGTGATTGTAGATTCTGAATATAATGTTCACAAAAGAACCTTTCGATTTTTAGTGTATTTGTGCATTACATGTATTGTAAACAAAATTTCTGTGAATTTGAAGAGCAATATTTTGAATCAAGATTACCATCGCTCTACACACAGGGCAAGTAGCATGAAGGGTAGTGTTTTAAAGGAAAATCTGCTTTTAGATGTGACAAGAATCTGTGGCAATCAAAAGTGCACTTTTATAAAAAGTATATAAATATTTATATGAAATGTTGTATTACTTATTACAGTTTTTCTCAGTCGCTTTGGTGCATTTCTCAACTTCTTTTTAACTCCACATCATCTAGTCATTTATACACATCATAAAACCAGTTTCTCATTCGTTTGAACAAGTTGTGTTTGCTTTCGTACTTTCATGCAATTGATTATGCACATTTATCTGCAGTTTTCCTACATTATCAGTTGCTAATGTCATGTTACTCAAAATGTATTACATAGTATTCTGTGCAATAGACTTATCCCTCAAAACATCTAGGCATTAGTTCATCGTATAAGTCATTAAATGCAAAATGGTTAATCTAGTTGTCGTAAGTTTTGTTTAACACATTATGATAAGACCTTTTGTAAATTTGAATTGAATTGTGCAAGTGAATCTTGACTAATGAAGAAAATGTAGATCAACCAATGATAAACCATTTCTCTGAAATAGCTCAAAGGTTCATCTCATGAATCTTCAGTTGGAAAGCTTATACTGTATAGACAGAGGACAACACAAGAGTTACAAATGTACCTATTTTTTATTTTCATCTTTGTGCCCATATTTCTTTTTCCTTTTCTATATCATAATTACATTGTAAAGGTTTATTTATTTATTGTATTTATTTATTTTTATTTTATTTTTTATCAGATTACTAGTAAAAGTGTAACTGGGAATTCCATCAAGTCTCTTTCAATCAATATCCCACATACAGTAGTGTGTAAATATGTACTTTTGAAATGGATATATGACATACATAAGCCTATGGCATACTGTTACTACTGTATGTTACTATTACTACAACAGTTACTGTCATTCAAAATGTTTCCATAGTTTACATCAGGTAAAACTATCAAAGTGCACTGTTATATTGACAACACGACTAAGCATTTTGACTATCTTGTTTGTGAACAATGACATGAGGACTTTTCATTCTGATGGCACTGATATGTTCATTGACATGAATACTTGTTTTTGAGAGATGAACTAAAGATTTTCAGTAAGTTACAGGCTTTTGCTGGTAATCTGTTTTACGGTGCTGTTTGTACAAATTGTTTTAAGAAATGCACATACTTTTTTGCAAATAGCAAAGATGATTCAAGAAATGCACTTATGCGACTGAGAAGAACGTCTTGGTTACGTATGTAACCCTCGTTCCCTGAAGGAGGGAACGGAGACGTTACGAATGGGATCTCGCCCGAGAGCCCAATCACCTTCGAGTGGTACAAAACGAGCCAATGTAACACAAAGTACCTTGGTCTGCGCAATTTGCATCGCGAGCTCCGCCCAGCAGAGCGGGTATATAAGGAGCAACGCGAGCAACTCGCATTCAAGTCTTCGCTGAGGAGCCGAGCCAATGACCCGGCCGTTCAGTGGAACAGCGATGTGGCAAGGGGACGTAACGTCTCCGTTCCCTCCTTCAGGGAACGAGGGTTACATATGTCTGATGGCCTCAGACTGCTTCTGGGCGGCAGAGAACTGCTGGGCAAAGCTCTCTACCGCGTCACCGAAGAGGCCATCCAGCCCGATCAGACTCCCTCATGTCTGCCAGGTTCAGCCATAGGTGGCGCTCCTGGACGACCAAAGTGGACATCACCTGACCCAAGGAGCGCGTAAAACCTCCTGTAAAACCCCTGGGTCAGCACTGCCCTCGTGCAGCTGCCGGAGCAGCTTGGCCTGATAGACCTGAAGTGAGGCCATGGCATGCAGGGCAGAAGCGGCCTGGCCCGCAGCTCTGTAAGCCTTGGCCACAATCGTGGATGAGAACTTACAGGCCTTGGAGGGCAGCTTGGGACCACCACGCCAAGCGGAGGCGCTCTGAGGACACAGTTGCATCGCAACAGAACGCTCCACCGGGGGAATCCCAGCATACCCCTTGGCCACCCCGCCATCGAGGGCAGTGAAGGCGGAGGAAGAACCAGAACGGTTTCGGGCAGTTAAAGGTGCCTTCCATGAACTAGTTACTTCCTGGTGCACTTCCAGGAAGAAAGGAACCAGAGGGGGGTGCTGGCGATCCGCATGAGCAGCCCCCAGGAACCAATCATCCAGCCTCGACAGTCGGGACAGGGTGGAGGATTCCAGTCAAGCCCGATGCTCTCCGCTGCCCGGGAAGGCATGGCCGTCAGCTCAGGATCGGACTCGGACAACGCTGGCACTCCCGAGGGAGGCAACGCAGCCGAACCCTCATCTCCCGAGGACTCAAGCCCGCCTTGTAATGCGGCGATCGACATACGGTCCTCTTCGCGAGCCCCGAATGAGATGTCAGGAGCCTGAGAGGGTCCAGCAAACTCATCCGGGAACTCAACCGGCTGCGGCGTATATGAGGGGGGTGTGGCCTGAGGAGGTTCGCTCGTCGGGGAGCCCACACAGTAACCCTCAGATCACCCTGGCCACCAGCCGAAGTAGCCCTCTTACGAAAAGAAAAGCTAGAACGGGGTGTGGCAGAGGGGACTTTTAAGGTAATCGAGTCTCGATCTCAACGCCGAGATGGTCATGTCCCCGCAATGAGAACATGAGCCATCCACGAACGCAGTCTCAGCATGCTGGAAGCCCAGACACGTGACACAGTGACCGTGACCATCACGAGGAGCGATATATTGACCGCACCCAGAAACACACGGGTGAAATGACATCTTTAAAAAGATGCAAATCGGCCCGTATCTCTGTTGTGAGAGAAATTGCTCTTTTAGGGGTGTTGAAGCGCTCAGGGGACCGCGGGAGCTGTCGCAGGAAACCCAGACGAACCGCTGAATCGCGCCGTCACACCAACACCAGCTCTTACTTGTAAACACTCCGGTGATTGCAGCAAGCGATGTGCTCGGCTCCGAAGCGAAAGCTTGAATGCGAGTTGCTCGCGTTGCTCCTTATATACCCGCTCTGCGGTGCGGAGCTCGCGATGCAAATTCCGCAGACCAAGGTACTTTGTGTACCATTGGCTCGTTTTGAACCACTCGAAGGTGATTGGGCTCTCGGGCGAGATCCCATTCGTAACGTCGAACGTGACCGACTGAAAGGGAACTGTAATATATTGTTGAATTTATATACTGCATATATTAATAATGAGTAGAAATATATTTAAAAAGTTAAACTATTTTTAACTTGGCATATATACTGTAGAAAATGCAGTGTCATGATGCTGATGATAATAATTATAATAATGATAGTAATAATAATAATAAAAATAATAATAATAATAATGAGAAGCCAAAAATGTGTCTGCATGCGTATTTCCTGTGTAAATCTTTGATATTTTAGTATTATTTATTTACTCATATTTTAAACAAGCATTTATTTGTATATTGTTTGTTTATATGTATCCATTTATCAGTTTTTATTATATTTGTTAGTATTTGTTTAAATCTTTATTTTTGTAGCTTTATTTTATTTTATTTTATTTTCATTTTTAGTTATCAATTTAAAGTTTTAGTTTGCCATTTAATATTTCAGTTTAATTTAAGCTTTATTTAAATTAAAACAATTGTTTATTTTTTATTTATTTATTTTTAGCAATTTATGTTTTAATAAAAAAACATAACAATAGTTTTATATAACAATAAACATATAGTAGTATCTTAGCCCTTAGGACAATATGTCAGACATACTTTTAGTCTACTCAAATTCCATACAAACTTCCCAATCCCACTTTAAGGTAAAAATAATTTTCTTCCCCATGCCAGTGGGGTTGACAGGCCTCGTGTTGACATGTGGTGGGCTTGTCTTGTTCCACTGGGTCTCTATAATGAATTGTACTAGTTGTTCAAGAGCAACATCCAGCACACATCTGACAGGGGTCAAACTCTGGCCTTATGCTTATTAAATCATGACAATAAGGCTTATATTTGGCACAGGGTGCGCAGGACAAATTGGAACTCTCATTTAAAAAATAAATAAATAACTAATAATAATAATTGATTCCCCTCCCACGAGATGGACAAGCACTGAAGGAAGGGAGTGTAGTCCGGCCAGGAGATGAGAAGAGAATGAAAGGGGCTCTCCGGAGAGAGCTGTCAATCATACACATGTAAGGCCAGGGAGGGAAATATGGACACATATACATTAATATTCATGAACACAAAATTCATCATCATCATTATTATCATCTCATTTGCTTTTTATAATCATTGATTAAATCAATTACTACCTAATCTGCTTGATTTTAATTACAAGTCAAATAAGTTGTTGTGAATGTGTTCATGGATTTTGATTGAGGTCATATGTGAGCATGAGACTGTTCTGTTAGCCTGTATTTATCTCTATCACTTTTCCTCCTCCACCCACTCTTTTCTCCCTGTTGTGCTCTCGAGGATCTGGTTCATGTCTGGAGAGAACGTTGTGTATTCGAAACACTTCCCAAGTTAATTAAGGGGCATCACCGCACACCTACACAGGATTAACAGGGGGACACAAAAGATACAGGACAGCGTGAGGCTCAACAGCTCATATAGAATTACTCACAAAGTTATAATACTTCAGTGACCATGTACAGACTCAGTGTACATAACATCACTACAGAGACAGGCAAACACAGACAGACCTGGCTACTAAAAGAAGACACTGCACACAACATGAAGTGGAAATGGAACTGCACTTTTTCACAACATGCCCTGATTGTGTACAAATTAGGGGAACATTCGACTCCCAATTCACAAACCAGCACAAAGACTTCCACCAGATGCAACTAAAGGACAAAGTGCCATACACTGTCCGAAAAACCTCAACAAGCTCTAACCTGGCTGCAAGGTACGTCAAGCTCTGCCATGATAAAAGGACAAGCAGTAGAACAGAACCACAAGTAACATCCAGAAGAAAACACTGTACAACACACATAAACTGATGTGACAGGATCCAGTCCTTCCAGAGTGATAGATAGACTTATGATAGACAGTCATGCAATAGATAGACATAGATGAGATAGACAGGTGATAGATAGACAGATAGGTGATAGATGAACAGGTGAAAGATAGAAAGACAGAAATTCAGACTGATACAGTAAACAGACAGATAGGTAGATGTATAGAAAAATCAATTGACAGACAGGTCATACACTCTCTTTTTGTTGGTCAGTGTGTGCGTGTGTGTTTGTTTGCCTCAGTTTTAGTCAACAACATTATAGAACAGAAAGTACAGACCTGAGGACAAAGCACACAAATACCTTGAGTCATAGCAATGAGATAAACACCACAAGTTCCTGACACCAGCGGCTGAGTCTATCCGGACAGATCAGTGCCTTATGACATCATCCTTACACAGGCCAACGAAAGATATAGCAAGAGAAAAAATAAATAAATACAACAATATACATTTAATCAGTTAAAAGAAGCACTCAGAAACAATTTTAAAGTGTATGTAACAATCTCTGTATTTATTCCTCCACTACTAAACCCCTGGTGTGAGCAGAAAGCCTGTTATTGTGTTGATTGTGTCCAGGCGTGTGACTGCAGTTTTGCGCAGTCGTGTGTTTCTGGTACATGGGTCCTCAGGGGCAGCGGTATGCCACACTCTGTTCTGTTCTCAGTCACAAGCTGTGCCAGTGGCTGGCAGCAGTTTTTCCATGCACTTTGCAAAGGAACAGAACATTTCAAAACTCAAATATAATTTCTGTCCAATTCATTCCTGCTGCTGGTAGTCCATGCCCCCCTTAATGTCAACAGCTAAAGTTAAGCCCTTACTCTAGGAAACCTGGGGATGTATGTAAGGAACAGAGAGATACAGGAACTTTCTCAAACAATAAAGTTTATATTCTTATCAAATAGTCCAAATTATGCACAGTTGTCTGGGCCTCTCTTTGAAGAAAAAAAAAAAAAAAAGTGGGGAAGTCGTGTCCTAATGGTTAGAGGGTTGGACTCCCAATCGAAGGGTTGTGAGTTCTAGTCTCGGGCCGGACGCAATTGTGGGTGGGGGTAGTGCATGAACAGCTCTCTCTCGACCCTCAATACCACGACTTAGGAGCCCTTGAGCAAGGTATCGAACCCCCAACTGCTCCCCGGGCGCCGCTGCATAAATGGCTGCCCACTGCTCTGAGTGTGTGTGTGTGTGTGTGTGTGCTCACTGCTCTGTGTGTGTGCATTTCGGATGGGTTAAATGCAGAGCACAAATTCTGAGTATGGGTCACCATACTTGGCTGAATGTCACTTCATTTCTCTCTTTTCTCTCTTTCTCTCTTTGCAGTATTTGGGGCCAGTGCGCTATAGTGTAGTGTAGAGTCCAGCCGTTTTCAATTTGCAATTTATTTTTCTCAAAAACAAAACTGCATGGAGAGCTGGCCCCTGGCCAACCCGTCTGTGGTTTACAGATCAGCCAAATAATGATAGCTCTCGAACACAACACACTCCCTGATCACACGCTCCCGTAGCCATGACAACACGTACAGCTCTGTTGAGCCTGCAGCACTTTTGCCGGTGTTTACTGTTGATAGAGCGCTACATGTAGCTCATCTTAAAAGATGCGATTGCTCGATCTGTCTGTTGTCTCTTGCACTCTCTGATTTTGATTTTATACAAAGGTCGGGTCATTTTTGGCATGGCCCATGAGTCAGCTTGACTGACTGGGTCATAATAACCTCTCACTCATTGGGTTCAGTGTTTACAAATATCATAGCACTCACAATGCACACTTAATTCTCACTTAATTTATTCATTCTGAACCTGTATGACTTTAATTTCCTTTTTAGATCACAAAAGGAGATGTTTAGCAGAATGTCTGTGGAGCTGCTACAGTCCATAGACAGTAAGTGACAATTCATAAATCATGTCATTATCAGTTACTCATAACAATGTGATCAGTCATGTGACATCCGAGAACAAATGATGTTAGCTATCACTAAGTGCATACAGAGACAGCAGGCAGTGTTTGCACAGGAATCACCCTGTAGCAGATACAGGTGGAGCTGGGGAATGTGGAGGGTTTTTGAAGCATGCTGCAACAAGAACTAGCCAAGTATTTGAATATTGAGCAAACTCATTTCCTGCTGATACAAAAAAATTTGGATTGCAGTTGGCCTGGCTGTTGTGCATCTGCACTGAAAGGCCGACCAATGCCAATAATTCTATTATAATTATTCTATTACCTTCACATAGCACTTTCATGGCACAAAATTCCCATCCATCGTCACTGAATGTAAACTAGAGATTTGAACATTTTATATATATATATATATATATATATATATATATATATATATATATATATATATATATATATATATATATCCTGATACAGTATGTTTAAAAGAATAGTTCACCCAAAAGTGAAAATTGGTTGTTGATTTACTTACCTTCAGGCCATCCAAGATTCTGAAATGAAAGAAAGATAACCATATCACATTTTTGAATGTTTGAATTTAAAATATTATTCAAATATAGTAACCTACTACATAAAAAAGTGGTGTACCATAATCCCGTGTGGCTTTTTATTGGGGCTGATGTTTGTGTGAGTAGGATTCAGCTTTGCTCAGAGAGGCTGTTGACTGTGGAGGAGAGTGTGGAGTGTGTTGTTTTGCACGGCCGGCTGACGCAGATGCTTGCAGACACGGCTGGCGCTCATCCAGGTATGGATTACACACACAAGAGCAAAACGAGAGAAAGCGGAGAGAGAAAAAGTGAGAGACAGAGAGAGCGAGGCCTAGATTGACTGTGTGTAGAGATAATGAGTAAGAGAGAGATGTTGCACCTGTAGCCGCACCTGCTTTTTGGCAGGACTGGGCAGACAGAGAGAAATGTGTTAGCAGTTTGGCTAAAAATAAATTGCTACCCAGGTTCAGAGTCTGTCCTCAAGTATTAATTGCACTGCTATTTCATCCACTGTTTACCACTACCACAGTTCATCGGCATGTCTTTCAAGACCTTTGCTATTTGAAGATTGTTCCTTTCCTAAATAATAGTGTGTGAATGTATGGTGTTAATATAATTTCTTTGTGTTAGAACATACTGTAACAGATTGCACAAATATGGCATCAAAAATGTACAATAATTATTCTAGGTTGTTTCACAGTTTGCTTCCACACACTGACATTTTGACTGTTGAGGACTGTTGAGGACCTAAAAAGGACAATAAAACACGGAAAATACATCATAAGTGTAGTCCATATGACCCATGGATTAAATGCCAAGCCTTCTGAGCTTTGTTTGATCAACAACAGAACAAAGTTTCAATGACCACACACTCTATATTGTAAAAAATGGTTAGGATTTACCATGGTTTCCTGCTATTTGGCGTTGACAGTGACTGACACTTGATAGTCAGAAAAAAAAGACTAAATAGAATAAATAAATAAATCCCTCCTTTATATGTGTAATAAATTGTATTAATTTGCAAGTGTTATAGTATGCAGTTAGCATTAGAAGTTAAATTACTAATAACAGTGAGAAATTTAATACTATATAGAGAAATCAGTAAATTTGCCTTAATCGAAGATGCTTCATTTCAAAACACAAGGTGGATTAATTTGCAAAGCTGTTTAGATAGCTGAAGCATTCAGACGTTCTTTACTTTCACTCAGTTTAATAAAACAAATCAAAACTACAAATAAAATAAGAAAAATCCTGGAGCCGCCACTGGCAGTACTGATCAAAGACACACACACATACAGCGCTTAAATGATGAATCCTTGTCTTTGTATAACATAGATGTGAATATCAATGATATTATTTTAAATTTATATGTTGAATATGTTCAGAGGTATATTCAAAATTCATGCTTTGTTGCAACTTTGTGCATACTTCATTTTCTTATCAAATGTTTTTCTTTCCCTATCACTCAATGTCAGCATTCTCTAATACATAAATAATTTGTCAAATATTTAGTATAAATATTGACAAATCTAGCATTCACTTCAACGAATAAATGAATTAATAAATTGAAGACGTTTCAAACTGCCGGATGTTCTTTTTTCTTCAATATTTATGGTGTCAACAAGACACACATTAATTATTTAGAAAAAAAAAAAATTAATTAAAAGCAACTGTCAGCTATTGTCTAGCTAAGTAGTAGTAACACAGTCAATGTCTGATTCAGCTAATAAATTAATTGAGGATTTTCTTGATCTCTTTTTCAGATTTCTTGTTCAGCAAATTACCAAAAAAAATAACCAGCAATTACTGTCAAATAACCATAATGACATTAGCCTGGTAATACCAGACTCTGCTACTTCACTTTGCTTCGTAGACAGAGTCTGGAATGGCATAATAGAGAAGTGTTTTCTCTCTCGCTAGGGGGCGCTTGTCTGAAGTTTAAAATCATTGGTTACCCGTAAGCCAATCAGATACGTTTAGTTATGACGTATGTTATGCCCCTGTACAGCCGCATCGAAGCACAGACATCATGCATCAAACTCAAATCTATGATTGAACTTCCACTGTAAACCTGTTGTTAACACATGGCTGTAAACGACTTTTGCAGTTTGAAAAAGAGTTGAATGTTCTCCATAACAGAGCGAATTGCATCCCGTGTCTCGTTTCCCATTTCCGCGGCCGTTTCGGTTTTCGATTTCTCTAACCTACAATGTAAAACTCGGTGCTTGGCATCTACGTCACGGCTCTCAGCCCGCCCTCTGCTCGTTGATTGGCCCGGCTGTTTTCAGACCGGTGGCAAACAGAAAGCTCTGACGCTGTATCAGACTGAGTACAGAAGCGAAATGAAATTGAGCGGAAGTAGGAAGTCTGACATAGTCAGGCTGTAATGACATAACAACATCAATGAATGAAGAAATGAAAGAATGAATGGATAAAAAGGTCAGCACATATTCTTTATCAAATTTAGAGCCCCCTAAAATGGCTCATTCAAACGCGCCCCCACATATCTACATCATTATGTGGGAAGATTTGGGTAAATGCAGCCCAAATGTTCATGCAAAGAAAGGAGGAGTGGTTTCAGTAACCGCAGTTAGTGTTGAAGCAGCCATGTCAGGGAGATGCTGTGTGTTTCTAAGCCAAAGCAAATGTGAAAGTAGATGCATTTAGGAATCTTTAAGATTACTTACAAAAGAACAAATGTAAGGTGAAATGTAGGTCTGGCATACTCTTGTGAGACTGTGTGAAAAAAAGAAAAAAGAAGAAGAATTAAATACAAATAATAAAATACATGAAATAATAATAATACAAATACAAATAAAATAAAAGATAATTAAACACAAATAATGAAATATACACAATATATTAAACTAATACACAGATACTGTGTAGCAATGCTACAAGATCTGCTATAGAGATGATGTAATGAGGTATAATGCAGAGATGTAAACAATGTGCAGATGAGTTGCATGATTAAGTTGTCATAAAGTATTAAGGTCTGAGTACGGTTGGTTTTAGCAGTAGTAATTACATAATTTTGTTCACATAAATCTGATCAAAATGGAAATACTTCTTTCCATAAGGTAAAGCTGTGGGGTGTGTTTTGTTTCATTTCTCACGAATCACATGTGTATTCCATAATTGTTTTCCACTTTAGCTTGTTTTCCCCCATGTTCTTGCAGGTTGCAAGACACAAAAGAAGCACACGCACACACACACACACACACACACACACACACACACACACACACACACACACACACACACACACACACACACACAAACAGAGACAGACAGACAGACAGACAAAACACTAGGCTAGCAGACAAACACATTCACATGTGTGGAGCTGCGAGCCACCCCTCGAGAGGGGGCTGGGTGGACGAGTGTGAATCAAGCCTTTTGGGAATGAATGTTTTATAGAGTCGCTGTGCTGGGGGGAGGGACAAATAAATAATTAGGAGCAACGCCGCTCATCAGCCTATGCCCACACAAGAGAAAGTCTCCCTCTGGATGCTGGAAAACACATTCATGTAATGAAATGAAAACAAATGACTGCAAATGAAACAGCCATCGATATCTATCTTTCAGGATATGTCAACATGAACGTCATCGACCAGACTATTCATTTCATTCGACGCTGTTCTGTTAGATCTCCTCCCTCTTGCTGGGATAGACTTCCAGCTAAACACACAGCTAATATTGTTCTACAAACAGGCAGGGCCGTGGGGCCGGAAGCTCCCTTTCCTCAAATATTTATTCTAGCCTTTCTGCATCTGAATCTGCTTAAACCCACTATCATGTAACTAGTTCAGAGTGTTTCAGTGCAATTGTTTGGCTTATTATCTTGGCTAATAGCTTTGGGATTTTTTTTTTTTTTTTTTTTGTAAACACAGGCTGTTTAGAAAAGCACATCACTATGCTATTTCCGGCAGTATGCATTATTAACACTGTACACAGTATGGCAATTTCCTGTTACATACAATACCCATACCTACTACATTAACCAAATGAGTGGTATGTAGTACACATAGTACCATGATAAAACCATGTAACAAACACATGGTCCTGTGATAACAATGTCTGAATACATTATTTATAACATGTAATATGCTCTATACAGTATATCCTGTGCAGTATTTATTAAGTAGCCCAGATACAGGTAACATTCTTAGAACTTCTGGGAATTCTGTCAATGTTCTCTCATAAGTTCCTTTCACACTGTACATTGCCGTAAAATTACGAGAACAACTTTAATGGTACATACAAAAATGTGCTGTTCAAACAGGTAACGGCGTTGCATCTTTTTACCGGTAAAGCACCATTCACACGTCGGTTTCAAATTACTGGTAAATTTTGTGACATCATTAACCAGAAATAATAATGTATTTGTAAACATGGAGTGGTATGTTATACACGGTCATTGTTTTTGTTGATGTTTTCATTTTTTGTGTCAAATTTATGCAGCACATTTGTCCCACTCCCAGACACATAGCATCACACAACTTCAAACCGAACTACACAGCATAGACTAAATGTCATCTGTGACAGAATGTTATGATTGGCCCAGAGCTCTTGAAATTTTGAATTTCAGTGGCTCTTGATTGGCCCAGAGTAGACATTAATCATCAGTTATTAATGTTCTCTCAACATTAGCACGTGCAAAAGAAATGTTATTTAAACATTGTTTAATATGTAACATTGTTTTCTGGAACACATTAGTTCAAAATTATACTACTTGTTTTAGAATGTTCAAGGAACATTCAAAAGTAATGTTCGCATGATGTTGCAAAATCATGAAATGTAATTGTTGCCCAATGTTTTAATAACCAAGACCATTTTAAAACATTTAAAAGACTGGAAATTTTAAATGTGCAAAGAACATTCAGAAATAACATTTTCAAACCTATAGGAAAATATACCAAAAAAATTTTTTAGAACACATTTTTGTTAGATGAGAGTACACCAATAATAATATGCTAAAATTCCTAGTGCTGCCTGCTCTGTATCAGCCTAAAAAGTAAATAACCAGCATTAAACAGCTAAAGTGGTCCCACTTTATTTTAGGTGGTCTTAATTATGTAATTACATTGGTACCATTTACTGTACTTATTGTGTGCATACATGTTTTACATTCTACATATATTTTTTTAAAAATACCTATATGTACTTACATCTGCAATTCATTTCTGTAATTACATTTATAATTACACTGTTGACCCATTCCTTACACCTTAACCAGCCCTTAAACCTACCCATAACACCAAACCTGTGCCTAACCTGTGTTACCCATATCCCACCTCCATAGCAGCAAAAGTGTTTTGCAATACAACATGAACACAGTAAGTACATTGTACTTATTTTTTTGAAGTACATAGTAGTTAAGGCCACTTAATATGTGACTCTGGACACAAAACCAGTCTTAAGTGTCAATGTGAATCATATGCAAGCTGAATAAATACGTTTATCATTGATGCATGGTTTGTTAGGATCAGACAGTATTTGGCCAAGATACAACTATTTGAAAATCTGGAATCTGTGAAAATCACCTTTAAAGTTGTCCAGATGAAGTGCATATTAGTAATCAAAAATGAAGTTTTTATATATTTACAGTAGGACATTTACAAAACATCTTCATGGAACATGATATTTACTTAATAACCTAATGATTTTTGGCATAAAAGAAAAATCTATAACTTTGACACATACAATGTGTTTTTGGCTATTGCTAAAAATATACCCCAGCGACTAAAGACTGGTTTTGTGCTCCAGGGTCACATAAAAAGTTTGACCGCTAAACCAGTTTCAAACAAGTACTAACCAGTAAAACCCCAACATGGACATTCCTGGCATTTCAACAGATAATTCTATGACTCTAATTGATTTAAAAATGGGCCTCATCTGCCTTTAAATGCTTTAGTAAAAGGTCCTGTTGATATTAGAATCTATCTTGCTTATTTATTACTGTTCCTCCCATTCCTTACTGATTTAGTATTAATACCAACATTTGGACCATTATAGCATTTTCAGATCAAATAACTCCAACCTTTTCACCATGCCTGACAATTATCTTAAGTTTGTTGAATCTTCATGTAGCTTTTATGGTTTTCTTGTGCAAAAAATGGAGGGGGGGGGGGGGGGGGGGGGCGACTACAGTATATTGATTATACCAAAGCTGAGATTTAGCTTTTGAGCCTTTTTTAAAAGGGTGGAACTCACAAATACCACAGGCGGTGCCAATTTCAATACACACCTGGCTAGTGTCCCAAACCAGAGCCATTTGCTTCTTTAACCTGATATGTTCTACAACATCACTCATCATTTGAGTAAATGGCACACTGAATATCAAACAGAAAAGTGGGGATTGATGAGCCACACAAGCACTCCGGCTATAAGCATGAAAGGAGAACCAATGATGGATCAGATGAAAGCGGCCCCTCTCACTGTCTTTCCCTATCTTCTTCTCTTATATCCTTCTCTCCATCCCATCCCCCCTCTGCTCATCCATCTGGGATGTCCTCTGTGTGAGCAGGCAGACAAAAGAGGCAGGCTGCAGGCCCCCATCCTTCACTCGGCCTTTCCTTGCAGGGACAAATGGCTCTCTCTGAGGCCCCTGGCTGAGGGATTGGCTCTTTTAACTAATGGTCCTGGGTGACTTTCTGTTTGTTATGTGTGTGTTTAGTAGAAAAATGATGAGCTGGATCACTGTGTTCTACACTGAGATGTTGATATATTCATCGCTGCTTCCCACAGTCATTTTTGGGTGGTGCTCATAATGAGGAATGTTCATGGGTGGAACAAATATCAACACTGCAAGATATAATGAAGATCATGACGCTAGTAAATAATCCTCACAATGCAGAACCAGGTTTGTCAGTGCAGCACTTTAGGTCTTTCTTGACAGTCCCTTAGGCCACAATAATTAAAAAGAAAATCGCTTAAAAATCTGAAACACGTGCCAAATTCTTGCATAATCTCTTGTTAGTTAAGCTGGCTTTATGAGGTTTTAAAAAAAACTTTTATACCACTTTCAAGTTATAATTTTAAGTATAGTTTTTGTATATTTAATATACCGTATGCAATTATACAATAGCATTTCCCTATTTTATACAATTATATATATATATATATATATATATATATATATATATATATATATATATATATATATATATATATAAAATTGTATATATATTTTTTATGTTTTACACTCTCTCAGTCTCTTATGCTTGTCAAGGATGCATTATTTGATCAGAAATAAAGTAAAAATAATGTAAAATAAAAAAATCTGATAAAATAAAGAGTAATATTGTGAAATACTATTTTTTAAGGTCAATTTAGGTTAATGTGATCGCAAGGATTGATTGATGAATAGAAAGTTCAAAAGAACAGCATTTATTGAACTTCTTTATAACATTAAATCTATTTGGTCACTTTTGATACTTTATACAAAGTGCAGTACATATCATAAATAGACCACATGGCATTTTACAAACTAATCCTTGACTTGACATAGAAATGTCAAATAACCTGATATGTTAAAAGACATTGAAATTGACAAATAATTTTGTGGGCCTAAAGTAGCCTCACAAAATATTTCAGATCAGCTCTGTCCATCAAGGAGCCTTAGTGAACCAGCCAAATTACAAAAACAGTCAAGAGATTCATTCCAGATTAATCTGAACAAGAATGTTCTTGTACCAAACTAAACACTTAAACCAAAGAACAAGAACCAGAATTAAGCTGTGACGTACTGCTGTCATGTGTGAGTCCTCACTTGAACTAAGAGTGTTTTGTGAGCTGAGGTGTCAGATAAGGCTGAATAAGGCCAAGACCGAGAACCACTAATCAAATCAACCTGGACCTTACGACAGTTAACCACAGCTGAATCTAACCTCCGTTTAAGTCCACTGAGTACTGGTGTTGAACTCATTTAAACCCAGGGATTTCCTTAGAAAAGAGAAGGAAAAAAGTGCATACCAAGCGCTGCGGCATAAAGAGAAGAGGAGAGAGTGAGAACAGGATAGTTGAATAACATCTGGCCTGGAAACAAGCTTAATGAAAAGCAGACAGGAAAGCTCAACACACACGTATGACGAATGGGTTATTGCCCAGCCTCAGACTTGGCTCACGTTATTTCATTTGTTGAACTGATTTATCTTCCTCCCTCTCTTTTGTAGTACTGGAGAAAAACAAACACATTCCTGACAGCATTCCTGAAGAGGGAAAAACAGCATTCAGAACATATTGACCCTGTTTACAAAATCTCTACCAGGTGATTCTGATCACAAGTGGTCAGCCGAGAAAGTATTTACATGACCCAATTCATATTAAAGGAATAGCTCAGCCAAAAATGACGCTTTGCTGAAAGTTTACAAGATGTGCATGAGTTTGTTTCTTCATCAGAATAAATTTGGAGAAAGTTAGCATTGCATCACCTGCTCACCAATGGATCCTCTGCAGTGAATGGGTGCCGGCAGAATGAGTCCAAACAGCTGATAAAAACATCACAATAATACACACCACTCCAGTCCATCAATTAGCATCTTGTGAAGTGAAAAGCTGCATGCTTGTAAAAAACTACATTTATTACGAAAACATAAATCAATAAGATATAAATTACCGGTTCTGGCCAAAAAATAATTATGCTTTCTCAGGTGAAATAGGTAACAACAAACATTCAAGATGGGTTTGGTGCACACAGGGACAAAACAAGTACCCCATGTGTAAAAATGTATTTTTTTTGCCAGTGATCCTGGATATCTTGTGCAGATAGATAACATAATGTATTCTAGAAAATACTAAAGGATTAAAAAATGTATCCTGTTCATGCTAGAAATCTTATAATGGGCCATGGTTGGATCTTCCAACAGGACAATGATCCACAAACAAACATCAAAATCAAAACAAAAATGGGTCACTGAGAACAAAACCAAGCTTCTGCCCTGGCCAACCCAGTTCCCTGAGCTGAACCCTATAGAAAATGAGTGTAGTGAACTGAAGAGGAGAAGCACCAACATGCAGCAGGAAATCTGAAGGGTCTGGAGAGATTCTGGATGAAGGAATGGTCTATGATCTCCTGTCAGATGTTCTTCAAACTCTTCAGCCATTATAGGTGAAGACTCAGAGCTGTTAACTTGGCAAAAAATAATCTGCAAAAAGTATTGGATGAAGGGGTATGATTAATTGTGAAAATGTCTATTAGAGAAAAACATTTATTTCACAATGATATTTTTCTCTATTTTAAATTCTTATTCTCAGATGAAAGGTTAGATTTTAGTAAATAAAAAAAAAAACACATATACTGTGTGTACAGTATATATAAACATAAAAGCCCTTGCCACGTGTACTGCGTTTGAGCTAACTGAGACTTGTTATGGCTCTTTTGTTGTTTTTGATTTTGATTGCTTCCATTGTCCTCATTTGTAAGTCGCTTAGGATAAAAGCATCTGCTAAATGACTAAATGTAAATGTAAATATATATATATCTCAAAAGGAGTGATGACACAATTGTTTTTTCACAGCCTTCTTTGATTACATTTACCAAGGGTATCAATAATTTTGACTGTAAACTGTATATACTGTATATATATTCAGCCCATGCATTTATCTGAAGTGACTTGTGTCACATTCTTTACATATAACAATCTGGGTTTCCTCTCTCTCACACACACACATAGTCTATTCTAGTGCTTATCTAATGAGGAACGACATACAGGTCAGAATGTAAGTAATGTGGTAAAGAAAAATCCAAAGAAGAGACAAAAACAGAAAGGAGGAAAAAACATGCAACAGGGAAAAACCACAGTGTGTGATAAAAAAAAAAAAAAAATCAGATTTGCAGACTTGCGAAGCTGAGAATGACACTCGGGTTATGCTTTTAGAAGTTATTCAATAACAGGGAGCTCTAGAATTTAGAAAAAATCATTGCTCAGATCATCATTGCACAACAATGACAATTATATATATATATATATATATATATATATATATATATATATATATATATATATATATAAATCATCTTCATATCAGTTTTAAAATCCTTATTTTTTACCCCCTTCCATGTTACACAAAATTAGAAATTTTGCAGAATCTCCAATTAGACAAAGTCCAGATGTCAACTTTCCAAAAAATTTTGCATTTTTGATTATTCAAGTACACACATTCTAACTCTATTTAACATACTCATCTGACAAAACGTTTGTTTTCATCCCTTCTTCTAGTCAGTGTTGAATCCTGGCTAGATTGGTCTAGAACCAAACATTAAGTTTACACTCTTGTCATTTGTTCTCATGATATGATTACACTGGTTACAAGTAAAAATGGTATTTAAGAGCTACGGTTGTAAATGATTTTAAGTAAGTAACCTGACAAATAAATACGAATAATGACTACAATTTTGGTTTACTTTCAAACTGTTGTATGATTTCAGAAGACTTGGAATATATCTCAATGTCCCATATGGATTTCTTTAATGGTGCCTGTCTTTTTGGGAGCTTGTCAGCATACATCCATTCATCCAGCTGTCAACCCATCCTCCCATCAACCCATCCATCTATATTTGTACATATTCATTTATTTATATATAGCATTTTCAAACCAAATTGTTACGGTATATAATTGTTTTGACATGATATATATGACTGAATTGTGAAATTAAAATGTTTCCTCTAGCCTTGAATATAGCCACTGCTGCTGACATGGCATTAAATTATAAATAAATCCATCCATCCAATGACTAGCTTTTTATTGAGAAGGGCTCGATACTTCTATATTTTTCAGCTTCCCTCACTGCCAACATCACTACTGTTAATCTGAGCAGAGCCATATTTGGTCAAAGAAGCGCCATCAACATATAATAACAGTTTGATTGCACCAGGGATCAAAGGAAACCATTTAAGAAAAAGAAAACTATTTATGGTTCTTAAACGACGCATCCATTTAAGGTCATTTAATTAAACAAAGCATATTTGTGTTGGGTTTTTGGTGTCACAGAGGGCTAGACTTGCAGTCTAGTTTGACTGACTCATAAAAGTTTGCAAGTGTGTTACACTTCAGGTGTTATTATGCAAAAAACACTGAAAAAGCTTATAAAAGGATTTTCCTGGTGAGTGAATGAATGAATGATTGAATTAATTAATTAATTATTTAATGTGGTGTCTTCACTGTAATGGTGGTCAAAAAAGAAAACATTTGGACCTGTACAGTTATCACCCACTCCGGATTTAATATTTCCCTTTCTTCTATTTCATTCTCTGCGCTGTCATCAATAAGGATACTAATGACTTCCTATTAGCTGGCCTAGAGTTTTCAGTGCTTCCTGTCAAGTGTCAGTGGCATACACACATATATAAACACCCAAAAATACACTAAAAGCAAACATACTCTTTTCCTGTCAACTGTTTTCACTTTTTCATTCAGTGAACTAATAACTTCCTTCCTGCACCCAGGGTTTGGCACCAGATATGAGAAGGCCGAGAGAGAGAATGAAAAGGAGACAGCAGAAGAGAGCGAGGCACAGAGAGAAAGCCTGGCTCAGAGAGAGGAAGTATCACTAAGTGAATGATAAACAGGGAGAGCGAGACCATGTGTGCTGAAGCGCAACTAATAAAAGTCTTCCTCCCTCCGATCGCTATCAGTGCACACACACACAGCCGACTCCACAACACCACTAGCATATGTCCCCAAATCCTTGCAACCATGCAGTAACATCACCAGGAAAATTTAGTGAAGTTAAAACTCTGTCACCATTTACTATCATTTGCATTTACCCTCATGTCATTCCAAACCTGTATAGCTTTCTTTGTTTTCTATGGAAATTTAGCATGTTTTTGCCCATATAATGGAAGTGAGTGGACAAAAACATTGTTCAAATAATCCTCTTTGGTGTTTTACAGTAGAAATAAATGTATACACATTTAGTTCTTAAGTCCTTTATCCTTTAGTGGACTAAACAGCTTATTTTTGCATGCAATGTTTTAATGCAAAAAAAAAAAAATGCATATTATTTAATAACCACCAACAATTCAGCTTACCCTGGTGGTAAATGTATTGAAATAGTGCTGAGATGTGACATTTTTAATTATGTAATTGTTTTCAGCACAAACACGTCTACTTTGTATGTAAATAAGGCTGATTGTCTCTCACTCTCTTCCTTCGGCTTGCTCCCTTTTATCCCGATTTGGCACGTTTTACGCCTGATGCCCTTCCTGCCGCAACCCAGCCTTGAGAGTGCACAACTCGTGCAAGCCCAGTAAATTAGCCTCATTATCTATACATATCTTGTTCACAAATCTAAATGTGATTTGCCTGCGTTTGCACTATTAGTGACTGCAGAATATAAGAAAGGGTTAATTTTATGTAAAAAAAAAAAAAAGATGTGTGTATTTTCTATTGATCATTGCAAGCAATAATTCATCAGATGATTAAATGATTGAGAACTGCATTAATAAGCCACACATGAAGCATGCAGTGTAGATATGTTTTGTGCCTTTAACATTACCAAAAATAAGTAACAGGACACCATATGTATATATTCATGGACTGTGCCTGAAATTTTATTCGGAATGCCGAGTTTGGGTTGCATATATTCAATTTGGAATCTGCAACTGAATTAGACTAATTCAGATTGATAACTTGTGTTCCTTCAAGCCTAAAATGAGATGAAAGTCATTGGATTCCCCCTTTCTATGAGGTCCTCATGTAATATATGTAAAAAGGCACTGTAACGACCACATGATTGCAAGAGATTACCCCCTCCCCCCACCCCGCATAACTCTCATCGTATATCCGGAGGCAACTGCTGGAATAATGAAAGGCCTGAAAGCTGTTTCTTCACAAGTAGGATGCCACAGCGCTCTGGCCCGACTCCAGAAGAGCAGCATTCACAGCAAACATGCTGTGAAGGGCTTCCTCAAACACATGTGTATGTCTAAACTCATATACACAAATCCACTTTCCATCGATACAGAACAATACAGTATTCCACACAGTAATGTGCATCATGCATCAGGAAACACCAATGGACCACAGAATTGCGTTGACCACTATTAAAGGGATATTCTGGGTAAAATATAATTTAAGTTCAAAAGATGTAACTTACCACAGCGAATCATTTGTCAAATGTGCTTTTGACTAACTTTAAATGTGGTTTGAGTTATCTGAAATTATATTTAGTGCTGTTATCATCCAAAACAAATCTATTTGATTTAATTAAAATAATTACATCTTTAAAATGTGTTCATCTAAAGTGATTCAGATCAGCACAAATATATTCAGTGGGAAAACATGATTTAATTGCATTGCATTTATGCAATCAAACGTCTAAACATGGTTTAAATATGGTAGCCTGTGATACAAGGTTTCCTTGACATAAAATGGTATGGTTTTGAACATGTTGGATTTTTTGATAAATATATAAAACCTTTTTAATATGTAATATGAATTAGTTGTGTATGTGTGTGTGTGTGTCTTTAAAACTAGGTATAAACAGGTATATAACTAGGTATATAACAGTATATATAGTTTTGTTATATTAATGTCATTTATTTTTATGCTGCACTGCAGTACTCCAGTAAAAATGCAATGGCATATTCACATACGATCTAGCTGAAGTCATGTCTTCCTCTGTATTAGACATTAAGCGTGTTCTCAGCAGACTTGAGCCTCTGTTTGGAGTTCCCTGCTGTTTACAGGACCACACAGATCTGTTTTTCTGCATGCCTGTGATATTATGTCACCCTATTCCAATAATGAACACTCACAATGAAAAGTGGATGTTATTCGGGTGTCAAAAAATGTAACCCGCACATATTTGCTCCAATTCCAAAACAATCAAACCTCAAATGTTGTTGATCTGAATGACCAGTCATGGTCAGTTGTCAGGGATGGAAAAATATGTTCTAAAAATACTCTGTTTTCAAGATATAACGCAGAAAGTATGAATCATTGACATAAACAGACTTTTTTTCTCTCATAAACGAGTGTCCAAAGACAGTAAAGTCTTGTCAGTGAAGCATGTAAACACATAATATATTGTCCTTAAGCGCAGATACATGAGATGCACACATCTTCAAAGCTCCTTATCAAATCAGCTTTCCAATTTTTGCAACAGACATCACTGTAATAATATTAGCGAGAGACTTTACGAGAGGCTTTATTTAACTATGCCATTTACAATAAGCACCACTGGCTTCACTGTATGCATGTGTCTGTGAGGGTAATAAATTAGGCATAAAAATTGCTTATTGCAGGTTCATGACATAAAGTGTAGAAAATTGGGTGTTATCGGATTAGACAAGACCTACAGTAATAGCAGCGGCCTTGGACAGAGAACACACAAGTAAATACATGATAAAGCAGAGCCAAAATCAAGGTTATGCTTCCTATGATTCATTTAGCTCTATTGACTGATTGGATTTGTGAAAACATGCTGTATGATTTAAATGAGATGATCCCTCAGCAAATGGCTGTATGTATATATATCATTTTTTAAGCAGTCATTGTAGAGACATGATACAACGGTAAAATAATGGTTTCATGGTTTCATTTGTGTTGTGTTATATAAATTGACACCTGAGTTATTTTTTTTTAAACAACGTAACTGCCATAGCAGTGACTATTCATTCTCAGAAAAAACGAAAAGAAAAAAAGTTACAAAAGCTGTCACTGGTTTGGTACCATTTCAAAAGGTAAAATTCTTTACCTAATAGCCTAAATGGTATGACTGCTTTTGTGCCCACCTTTTTTTTTTTTTTTTTTTTTTTTGGAGAGTGCTTGTCAGTTTCATTTACGATACACATTACTGTCAGTGGTCCATGAGTAATCTATCACAGGCCAAAAGCTGGGAACTAGCTTGTTAGCCTTGAACATGTACAATGTAAACAGTCCTGTTTGGAGTGACAGGAGGGAAGCTTTTGTTAAGACTGCATTAGATCACAACAACACTTTTGTCAGTGTCCAAACCTGGCTCAACTTCAGAGAAAGAGGAACTCACAGCACAGATGATCAGACAAAATATGAGATCAGAGGCAAAGCAGTCATCGCAAACAGATTCAAGTCACATGGTCTCATTGAGATAAATGGTTGAAGTTTTGAGCCTAGCAGCTTGAATCATAAATCTATTGTCCATGTGATGCTTTGATGCTCTACGACAAACAACCTTGACTTAAAGGGGATCACGAGGCTGTTTTTACAGGATTGTAGTCTGGAGGAAAGACAATGCTAAGACACTTTGATAGACTTGTCATGTGATGGCTGTGGTAGCAGTAATCACTGCTGGAGAATAAAAAAGTAAAACTAAACAGAACTAAATCCAAACCTGACAAGAACAACTATATGCTTTCATAATTACAAACATAATTATTATTTTTACATCATTATTATAAGTAACATAATTATTTTTTTTTTTGCATATTTTCTTAGTTCAAGGCACCACAAATTGAGATAACACATTTTTTCAATAGTAGCCACAAAGAAGACAAAATCCAAAATCCAGCCTGACAATTAACAAATCAAATGTGGTATGCCAAATCGACGTCCATCACTAATTTTCTGCTATGCTTGAGTGAGTGGAAATGATAACAAAAACAATGTTTTAGGAAATGTCCACCCGCAGAGCCTCGTCTCACTTGTACGTTTTCTACCCTTCTCCTGCTGTGCTATTGAGGCTTTATTTGAGCGGGATAAGCACTCCACTGCTTTCCCACAACTCTCTGTTTGAATTTCCCAACATGCAGCAGGCTCATAACCATAAAGAGCTCCTTTCAAAAATGGAGAATACACATGTGTGACAGTGTGACGTTCTGGGCTGTATATATATATATATAGGAAGAAGGGAATCAAAAGACATTCACTCACTTGGGCAAAAGTGAGATAAAAAGAGCAAAAACATGTATAGACTTTTAATGAGTTATAATTTCACTTCAAAACAAATCTATCCTTAAATCAATAATGGAGAGAGAATAGGAAATGACAGGAGGAAATGTGAAAACAGTAGCCCAAATGAGCTCCGCGGGTGGAGGTTTCAAATCATGTCTCTCTAAGCTTTCTTACTGTGCACTCATGCCATTGACGTTTTATTCCCATTTATTCTGCCTGGGCCCCGGTTGTCTTATACATGCTCTTTTCTCACACACACAGCCTTCCTGTAACCTCATCACACCCCATTTGGGCTTGGTAAAAGCTTTGGGCTTTATCTGGCCACATTGATTTACAATGTTTACAACTGGCTTTCTTCAGTGTGAGCAGAGAGAAGCTGAGAGAATTGTAGTCTGGAAAAATGGCAAATTCTTTTATTTCCCAGGTAAGGTAGCCACACGCTTAAATGCGACAAACGCAAAGTATTGTAGTGCTTCAAAACGTGCACTTTTATAAATCCAAAACAGACTAAAATTTAAAAGAACCGTTCACTAAACATTGCTGAGTGTAATTTATTCATCCTCAAGTCATTCCAAATCCATAAGACTTTTGTTCATCTTCGAATCACAAATGAAGATATTTTTATTGAAACCTGTGAGATTTATGCCGCTCAACTGCAAGTCCATTCCACCAAAACGTTGACATTACAAACTATTCATAAAGATATTGAAAATGTAATCCATATGAAACTTCTGAAAAGAACTGCAAAGTAAAAAGATACTTTACTTGATGTACAGATGTAATTTAGACTTTTATACACATACAAACTTTGATCAATTCACAAATAGGGCACATTAAATATGGTGAATGGAAGCTCAAATGCTCCAGTTTGATTTGCGAGAACCAATGATTTGTTGTTTCGTGTCAAACAAGCATGTTTGAGCTTCCACAAGAACCAGTGAGATTTGTTTTTGCCAACCCAGGCTCATTGGAAATGCGTGCCTCTAAATACATTTCTGCAGACCCACTATTATGTAGCTTACTGCACAAGTGAAATGTCAAATGTGTATTGCTGTGTTTTTATTGCGTTTCTTTAGGTACGTATTGCGGTGTCTTAAAATTCAAATATCCGATGAGTGTCACTTAAAGTTAATGCTCTATCTTGTTGGAAATATCCCCTACACCAAACCCATCCCTGAAACCTACCAGATAGTTTTTCAACATAATATTCCTAAAGTAATTATGGAAAAATGTGGCTTTATTAATCGAAACTGTGGACCTGCAAATCATACTTTGTGTGAAAAGGAATAGGAATAAAAGTTGTGGGCGTTTTACTCCCTCTAGTATTCATTTCAACTTCCAACTGCAGCGATAAGTCCATTTTTTTAGTTTTGCAGAAATGTGCATTGATCATGTTTATAAGATCAATGTTCTTTCAATGAATAAGGACATTTTCATAGTTGGGTTTATATTTAAATGTTTGCCTAATTTACTGGAGCTCTGTTGTAGTTCTCCAATTAACCCTTGCATTTTGGGGATTTTTATTCAACACAGTTACAAAATGTATGTTAAAATAGTCTACTCAGCAGATGTTTACTTCCTCCCAATTACAAGCAATATAAACAGCATATATGGATGATATATGCCTTTTTCATTTGCTAGATCACATTTATATTTAAAGTGCTACAACCTTGTGCAGGAATGGCAGGGGCAGAAACACAATACTCCCACTCTCACAGACTCTCTCTCACACCGTTAATGCCGCATTCTAGAGCTCCATCCATATTTTAACTTTCCCTTACTCTATTGTGAATTGACTGACATTCACCAGCATAACTCGTGTACACAGTTTGCACATTGCTTGACCCCTCCCCCATTAAAAACAGTTGTTTATAGGCCACATTTGACACCAAAAAAAAAAAAAAAACAGGAACAAAGGGTTTACACCTTTACACTTTTTTTTTTTTTTTTTTACTATCCACCTAAGTATTGACGTACTTCCTTATAATGTGTTAAACATCTGTTTCACTTAGCCAGTAGGTAAAGAGTGTATGATGTGGTGGGAGCACACACAGAACAGTCACAGAGTGGTGGAACTATGATGTCACGTCGTTGGTTAAAACCCGGAAGTGAGTAAGGATTTTAGCACTTCCAGTTCCATCTTCCCAGAGTCAATGGGTTTCCTGAATAGGAGTTTGGTTAAATCTCCTAAAATAAAGTCTGTGGTTCACACAAGCTTAAGATACTTTCATGTTTTATTTTACGACATAAAACACACCAGTTACATTTATTTTTTAAAACTGTTTTTTGTATTATTATTATTATTATTATTACGTTTTGCATATGGATATTTTTCTTACAAAAACACATTGATACACTACAGAAGGCCTTTGTTCAGCCCCTGGAGCCATGTGACACTTTTTAATGGATGGTACTTTTTATTTAACTTCTTTTGGACTGATGCATTGAAACACCCTGCTGAGTGCCATGAAACATCTTTAAAGATCATAGACAATTTTTATATGACTCTGACTGGATTCGTCCGAAAGAAGAAAGTCATATACACCTAGGATGACTTGGGATGTGTAATTTATAGGCTAATTTATATTTTTGGGTGAATTAACCCTTTAAAATGGTTTCTGTACAACATTTTATACTGTAAATGTGGCCCCCGGTGCCTGGATTATGGTCAAAACAAATTTCTTGCAGGTATTTTTTTATGCTTGAACCACGTTTTATGACACCCCCTAATTACACAAAGTACTCCAGTCTTTCTGTGGTCCAAGGTAAACTAGCCTGTAAAATCTACACAGTGAACGCAAAACTACGGAATCACAAAACAACTAGTACTAGCAGAATGTGCTTTACCAGAAATCTGAAACATTATAGTTTGAAAATGTGTGAAAAATAAGGTGGATAGCCCCGTCAAGCCCCACCCTAGCGTGGCTACTGAGCACTGCACAGCATGTTATGATAGTAGAGATGTGGGTCAGCTCTGGGGCACGTCCAATCTTACATAAGCAGCCATTGTGCCACACAGCCACACAATCACACTCATGAACCCATTAACACCAGTGAGAGCGTGTGAGCTTTATTTTTTCTGTATAAGACATGGCAAGATCAGTGGCTCACTCTGTATTGTGTTGCACTCTTTCACAATGAAGGACTCTCACTAAAACGTCCATGATTAGAGAGATTACATACACATTTAAAACAATATGTGCAGAACATAAGGCTATCATATTAGTACATCTTGCTTAAGATCCTTAAGAAAGAGAAAAAAAATATCCCCATGAATGCACATATGTTCAGATGAGTAGTCAAACATGCATAAATGCATCCATTAATTGCTTCTGTACTGTCACTTGAGTCTTGTGTTTACCCACCCCACTATCAGATATTGAAAAACACTGGGAGAAAGAGAGAGAGAAGCAAAAGAAAATGAAAGAGACTTCCTTGTCGATGAAAGTTGCACAACTACCTTAAGAATGTAGTAAACAAGACAATTTCCTTGGTTTCATCAGACCATTGTCACTGCGATCACAACAACATTAATCACATGCAGAGACAAATAACAAATGATTCAGAAACTTGTTATTGGAGTGTGTTGTTGATTAAAAAGGTATCAGAATGCAACCACATATTTACTCCCTCATGAACAACCCTCAATGGAATCTTTGGACATTTTATTTATTTATTTATTATTTCTATTTTTTTGCACTGATTTTAAATGACAGTCAAAACCCATATACAATCTTAAGTAGCACAGTCATATTTCTAGCAATAGCCAAACCATACGTGGTATGGGTCAAAATTATCTATTCTTTTATTCTTTTATGCCAAAAATCATTAGGATATTAAGTAAAGATCATGTTCCATTAATATATTTTGTCAATTTTGTATTGTAAATATATAAAAACTTAATTTTTGATAAATTATATGCGTGGCTAAGGACCTTAGTGATTTTCTCAATATATATATATATATATATATATTTTTTTTTTATATATATATATATTTTTTTTTTTTTGCAACCTCAGATTCCAGATTTTCAAATAGTTGTACAGTATCTTGGCCAAATTGTATCCTAACAAAGCATACATCAATGGAATACTGTAAATAATAACAAAACCCTGGTTTTGTGGACATGGGTCATACATACATATGCACATCGATTTAAAAAAGTGTGCATTGGATACGAGTTGGCATTTGTATTGTGATGCATCGTTTTTAACATATTTGCATCCATTAAGAAATTATTCACTTATACCTAATTATTAGTGGATGCTCTATACTTTAATTATTTAGAAAGTGACCAACTAAACTCCAAGTCACTTGTGTGTGTTTACGGCATTAATGTACAAAGTACAGGGTCTGTTAAGAAGAAAATAAAATGATAACCATCATAAATATGTTATAGCTCATGCTCATATAGCTATTTTTTTTTCCTTCACAGTAATATTGCCCCATGCCTACAGTTGTTGACCCTTGTACTAGTCCACTACTGGCAAAAAAGTTTAAAATATACACATGATGCATAACAGGTAACCCAGTGCTTTCTGGGGCAGATGAACCTGTTTATCACTTTGGTTTGCCTTGACTACAATTCCGAGGAGCTGTTTGAATGAAGAACATTTCAGAAAAAAAGTTAAAAGATAAATAGGGATGGGTTAGTGGTTCAGCTTGATGTGATAATGGCTTTTGTAAATGGGTGGATGTGGTTGTGGGTCATCCGTTATTGTTTCTGTGCTGGACTGGGCGTGTGAGAGAGATCGGAGTCTGGACATAGCCCCCCGGAAACAGCAAACATTCCCACTTATCACAGTCAGGCCTGGGAAAGAGCCACAGGCTGCGGCCAGGCGTAAACAAGCAGGAAAGAAGGAGCCACTGAAGAAGAGAGAGGCCACATTCCATGACTTGTCTGAGCAAAGAGAAAGAAAGCGAGAGAGAGTTAGTGAGTGATTATTGGTTAATTCCAACATATTTTCTCAAAGAATTTCCTGTAAACTCCCAGAGAGTCAACATGTTTGTGAGACACATGAGGCTGTAAGCTGACACAGAATTTCATCTGAATTTGTGACTCATGGACGATGCCTTATCAGCCTGATTGATTTCAGATGTCTAGTCATTTTTTTTTGTCCTTTAAACCAATTATCCCGTGTTTGTTTTTGTGGTTGTTCTCTGCAGCTGGCTGGTTTTATGTTTAGGAGAGAGTGGGATAAGATCAGAGCTGTGTCACCCCTAATCTAGCAAACTTTGCATAATATTTATAAAATACCATATATTTGGAAAGGCCCACTCATATACAGCTGACTGCAATTCAGTGTTTTTTTTTTTATGCATATGAAATCAAAAAACCAAATGAGTTTCATTTCATAGAAAATGTATGCAGCTCTACATTTCATTTGTAAAAGGAATGTATATGTTTGGGTGTGTGTTATAATGTAAAGGTTTGGGATTGGCAAATACTTATTAGTGTTTTTTTTAATTAAGCCTCTTATGATTACAGGAATGCATTTATATGAGCAAAAATACAGTAATTTCCTATTCAGATATATTTAAAAAATTAATATATTAATTTAATGTCAAAGCTGAATTTTTAGCATCATTACTCTAGTCTTAAGTGTCCCATGATTCTTCAGAAGTCATTCTAATATGCTGATCTGATAGAAATATTTTAAATAATAACACTAATAATAATAATAATTATTATTTATTTAATAATATAATTCCACTTTTTAGAGGAAAATCATATTACTATGTAATAGATGCTAAATTCTTATTGGACAGTTTAAATGAAATATATAGCACAGTTTACTCCTCCGCTCTACACTATGTGCCCTGTTTCACCCCTTTTCAACTGTGCACGCTGTCATACACACAAGCACATGAAGTCCATGTTGTTTATATGATAAAGCAGGTGAGCTGTGGGGCGGGTCAAATCTAAACCCCGCCCTCCCTGCTGCTACTGCTACTGTGAGTTCTGGGAAAACAACAAAGGCAAAAGAGGAAAACGAGAGGGGGGGGGAGGGGGACCATGAGCTCACCCCCTGAATACTGGCCAAGTTGATGGTGAGTCATCCCAGGTGTGCTCAGGTGTTTGTGTTTGTCTGTTTTCAGTCTCATGAGCTCTTTGTAAGCCTCAAGCTGTCTTTGTTCATCGCATGCTTGTATGGAGCAACCCTATTACTCTGTCTGACCTATCAGCATCTGTTTGCCAGACAGACAGAAAGAATAAAGCAAAGAGTGAAAAAGGGTGTCTTTGATAGGACATCTGTCTGCCTGGCGAGTTTCTGCAGGTCAGATCTGGAGAGACAGAGAAAAAGCGCGAGAGGGAGGGTGGGAGAGGACTAATCCTTCTGCTGAGTCTGCCTTCACAATATCAGCAGAAATATATATATATATATATAATCCAGTGCTTACGCAATGCTGAAAGTTCAACATGAATCAGCTGAGAAACACTTGGCGTCTCACCTCAGCCTCGCCATTACTTTCAGTACACCAGCACACTTACTGAGCAACTCATTACTTTCATATATCTCACAGAAGAATGAAAATGCAGTTCTCTAATTCAATGAAAAATTTCATGGGCAAAAATAAAACGTCCATTGTCTATTGTCAAGAGATTATGTGACTTTTTGACCAAGCAGTTCAACACAGTGAATCCGTATGAATAACTTGAATCTGTGGCTAAATTAATAAATCTTTGCTCTCAAACAAAATTCCCGGTCTTGTGGAATCCTATAGAAATGCCTGGATTTCATCTGTGTAAATTCGCTGAACAAGCAATATGTGATGACAGTATTTTTCAGCACGTTTAAAAGTGTGATTGTTGCAACCCGATCTTAATTCATTCATATTTTACGAGGTCGCTAATTCAAATAAATTTGTACGACCATACCTGTACGAATTCATGCGTTTTGTGAAAAATCGGAAGTATTTTATGAGTTGGCAGATTCGTAGGAAATCGTATGAAAGACCACCCCTAACCTCACCCCTAAACCTATAAACCTAAACCTAAGTGAAGTCGCATGAATTAGTCACCTCATAAAATATGTACAAATTGGTTGTGAGACACATAAGCGTCGATTGTTGATTTAAAAATTTCATACAAAAATGATTGCACTTTATTTTACAGTACGTGTACTTACATGTACTTATACTGTACTTACAGTATTTATCTAAGAAAGTTCTAGTAATACAAGTTAACTGCATGGGGTAAGGTTAGGTTTAGGGATAGGTTCAGGGTTAGTACCTAGTTATTACATAGTTATTGTAATTACTATAATAAGTACATAGTATGTACATGAGGGTCAGGACTGTAAAATAAAGTGCTACCGATTTTTTTCTCTTGTTTAAATGTTTAGCCTGTGAATTTAAATATCTTTTAATCAAGTTAGCATTTCGCTGACACAGTAGCTGAATTTAAGTCAATTGTAACACTAGTTACTTTTCAGTATTCTTAAAGATTTAATATAGCTTAAACATTTATAACTATGGGTCTTAGTTTAAAATTGATTCAGGACCAATCTGAGAGCAACTCTGAGCGAGGAAAAGACAAACTTTTATTTTAGTGAGGAGGCGGGGCTGACCCTGTTGCTAGCGATGACACAGTCTTTTGAAGACTGTGATTGGTTGGTCGTCCAAGAAGTAAATAAAATAGCGCTTTTAAGAGTAGTAAACAGTTTAAGCCCTATAAGCCTTTATTTAAATAAATAAATAAATAAATATGCTGTGCTGTAATTGTTTGTGTTATCAATTTGGTTATAGAAGGTTATGACAGACCCAAATCATCACTGCTGCTTAGTTGCATTTTTATAGTTGCTAAATATGTTAATGTAGTTAGTGCAGTGATTACTTCCATTTCTGGCACTATGGCTTTTCTGCGTGGTGTTGGAGATGTTAGCGTGTCTCTAATAAGATCAGTCACGAGCATAATCCCTGTGTGATCTAATAGCATCCTATTAACTCACTGTCATGCATTGTGCAACACATTTCTTCTCCCTCATGTTTCGTCCATTTTCACCACTGCTAAAGAAACTCTTAAACCTTAAGTCCTTGTCCATACTCCTAACAATTTTGGACCTCTATTAAGGGTTTAAGATGCTTTCTGAATTACTTTTTTCGTTACTAGGATATTTTCTTTACTATAATCTTTTTATGAGGAAAATAATTTCCTAAGAATTCCTAAGAATTTTCTAAGAATTTCCGAGAATTTTGTTACTTGGAGCAACTTTTAGCACTAAGATTTTTAATGAGTTCATGCCCAGAGCTCTTCTGACTAAAATTTCAGGCTGTGAAAACAATAATTTGACCTGTTTCTGCAGTATGTAAGATAAAACAGCAGTGTACACCTATATTTCACACATATGCACAGTGGAAAACACATTCATACACTCAGAAACCTTGATTTCTTCTGCACCATTGGGTCTTCCAGCTCATCAAGTCCCTCCAAGGTACAGTGCAGTATATATGATATGTGGTCATTTAGGGACCACGTCTAACCAAATAATATCTATTTAATATGTTGCACTTTAGCATGTCTCAAACACTTAACATGATTAGTTTAACCCTCAGATGGCTTGTACTCTCTCTCTCTCATTATTAAAGCTCATTAAGCCCCTCAGTAGATCAGTATGCTACAGCAGTATCAGTGCAAGTTTCAATATAACCTGCATAGGGATATAATATGCAACTAAAAATGACTCTAGATCAGCACTGTTACTCTAATGAGTTTTATAGATTTGACCTCAGTACAATCAGGAGCCCTGCTTTAAAAGGGTTTTCATTCAAGGGGCTTTTCTCTTCCATGGAAAAGAAAAAGTGTGTCTCTGATCATTTTAGGAGAGATTTTCAACTAACTAACTATCTATCTATCTATCTATCTATCTATCTATCTATCTATCTATCTATCTATCTATCTATCTATCTATCTATCTATCTACCTACCTAAATAATTGCGTGGTAGATCTCAAAAACACTTTAAACACATATAAAAACACGGGTGAAAGAATAATGGCCATATAAAATGAAAAGTAAATATTAAAGCAATCATAGTTTAACTGATTTAATTGTCCCAATACAATTATATAATGTATATTGACATTTTTAAGGATATCCTCACTACTTTTCTGGGCCATGAACATATCAGTTGCATTGCTGTCTATGGAGAGTCAGAAAGCTCTCGGATTTCATTAAAAATATCTTAATTTGTATTCTCAATGGAGGTCTTACGGGTTTGAAACGACACGAGGGTGAGTAATTAATGACAGAATTTTCATTTTCGGAAGAACTGTCCCTTTAAGTGCAAAATGAGAATAGTTTATTGCCACAACACTACAGTGTATCACTCTGTTATGTGTGGTGTGTCCACTTGTAAATCTTAAACCAGGGATTTAAATGTTTTTGTATTTAAAAAAAAGAAAGAAAGAAAAAAAAAAAAAAAAACACTGGCACAGTGTTGCCGTATTTATAGTAAACACTGTCGGCTCTCCAACATCAAGCCTGAGTAGCCATTCTCCCATCTGCAATATGATTTTAATCACCCATTACTTTTTATTATTTAATATGATCAATTAGTGTGTTTAATTGGTCCAAACGAACTGTTTTTAGCTGATGAGGGCTGTGATGGATGAGGGGATTGTCAGCAAATTAAGGAAAGCTGTTTCTCTCAGGGACTTTCTCCCTACTCTCATTCAGGCCTCCCGGGTCTTTCCTGGTCTCAATCATATACACACACAGTATCTCCAAAAAAGTGAGTCTGAATTGCCCGGTTGTTCCCGTCAGTCTAATCGCTTACTGATTCTGACATTGTGCAGACATCGGTGGGAAACTACCAGGATTCACGTAAGCAGAGAGAGCTTTAAATGAGACATGAGTCAAAGTGCTGCTCAAAGCTGGCTTGATTATGCATAAATCTGTCTAATCGGTCAGGACATGCTGACCGAACATATCAGGGAGTCTTGACACAGAAAGCCAGCCCGTCTCAACTCAGTGGGATCCCAGGAACCCCTGCATCTGCTGAGGAAGGCCAGAGGGAAGGATCCCAGACCTGTTTATTTTGATCATTTTGTCGCCCGTCCCAAACCTCCACACTGTTGGCACTGACCAGGCTGTGCAGTACCATCTTACCCCAAGACTTCATTACCATTTTAATTAGCAGGGGCTTGAGAATTAATAATCCTTCATCATATGGCTTTGGGCATTAGAATTCATAATCCCTTTAGTCAGTTATGTATTCTGGGTCAGACAGTAGATCAGACCATTGTGAGTGTCTTCATGAACTATTTGTTTAGTCTGCGTTTAATTGACCGCACAGACTCCTTGAACGTTACATCACTTAGGTAGAATGGATTCCGAGTGTTTGTGTGTGACATGTCTGGGATGTTGCTCATCTGCTGTCTGGCCGAGCCGTGTCAAGTCGTGTCATTTGTAAGCTATGAAACAATTATGAGCAGAGACGCTGGGTTTCTTAATGTTACTTTTTTTATTGCATGTGGCTATTCAGAATCAATACAGTTCTAAAGCAATGCTAATTACACAAAGTTTAAATTATCATTTCTAAGTAGCATCACAATGCAAAGAATATGAAATATATACAATGGAAGACACAGGAAAAAAAATAAAATAAAATCGCACAGGCATTGACGTATTCAAGCTTTCCATACTGAGAAACAGCATTCACAAAAGAACACTGCTGAAATTACTGTTAGGATTCAACAGCAAAAAAGAACAATAAGGAAAAAAAGAAAAAGAAAAGAAAAAACACTTTTCCATTTAAAAGTTGGCAGAAAAAAGGAGTACAGCAAAAAAACGTTAAGGTTTTAAATATATTAACACAGTATTTATACATTTGGTTCCTTTCTGTAAACTAATCTTTAAAAAAATGTAAATATATTGCATATGCCGTTTGTGAATTTGTACCTATTTTTGCAATATCAAGTATTATTCACTGAATTTTTTTTTATTTTTATATCATAGCGTTATCAAATATCCTCGAAGTGGCATTTATCATACAGTGTACATACTTTTACAAACGTACTGAAGAATTAGAAAAGAAAAGCGCCAGGCCAGAGTTCAGCCTTTGGCAAGTACCTTCATTAGTGCTTTAGTTGTTTCGGGGGAATTCATTCAAACACATACCATATTTATATATCTATATACAAAAAGACATAAGTTATCATCTTTAACTTAAAAACATCAGTTGCAATCTCTTTATACACTATGTACAGCTTTCTAGGCAAACGTTTTTCATATACTTAAGTCAAGTTGTGTGTGTTATGTTGTACTTTGTTTTCGCTTGCTTGCGTACGACTCTGCCTCTATTGGTGGATGTGTAGGCCGCGTGTTTGGTCTCCTGCGGAGATCACCACAATACTCTACATTCAAAAGTGTCTTGTGTTACAATCTAAGGAGTTTGTAAGTGCAAGACAAAGCATTGGTTCTGACGAGTCTATCCCTGTCTGACGGTAGGGAGCAGCATTAATGGTGTCAGGCCTTCTGAGACGTCCCTGAATCTATCACTCTCTCTTGAGCTGACGGGTACGGGTGTAAGGCGAAGGGAAGCCTGTGTGTTCAGAGCAGTGAGAGAGGGGCAAGTCAGCAGAGGCTTCTGGGTTGTTAAAGACAGTGAGTTAAAGTGTGCTAGCATGCCTAGGCTTGAGGTGAGGAACTCCTCTCTCTGACCTGAGGCGCACGACATCATTCATCTAGCGTACCGTAAGGGTTGTGTGTTAATCGCGTGTGGCTTCGTTCCAGAACTGATAACTCCTCTGCTCTGGATGCCTGCTTTGCATATGTGCGGGGTGGTGGGCAGGCGGCCACCCGTGCGGTCCTTTACCAGCTCCGATAAATAGTATTATATTAAAATCCTTTAAATATCTGTGTAGAATGCAAAATAACATTAATAGATCTTTGAATGCAACGCGAGACTTTTCTCCGCTGCAGCACAAGACATTCAGGTAGCATGGCAAACAGTAATCTTTGATACTTTCGTGAGTGTATGCAGGTCCTCCAGAAAACACTGTTTGACAGTACAGTCAGTAAGGCTTTGGATTGGTGGGTTTTTTCCGTTTTGTTAAGTTTTTTTTTTTTTTTTTAAGAAAACATTCACTTGTAAAAATAAATTAATTTCTCAATATATATTCTTTTTGTAAGTCATGACCTGGCTCGTTCTGAGGTAGGTTTTTTTTTTTTGTCTTTTCTGATTTCCAATTGTTGAGTGAATTTCTGAAATGCCACCACTGTGCAGTGTTGCGAACACATGCGCGCATGTGCGGATCGGATGTCTCTCCTCGTGTTTGGTTCACAGGTTTTCGGGGAGGGTTTGAGGGACACCGGCCACTCCAAGTCCAGAGCTCGTAACAAAACCAGTGAAAAAAAGGTCCATAACACAAAAACTGAGGGAAGGGATTGTAGTGAGTAACAGATGGACACGAAATCCCGCCTATGTGTCTTTGAGTTATCGTCATGCCTCGCGCTGTGGTCAAGTGTCCGTGTTGCTTTGACGACAGCCATTCAAATGGATTCGGGAGGTCAAGGGTCAGCAAAGAGCTGAAGAAGAAGCAGCAGCATCAACGTGGTCCATCTGTCCACATGAGCGCCTCCTCTTCTCCTCTCGATGGAGATGAAGGAGCTTTAATGAAGAGACTGGCTCTGTTTAGTCTGCAAGACATAAGAGAGAGAGAGAGAAAGAAGCACATTAATGCGATGTCTATAAATATCCAGACAGAGAAAGCACACGAACCAATAAAACACAATGTTCCTTGAGATCAACACGGTCATGCTGCTGTCACATACCACAACAGCCTTCTATGGGCATTCACTAATGTTTCTGCATTTTTCTGCAATACTATTATATTCCTCTGTGCCTTGTCTGGAAAATCGTTCCTTTTTCACAGAGCGGTGTGTGTTTTTCCATGACCATCCGTATGTGATTTATACATGAGGAATGAAGCAGACTAGTGGGGGGATAAAAGGTCACACGCTCCCCCTCTCTCATTCTCTCCTTTACCAAGTAAGGAATGTGCGCTCTTTTGCTACGAGCAACAGAAGTGGCAGGTGCTCAGAGACAGACGAGGGGAACACTCGCTGACATTTAGCACTTATGCAGCTGACGGAAAGAGCACAAAAATACAACACATTCACTACCAGGCCACACAGCTTTAAATGTTCAGCAACATCCATGTAAGATGTCATTTAATATTTCAATATTTAAATGTTGAATTTCTCGCTCTAAAGATGCAGTTCCAACATGGGACTTTATAGACAGGTTTCTCCTGGCGAACTCTACATGAGACATTAGTGAGACTGAAACAATAGTTTGTGTGCACACATACAATTATTAAAACATCTATACAATTCTTGCCAGTGTAAGAATCCATCTGTGTGAATGGTCTCATAAAAAATAAAAATTTTGAAATGTAAATATCAAAGTGTCATTTGACAGTTTGCTTCTCTCTTGCTGCTGTCTGGGTTCTGTTTACAAGACTAGATGGCTATCCTGACCTCTCACCCGTTGTACTTGTTTGTGAGGTTTCATTTGCAAGTAGGCCTCACACTGGGCGGAAGTCTCTGCAAACACAAACCCCTCATGGGCCTGTACTCTAGCGCCGCCCCCCTCTGTGCTCCTCCTCCTGCTTTTCATCCGCCTAGAACAAGAGGTGTTTTCACAGAGCGAGACTCACTCTCACACACACTTAACAAACCCTTGATTCACGGCCTTCGGCTATACAGCACGCCATAATCGCTCCCATTATCTGGACTGCCCGCACACATTCCCAACACTTCCGCATGTGAGCCCGATATCACAACATCCACTCCAACGGGGATGGAAGCAATTCCCATGACCGTCAGAATGGCTGTATTCGCTCACGTAGAGCTGGGTAAAGTCAGGGAGGAGGGGCCAGCGAGAGGTCAAGCGTTTCACGGTCGTAAAGAGCCTCATCTTTTCCTGCTCTTTGATACCTCCCTCTGTGTGCTATTACGAGGTATTACTCTTCCAGTTAAGTGCTGACAGAACTGTTTGCCCATGGCCAACTAGTGAGGACAGAGAAAAAGTTCAATACAGCAGCATCTTGAAGATCTCTAATCCGTTAAATAGCAGAAGATATTATTTCACCACATGCATGTGACGTCATTTACAATGGCCCTGAACTAATGTGGTTCAAATGAAGGAGATGTGACCATGTTCAGGAAACATATACCACAATAATGCATCGGTACTATGGTGGTTAATCAGCAAGTTACATTGTTGAATGGGAAATGCACCCCTGCATAGGTTGGGTCCTATTCTTTATTTATTTATTTGTTAATTTACTGTGTTACATTATGTTATAAAGTCAGAAGCTACACTTTAATATCTGTACTATTACCTACATTTTTTAGGCCTAATGGAGGCTGTAATGCATGTCTAGCTTCTAGTAGCCCATGAATGGATAATGACATTATATGACCTAACCTACTTTACTGTCACCAATGAGTGCTTCAGAGACACCAACTCTAAAACAACGGCACCATATTGACTACAGAAACATCAGTGTAACCTCTAACATGACAGCGCAGTGGAAACCTTGATGTGAACTTGAGCCTGGCTGCTCGTATCCATACTATGACATTACCATGTCGGGTGGTCTGCTTCCGTCATGTGTATAAATAGACTCAAAACAGACAAGAGATCTCTTTCCCTCTCTCGCTGATTCTCACATTCACACTGATGCCACGGGGCTGGAGTCATGTGAGACGGTGTGTGTGTGTGTGTGTGTGGAGGTCAGAGAGGCAGCTTGAATTTCACACAGCTAATTAAGCAAGAGGAAGCTTGGCAATTCCATGGATGTCCCATTCTGATCCGGAAAGGCAGAAAAAAAATGCACCAATGAACGAGGGGAAAGAAAGAAAGAGCCATGAGGTCATGGGACAAGCACTCAACAAAGATTCAGACAGATGAATGAGCAGTGGGAGGAACTGGATATATTTCATCCGTCTTTTTCTTAAACTTTGATCCAGCTTTATTCAGTGTGTCCTACAGTAATCAACAGCACCACATAAAAAAAAAATATATAAATATATATATATATATATATATATATATATATATATATATATATATATATATATATATATATATATATATATATATATATATATAATTTTTTTTTTACTTGAGCTATGCTATATTATAGCCGAACAGTGTTATCTTAGCATAAACTATATCATAGTTTTTTCTTAATATTTAGTTTTTACTGTTAATAATTTCATTTTTAATAATTTCTAAATACATTTATTTTCAGCTTTTCAGATGTATATATATACATATATATATATTATTATTATTTATTTTTTTTTCAGTTGTAGGCTTAGTAATTTTAGTACTTTGACTTACACTTATTTTTTCATTAGTTGACAATGCAACATTTCTAAACTTTGTCCAAGTTTTTTTTTTTTTTTCTCCTTTTAATAATTGTATTTTATTTTAAATTAACAATGACAATACAGAGTTAAATTGATGAACAAATGACTTATCTGAGCTGGTTGTTTTAACAAAAGAAAAAAAAAAAGATACAATTGCTCAACTGAATGAACTGATTTATATTAAGTAATGACACTGTTTAATTAAAATTACTCAAATTAAGTATCAATATCAAATCATTACTAAAATTTAATAAAAATAATAAATAAATAAATAAATAAATAAAAAAAATCCAAAAAACAGAATTCTGCAGGATATGCAGAATACTGCTTGATCTTACAGCTGAATGAGTATATAAAAATCAAATCAACAAATATAAAAGCTAAATGTAAATATGCTCAAATTCTATTTTCAGTAAGAGCAGATGGAAACCAGAAGTAGGAGGTCTTGTTGGACCCTCTGACCTCAAATTCCCTCCCCCATCTCTCTCCCTCTTGTTTTGTCTCTCAGAGTGATCTCTTAACTTCTAAACATCTTCAGATCTACATAGCTGAGTGCAACATATTGCTTCCTAAACACATTTATGACATTGAATCTTTCCGATGTCTGTGTGAGAAATCGATGCAGGTATTTAAAGCAGCTGAAATCCGGACCCCGCTGGTTCAAGTCAACAGCCTGTGAACCCGCTGCCCCCATACCCCAAAAACTATCCCCACTCCACACACATTTGTCCCACGACTCATTTTTTATTTATTTCACAAAGGTTAAATTTAGCCCCCTGTAGCCAGGCCGGGAACAGTCTGGCGTTCTCACACACATAAAACACACAACTGTTCTCACACACCAGGCATACAGTAGTGAGGAAAGCAGCTGAGTGACTGACCGTACTGTAAACATGTGCTAGTGTTACTAATTTATTTATCTACGCCAGTCTCATATATCATAGATGGGGGGTATCAGTTTTAACCCGTGGGGTAGAAATAATGTTTCTGCTCATCTTCACTCTCCCACTAGGGATGTTCACACTGTCAGCAATTTGCAGTCATTCATTTTTAGTGAGAGTTAAAGGTAGCAAGTAACACACAAAATAAAATGTAAGGCATTCACTCATTTAAACGTGTCTGTCTGTGTTACAACAAAGTATGTGGACTACTGTACGAGTTAAGGAACGATTTGTAAACACATCTATGACGGATTCTCAGCTCAATGCCAACCTGCAACAGTCTGGACATCGGATCATCAGCTATGGGAAGAGAGGCAGAGAGATGTCTGGGCAAAACGTTATACTGTATGCGTGGTGTGATGATCTTCTTGTGTAAATGTCACAGTCTAATCTCATAACACTACAGCCAACTAAGCCAACACAAATCGCCAGCCATGAATAAGAAAGTGTGTGCATAAGGATGTGTGAGCTCAGCAGATCTCACAGTCATTCCCTTTTAAACAAATCCAAAGAGCAGTAGCAAAGATAATGCCCAAGGAGCCATTTAAATTCATTTGATGACAGTAAAGCATCACTATATATTCTGCTCCCCTGCCACACACACACACACACACACTCAGATCACTTAGCTCAGCAGGGGAGAAAAGGAGTATTCATTCAGAATCAGGCCCCATGCCATGCAATTATTCCCACACATGGCATGTGCTCTTAAAGAGCATCCTATGCTGATTTCAAATGATATTTTCCAGCCACATCCCATTCATTGCCATCATTATACAGATGTTAAGTGTATAGGACGTTAACAAAGTACTGTATGTTACATTTTATATACTTTACATGCATATATGGAAATGGTGGATGGTGCTGAATATACTGTGTCCTTTAATCCAGGAAGTCAAGAACAAAGGTACAGAAAGTACAGTTATCTTTTCTACAGATACATTCCATCCCAAGAAAAACAGAAGGGGTACAAGATGAAGGTAACATTTGTGAGAAAAAACCTCAAAAACATAAAAAGTTAATTGTTTTAGTGGTGATTATTATGTATTGGGGTATTTTTATATTAAAATAAAATGACAGCAGTACAACAGATATTACTGTCATAGGATGTTTTTTTTTTTTTTCCCATATTGGAGGAGTAGGTATTTGTCATAGGATTGCAAAATAATAATAATAATAATAATAAATTAAAAACAAATATATATATATATATTTTTTTTTTTGATATTGTGAAAATCACCTATGTGTGTGTGTGCGCATGTATGCTGTTTACTTGGTCACCAAATAAAGCTTCTCAACAATGTCTAATCTGTGGCAGCATGTAATCCGCCTTATCTGTGCTGCTAAATGTAGGGAGCAGTGAGAGCATTTAACAGAACATCTTGGATGAGTTTAACACTATAAAATCTGTTACAATAGCAGGTACTTACAGAGTCAACAACAACAAGACTGAGAGGTGAAGGAGGACATGAAGAGAGAGAAAGAACTGGGCTGCAGATTCAGAGTGATGATTGGTGAACGACAAAGAAAGCAAGAAATTAAAAGAATCCCTCAAATATGAAAATAATGAGAGGAGAAGTTAAACCCCAGAAAGACAGAATGATGTTGGGCTAGGATTCAATGGAATAGGTGTGCGTTGTGATGGGGGATGGTCGTCTGAGTCTGTTCTCTAGAAATAAAAGCAGGACAATTGATAGACACAATTTCTCTTTCACTGCTGCACTTTTCAATTCAATCAAGTCTATCAAAGCAGAAAGGGGCGGGCTCGGTGTGTCTGCAACAAAAGAGAGATTTCACTTCTATTTCAAGCTTGTGCCAAATGTTTTCACTGGCTATCTGACTGTATCTCCTGTATCTCTCTCTGAGCTGTTGTGTGGGGCAGCAGATGGTTGCTAATCATTAGTGTATTGTCAGGGCTCTGATGGGCCTGATAACCACTGTGCACTGCTTGGAATGGCAGGTGCACGACCCTGGCCCCCACCATCTGCTGGCCCAGCCCCTCACACACAATCTTCTCAGGGGGGAGGCTTCTCTGGAAGTCCACTCGCAGACACACTTATCTCTCTGAGATGAGTTCTTGGGATGTCCTAATTGTAAAAATTTTAATAAAACGTTGTTTGCTCTCCCCTCTAGTGCTATTATTATGTAGGAAGAAATGGAAAGAATACAATCTAAGGAAAAGCTTCAATGCCCAAAGCGCTCTCAATGCTTATCTCTATAGCCCTCTATATGCAAGGCCAGGTCAGAGGTAACCAATTTGACAAATTTTAACGTTCAATGACTCAGTGAGGATGCAGATATTAAAAAAAACACACAAAAAAAAATAAATAAAAAAAAAATACTGAACTAAATACACCAGAGCGTGACAAAAACCAATCAGTCCTAGCAAAATGAGGCTTCGTCATACACCAGAGTCAAACATCCGGCACACTATGTAAATATGTAGTCGTGTTTGTCAAAGTATGCGTCTGCGTCCCATTCACAAACGTACTATTCAAATCAGTGTGTAAATGTGACGGGAGGAGGGAAGGAGTGGAATGTGGCATTACAGACGCTGGCGTAGTAAACAGAGCGCAGCCTATCCGTGCTCTCGACTCATGCTCAATGGATCCCGGGCTGGTGCAAGTTCCTATCGGCAAGACTATCAGGCCATTCTACACAAATACGAGCTCTGTTCTGTCTCTGTGGCTCATCTTTTGTTTTGGTGGAATGTTGTCAGTGGCCAATCACAGGGCAGGATGGCTGAGCTCTTGCAAGTATGTGTCGATGTTTATGTGAGTGTTCTTTGTGGTCTCCTCCCACTGTTCTAGGGCTTCCGTGGCCTCTGGCTACGCATTTCTGCTCTGTCCACTTGTGGAGGTAAACAGAGAACTGCAGAAACACCTGCTCCACCAGCACAAATTCTCTCACACACACCCTTAAGATCATAACTGAGCTTCTGATGTTGTCTATTTGCTTTCTGTGGTGTGTGCTTCTGCTTCTAGACTCTTTTGTGAAGTGTCATTCATCAGACAAGTCGCTCTGTTCTTCAAGTGCAATCTTTCACCTAGATATTTTGTCTCAGTAAAATGTAGAGTTCTCTTTTTAACACTTATACATAATGCAATCCCACTTATATAAAAAGTGACGCTCAACAAGAACCACACCTCCTATCTTGCATCTCATTTCAATGCGCGAGTCTACATGAGTCTATATCGGTCTATCAGCCCACATGTTTGTCTCTGAGCTACACAAACAACTTTGTTTTTCAAGTCGTGCCGAAAAACAAAAGGTGGGTCGTTCCTTTAAAGAAACCTGGCAGGTCAGAAAAACAAGCCGACGTTAACCTCACTGAACGACCTTTGCACACGTTCTGCATTCCAGCCCTGAAACCCTCGACCTGCAAACTGATAAACAACTGACTCACTTGTTTTTATCTGAGCTACTGTTCACTCAAGTATGACACAATGACTAATTCTGATTCAGAGAACAAGTCTAGGTATGATGCAAATATTGGGAACGATTTCTCTTTGCTGGATTATTGAAATGCGGATATGAGCTCGCTCTTTCTCTTTTACATTTACATCCTCTTAACCTCACCCCATCCCAAAGAGTCATCACGCTATTGTCAGCAAAACGAACATTTCAACTAATAAGCAATCCAGTACAGAGGAATAAACCCTTTAACCATGCTGTTTTCATCCTAAACACTTTGCAGGCACAGATGAAACGATCAGTCTCTATGAATAAAAACTGCGCCACAGCTTTTAAAGAGGCTTCTCCATCATTCTGACACTCAAGTTGCTCAATTAGCTCTCTAACATAAGAGGGAAATCTGTCATGTGCCACCTTCATCTGGTGCACGGGTAATATGCTGTTGTTATTTTAGCAAAACAAACGGTCATGTCATATTTTGGCACATTAATACAGCATAATAATCATTCTAAATAAACAATTCAGAACATAGTAATATGAAAGGAATGACTGTAAATATTAACTAATGAAGGTAGTGAGCTTGCACATCACCAGTTATTAAATTTACAAAGCTTACCTTTTACTGTTGTTGCCGTCTCCTTGAACCCAAGGCTGGCATACGGACTGGCGTGTATTCCATTGATGCCCTCTTTACAGCAGCTGGCAGCTTTGAACCGGACAAGAGCATCACAGCTGGCAAGTCCTCCATCCATCAAGTTTAAGGCAATGTAGTTAAGTCCATTCTGAAAGCCAGCCGACGTCTCCCTGCACATGGGACTGTTATACTCTTCATCCGATCCTTCGCTGCTCCTCACAGAAACGGACACGTTCTCCACAGAGGCCGAACCATGCCGCCTGGCGTCGTGTGCGAATGAGGGAAAAACTGGTGTTACGGTGGTGGTTGAGGAGAATGTCTCTGAACTGTGCCGCCTGCGCCCCTGGGGGTCGGCACGAATCACCTTGGCCCCCCGGTCAGGGTCCACCAAGGCCAGAGTGGTGCCATGCAGCAAAAAAGCCTCAACGGCAGGGACTTCTACAGCCTCTTCCACGGTCAGCCTCTGCATGCAGGAGGAAGGGCTGATGGTCTGCCCACCTTCTGAGAGCTGTGAGACAGGCTGCGGAGGGGAAGTGGGCACGCCGAACGTCATCTCTGTGTAATCGTCTTTAGCTTTGTCGACCGGGCCTACCGGTTCCACCTGTGCAGTGAGGTGGTACCTCTCATCTTCCTCGGGGTGGGCGGGGCAGGATGTGAGTTCAGGAAGGGGCTCCAAACGATTAGATGGAGCAGTGTTTCCAGATTTGGGCGACTGCGAACTCACATCAATGTTCATATAATCGGAGATGGGGGACGTCCTGTGATCGGCGCAGGATCCGAGGGATGAGGCTGGGCTCTCGGAGGAAACAGTGGAGGGGGGAGTGCAACTTTCAGCAACATGTCCAAAGTCTATGTTTATGTACTCGCCAGGGCTTTTTGGCTCGGAGGGGAGGGGATGCTCATTCATGCTAGGTAATGTCCGGCACGTGTCAAGGGAGAGGCGGGTTGGCCGGTTGATCCTGTGCCGGAGGATGAGGCCGTCTGTGCGGCTTTGTCTTAGAGGAGATGGGGATGCTGTTTTTACGGACTCCTCTATTATCCTGTGACTTTGAGGATTCATGACCACATACTGATCATTGTCTGCATCCTTTAGCATTTGCTGGGGCTTATGACAGCGGGGCAAAGAGTTAAACGAGTGAAGCTGTCGGAGACAGGGAGACTGCTCTAAACCCACAGGGCTCAGGTAGTAGTCTGGTGGCGTGACCGAATCTGCAGGCGACATGTTGAGGTACTCACCATTCATCAGTTTCCCATCTGAGCTGTCTATGGAGAACTTAGAGCCGCACAGCATCCTCATGTAGCCGCTGTCATCCAGAGAACAGCTGCTGGGGGAATTGGTTTTGTAACCATTAGCTATAGTGAGGGGGTGCATCCTGGGGTTGATTATCTGCTTCGGAGCAGAAACGCACATTGGGCTCATAGGCATGTAGTTGTCAGTCTTCCCCCCTTGTGGAGCCACACCTGGCGTCATTGGCATGTAGCCATCGTCGCCCAGATTACTGCTGGAACTTTTCAGTAATGATCCGATTTCAATGTCCCCGTAATCCTCGGGGTATGTGACTTTTGGGGATGCGGTCTCAGAGCTACGCCCCGAATGGCCTCCAGTTGTGTTAGTTGCTCTCATGAGCGTGTACTCGTCCAGTGAACCTGAGGACACTTGTGATGGCACCCTCTTCTGGTAAGGCATGGTGAGAGAGTGGGTCCTCTTCCTGTAGGCATTCTCCAGATCTCCTCTGCTTTCCTCAACTGCTGCCTGGATGCTTTTCCGTCCACAGCTATTGGGCCTCTCCATGATCATGTATCCGTACATGTCACTGGGTGGGGTGTCAGTGAGTGACTCAGGTGTGTAGCTTCGGTTCGCTGCTAAAAGGTGCCGCATATCACCGGGGCTGGAGCCGCACTCATCACAGGAGATGAAACCGGCATCGCTGGGGGACCCCGGGATGGAAGCGGTGCAGCTGGAGGGGCGAGGGCCACCTTCTATGTTATTGCCACAGGACATGCTGACAGGGCTTGCAGCCGAGGGAGGGGAGTGAGACACAGGCATGCACATGGATTTACTGTGCTGCAGGGATGAAGCCTCAAATGTTCTGCATGGGCGAGCTGTCACTGTGTTGGAGCGGTTCAAATGAGTCCTTTTCACACCTGGGCTGATAGGGCTGCCGTCGCCCTCGCTCGCCGTGCGAATCCTACAAGACGTCAGTTTCGTCACGGGAGACGTCGCTGCCATGCTGTCGGTGCGCGAGCGCCGCTGCAGCCCGGTTTGACTCGGCGGGAGGTTGTTAAAGTGCCGCCTGGTGGGCACTGAGATCGGGTTGCTACCTGAGGACTGGCTTTTGCTGCGCGGGCGGAACTCAGACATCTCTTTCATGGCTTTCATCGCCTCCAAAATAGTCTCGTGAATGTTTTGCGCCACCACCGAGTCGTCCGCCTGCATCCACAACTCGCCGGGTCCGATCGACGCGGACCGGCCCACCTCGATGAAAAAGAAGCTGTCCGAGTGTCCGCATCGGCGGATGTTCATCAGCTGTAAAATCACCGACGCCGCCTCCGTGTTGAGTTTCACGAAGCTGATCGTACGGCTGGATAAACACAGCCTGTGAACGCCAGTTAAGTTCCTGCTCTGTCCGAGTCCTTTAGATTTCAGATTGACCTGCCAAACCTCCTTGTAAGTGGCGGAGACGGGCGTTATCACGCCGTAGCTCGCCTCATCAAACCCGACGAGGGATGACGCCGAATTATTCGCGGAGCCGTCGCTCACTTTCCCCTCGTTCATTAAATCCGTTAAGACCGTGTACCAGTCCTCCTGTTCCTGTTCATTTTCGGCGGCCACGGCAAAATACTCGTCCTTGGTATAAAGGGCGATCAGGTGTTTGTGTTTGGCATCGGCTCTCTTGTTGATGTTCAGGCACGAGTCCAAAGGTATAACCCGTTTAGCAGCCGACTTGTTTTTCCATTTCTTCTCGCTCTCGTAATACTCCAACCGGGCGCGACAGCCCTCGCTCGGCTCCCTCAGCACAAAAAACCGCTTGTGTCCGTGCTTCTGCTTCTTCAGATAGCCGCATTTCTTAACGTGGTTGTTGGTGTTCACGGTCATATTTGAAATCAGCTGTCCTCCCGTCGGCGGCGGACTCGCCATTCTCATATAAACTGTGAAGAAAAACTCTCACTTTTCCTTAACTTGTGCTGTCAGTCCGTTTTAATCCTGTCAGACTCTCTTATGGACCCGGCTCGGAGTGCGCGTTCGCTGCGTGGAGCGGTTTAACAGTAAATAACACATATCCCTAAGTGACTGGAGTGAAGAGGAAAAACAACATGTGACGTCCTACACATCCCAGCTTTGGTTACAAAAAAAAAAAAAAAATAGCAAGAAAAAATACGCACACACAGAAACGAGGCGGTGCAACCTTAGGGGGAAGGCGTACCTGTGAATGCGCCCCCTTTAACAGCTCATTGGGCTCATTGGTGGAAATATCTGACTGACAGAAAAGCGAACCAATCACGTTCTACTCATATTCGTTGCTCCGCCCCCACTGGAGCGACTGAAGCTACGGGAGAATTGTCAGAGGATCTCAACCCTCTGTGAGCGCTGCTCGGAAAGCCGCTCTGTTTTACGGTTTTACATTTTACAAATAGGGAATAACGTGACAGTGAATAGTCTATGGTTAAAATATTCTTGTGTCGTTTTAGGGAACAAACTGGGGGTGGTTAAAACAACCAGTAAGTAGCCTACTGACAGGGGCGCAACTTTTTCTATATTTTGTTATTTGTCATTTAATTACATCGTTTTGTATTCATTTCTGTTATGATTTTGTAAAGTCACGATGTTCATATGTGTGTTCTTCGGATGAAGATTTTGCCTAAAACTTAAATAGCAAATGTACGTCCTGCCTTTTTTTTTTTTTTTTTTTTTTTTTTTTTAAATTTTAAAGCTATTTGGAAATTTAACATAAGCCACTCCCTTTTTTAATTATAGGCTAATACTGTGAATATTATTTTGTACAATTTACTATTGAAAGATCAACCCAGATCACGTCAGAAGCATCATCTCTGCTCTGACGCATCATTCAATTTATAAGCAATGCGCGTGCATCCCTATATTCTGTTGATCTCGTTATATTAACGCATTAGGTGCAATTCGAATCATTTAACCGTGAGACTATTAAAAATAATAATTAAAAAATAATAATATACATATATGGTTTTTGGTGCATCTTCGTTATGTAAAGCAACCGGTGCTCTGTATTTACAAAGTCTGAGTGCGTCTTGTGTTACGCGACTGCCTCTAGCGTTTCCGAATATATTATGTGTGCGTGTGCATTTGTCTTGTGTTTGTCTTCCACTGTAAGATTCTTTCCGGTCATTGCCTTTTCCTCACACTCCTCCTTCACAGTGTAATGTACAATACCCCTCCTACACTGCAAGCGAGCGATGCGACGAAAGACGCTCCCGATATGATGAATGAACTGCAAACACTGCATGCGCACGATAAAGTTAGATTATAGTGCGAGCGGTGTAGTTGGACGCTTCGGCGTCGCTCAGAGCATATCTCATGGTGTATTTATATAACATAAATGAAGCATTTAAACCCAGAATAGAAGGATGTCAGCGAAGCTGTGTTAGTTTGGAAACAGCCGAGCATCAATTCTGCTCTAGTTTCTGGTGGGTATCAGTGATGACGCTGCGATGCAGGTCTGCTGAGGATTGAGTACGTCAGTGACTGGCTGTGTACGTAAAAAGAGAGATGCTTACTACTCTCAGATGAACTCAACTGTACAGTCTGGCTGTGCGTTACCCAATAAGAGCACACACCTCCGGGGGAAAAAATGCAAATGAGACTATAATTCATTTTTTAAAGGAATTTCTCCACCATGTCTTTTTTTTGTTGACTGAAATGCATTGATATATAGGCTAACACATCGTGAATGTGCTCTTAACTTTCACAATGAAAAGACAAAATGTGTGGAGTTCTTAATATGTATATGATCTATATTAAATAACCTGTGTATTTTATATAAGCCCATTATGTATGTTATAAATAAAACTAGCTTGTACTGTCTTCTACACATCATTAAAGTAAACCTTAATATGGGCAGTGTGTTTGTCTCGTCTAATTAATTCTTGATTGTCATTTCACAAATGGTCTCATGTTTATGGCCTTGAAAAAGGTCCCAGAGGAATTCAAGACCTTTCCTTCCTCACGTGTAGTTTTTGCTGTCTCAGCTTTCTAGATCGCCTCCTTATTCGGTGGCAATGTCTGTATCCGTATCCGTATGGGTCAATCAGGGCAACAATCCACAGATTTTACCGGAATGACTGTAAATGAAATCAAAATACCTTATTTACTGTTTCTGTCGTCTGTGAATAACTCAATTCAATAGCTCAGTTGTGGACTAAGAGTCACTGGCCCAGTAACGTAATTAATGTCACTGATTTTCAAACTGTCACCCTCAATAATCAGCAAATGATAAGCTTGAGAGAAGCAGGTATGTATGTCATGTGAGACCTGCTAGAATCAATTGAGAATTCTATTATAATTAGAACCCTATACCCCATTTGTGCAATGCAAAGCAGCTGTGTTCACTGTTAATAAACAAAGCCGGCAGCTCAATATAGTCATATTTTGGGTTATATTTATCTCCAGTTATCTGAATTAAAGGTTTTTGTTGCAGACATTTATTGCATTTATGGTTAACATATTTTAAATTAACTAAGACAATACACGTAAATATGCACTTAAGCACTAATTAAGTGGGACAAAAATATCTTTTAAAATGAATTATTATACCGTTAAACTTAAATCCATTTTATTGTAAATCCCATGCTATGAAATGGCCAAAAACATTTAGTTCACATTTTCTTTTAAAGTATATTATTTTCCTAATAAGTACTCTTTTTTTAAAGCATGCTAAAGTGTACTGTAGTTATTTTTCACAAGGATAGACTGGTAATATAGCCAAAGTCTGGCTCAAACAGCCTCTGATGAATAAAAATGTTTCTTTTAGTTTCTAAGATCCAATGTTCCTTAGTGTTTGCAGTAACTTGAGAAGAACCCCTGATGGGTTCAGTGTTGAAAGAATTTGAAGCCTAACTTGGCAGGCAGGCAGGCCATTGTGAACAATAGCGGCACTTGTCACATTCATTTGTCTGTTATTAAGTGGGAAACGTGCCTACACAGTTCTGCAATAATAAGGCACTGGACAAATGTAGAAGAGGAGGAAACATTCAAAATGTAAAACATACAGTATAATGGGATCAAATGGATGTTTTTAAATGACAAGATGTATGAAGTATGGAGCATAAACACTTCTTCTGGCAATACCCTGAGTGACACGATGACCTGAGGTGGAGGAGCACACATAATGCTTTCCCTGCCTCCTTCTCTCCAGCCCTGTCTGTTTGTGTGGGAAGATGAGAGAATGTGTGTGTGTTTATGTGTGTGTTTATCCATAAAGTCTTCTGGAGTAAAATGCAAATCAAGGCTTCATAAAACTCTGAATTATGCATGTTCACAAACATGCAAAGCAGGTTATGTTTAAAGATACACAAGCACGTGCAAACATGCTTACCTAAAGACTTCCCATTCACGGGGTCATGGTATGCAGCAATAGCAGCAACCTGGACTTTGAGGGTGGAGGGAGACAGCCTTCGCTCCAGCCCTTGCTGCAGAAAGGAAAGCACGACCACACTCAGCCATCTTCGGGGGTCTTCTTGGCGAGAAAAACACCACGCGACGAACAGGTTCCACTTAAAGGCGTAAGCGTGTCTCGTAGACGGTGCTCTTGCCGAAGTGATGGTGTGCACTACCTCCTGGGGCAGGTCACCTAGAACCTCCACATCCCATCCAGGGACCAGACATGGAGTTTCCAAAGGTCTGGACGTGGGTACCAAACGTTGCCCCGTCTCTGAGACAGTAGATACTTCCTCATTGGTTCGTTTAGTTTACATTCGAAGTAAATTGGTCTATTGAAGTGATATCCCAGATATGTGTGTGTTTATCCATAAAGTCTTCTGGAGTAAAATGCAAATCAAAGCTTCATAAAATTCTGAATTATGCATGTTCACAAACATGCAAAGCAGGTTATGTTTAAAGATAAACAAGCACGTGCAAACACACACACGCAAGCACACAAACACACACACACATTTTCGACATAAGGCCCATCTCAGGTCCATCTGCTGTTACTGATCCTTTCAGGTTCATTTTTAAAGCATGCATATGTTTCAGCATGAAATGTATACACTTTGATCCGTTAATTTACTACTTAATTAAATGGCCATCAAATTCTTATTTACGAGGGTGTAAAGTTGATTGTTCCTGACTATTGCCATGAGACTCTCTTTTCTATTTACAATTAAACTACATTTATAACATAACCGAAACACTAAAATTGTAAGTGAAACATATGACAATGTTGAGTTCTGGGAACATGCATAAATATTTCGATAATTTTATAGGATGCACCATGTAATCAATTCAATTCAAGTTGTATATACTTGAATAGTGCTTGTTATGATACAAGTCATTGCAAAGCAACTTTACAGAAAATTAAGTTTATACAATACTTAATACTAGCTTACTTGACTGTCAATTTATGTATATATCATAAATGTATGGAAAAATCAATTAAAGATGTAATCAAACAGATGATGACAGCAATTATTTGGTAGTTCTGTATGCTGTTTCAGCGTTAGCATCATCTGAGGTCCTCTGAGGGGTAGGCATCATCTCTTCTCAAGTATTCTGTATCCAGAGTTAAGCTTGTGTAAATCCTAATTACCACGGGATGTCAATCTTGTGACTGAAACAAATAGAGAATTAATAATCATAGCTGCTGTTCCGACCAAGCAAAATTGATTTGTTTAACACAACCTAAGGAATAATAATGTGTAATTATTAGTAATAATTTGTTCAGATATAACTGCAGTCCAAGATTATCAGATGCATTACTTGAATCTGATTTTGTAACATGGGAAATATGGTTTTCAAAAGGCAAAATAACACCCAGATTTTTAACTGTAGAGGAAGTAACAGTACATCCGTCTAGTTCCAAATTGTAATCTGTGCACTGTTTTTTGGTTCAATAAGTAATATCTCTCTTTTATCCGAATTTAATAGGAGAAAATTATTGGTCATCCTATCTTTAATTTTTTTTAACATACTCTGTTAGCTTAGATAAATTAGAAGTTTCATCTGGTCTTGTTGAGATATATAGTTGAGTATCATCAACGTAACAGTGGAAACTATTTCCATTTTTTTCAAATAATATTACCAAGGGGCAACATGTATATTGAAATTATCAGAGGACCTAGAACAGGTCCTTGTGGCACTCCATATTTTACTGGTGATAATTAAAATGACTCCCCATTTAAATAAACAAAGTGGTAGCGATCAGACTGGTAGGATCTAAACCATCTTAGAGCCTGCCCTTGAATACCTGTATAGTTTTATAAATTAATCTATGAGTATATCATGATCTATAGTGACGAATGCAGCACTAAGATCAAGTAAAACTAGCAATGAGATGCAGCCTTGATCTGACACAAGAAGCCAATAATTTGTCATTTTAACAATCGCAGTTTCTGTGTTATTGGTGTGGCCTGAAACCTTACTGAAATTCTTCATAATACATAATATATATATATATATATATATATATATATATATATATATATATATATATTTTTTTTTTTTTTTTTTTTTTTTTTTTTTTTAATTTGCAGGAAGGAGCACAATTGAGCAGACATTACATTTAAAAAAAAATTAGACAAAAATGGAAGATTTGAAATGGGTCTGTAATTTGCCAGTTCATTAGGATCTAGTTGTGGTTTCTTAATAGGAGGCTTAATAACTGCCAGCTTGAATGGTTTTGGGATGTGACCTAAAGATAATGATGAGTTAATAATATTGAGAAGCGGTTCTTCTGCTACAAGTAACAACTCTTTCATTAATTTAGTGGGTACAGGATCTAACAGGCATATTGTTGGTTTAGTTGCAGTCATAAGTTTATTTAATCGTTCCTGTTTTATAGTTGTAAAGCACTGCAGTTTAACTTCGGGTGCAATGAATAAAGTATTAGACACTGTAGAATCTACATTTGCTATTGTGTTTCTAATGTTATCTGGTTTATCCGTGAAGAAATTCATAAAGTCATTACTATTAAACTGTGAGGAAATATTCAGATTGAGTGATGTCTGGTTATTTGTTAATCTAGCCACTGTGCTAAATAAAAACCTTGGATTGTTTTGGTCATTTTTATATTAGACCCTGTCTGTAGCTGGGTGTACTTTTTTTTTCCCACATAATTAAAAAAACTTCCATGTTTTTCTCCATTTGCACTCAACACTATGAGTTTCTTTCCTGAGAGAGTGAGTCTCACTGTTGTACCACGGCGCAGTATTTTTCAATTTGATGGGGGCAACAGTTTCTAATGTATTAGAGAAGATAGTGCCCATGTTGCTAGTCATTTCGTCTAGCTCATGTGTATTTATGGGTACTCAGAGGAAGATTATTTGTGAATCTAACTTTGATGGCTGGAACAATAGTTTTGCCCGGACGATAACACGAAGCCACATAGTTAATATCAGTAAAACACAGCATGCACGATTAAAGGATACACTTTGAGGTATGGAATGAGGGTATGCAGGGGGGCCGGGAAGGAATTAACCTCCTGGCCCTCTAAGGAACCTAACGATGAGGTCATGCAGTTTTAGCATCATATGTTTTCTTCTTTTGTTGTGTTTCTTGGTTCTTCCTTTGATGGTGGGACTTATAACTCAGAAATTGCTAGTAAACTGTACAAAAATGGCAAAGATTGTATTAAAAGTGAAATTTTAAAATATAAATCCTGAAATAGCATTTTCTTGTAAAACACACTCCAATAATCTCCATACAATCTCCATGAATATTTTTATTTTTATTCTATGATATCTCATAATGTCCCGTATAGCAGTGTTCATTCAGAAGCTCTTCTCTGACCTCAGACCACAGATATTGATAAAAGATAAACATGAATAGATTCATCTTTTTGATGGATTGCTGTTGGATTGTCCCATGTCAGGACCACATAACTCTAATACTAAGCATTTCCATGATTTGACTATTGGACAAGCCCACAAGCATTTGCATTCAGTCATTTATGCATTTAGCAGACGCTTTTATCCAAGTGACAATTCAGACTATAATTATTTTTTTTACCAGTATGTCAGTTAACAGTTCATTTAAAATGTGCTTTTATTTGATTATTTTCCTCTAATGTGAATGCGTTGTACATATTCCACCAGTCTTAGAGAGAGAGAGAGAGAGAGAGAGAGAGAGAGAAGAACAAGGTCACAACCATTTGACACAACCCTGTTTCTTGACATTTAAATTTGGCAAACACTTTTATCCAAATATAAAAATGTACTGTATATTGTATTCAACAAATTGGAATCGAACCTATGACATTCCTTCACACTATGGGCCATGAGCTACTGTAAATGAATGCACAACGATCCAAATACGTTTCAAAATCCCCATTAATAAATGTCCAGTTAATTGTTAAAAATGTGAAAATTTGTAATCTACAATGATCTTGAATGAATGAATAAATATAAAACAATTGATCAGTCCATAAGGTATTTTGTCAAAAATTGACATTTTACAGGTTTTCATTTACAGATTTACATTTATGCATTTGGGACACTTTTATCCAAAGCAGCTTACAATGCATTGAGGGTATACAATCTATAAGTTCATGCATTCCCCAGGAATCAAACCCATGACCTTGGCATTGATAGTGCCATGCTTTGCTTGGAGAGTTACAGGATATATCCAAATTACTCCACATGCACCCATTCTCCCCAAAATAAGCTTTTAAATTATTTAGCTTCTTTTCCAGTTTTTTTTTTTTTTTCTTTCTTCTTTTTCTTCTCATCAGGCCATATCCGGCTACGCATTATGGCGAAAACAACAAAAAGCTCAATTCATGATCATGTAATATGAATTTGATTCAATTACACAGCTGTTAAAGCATTCAGTATCTGTCCTCTCTCATCAGACATTCTTTCAGTGGCATCAATATTCATGCCCATTACAGAGACACGCAATTCTAGAGATGTATAGGTTTAATAACCATGATGAATTCTGTTAGAGGTCATTTGTGTTGTTTAGGGGAAATACGGAACAGAAAAAAAACAACAACAGAAAAAAAGCTTTTTAGTTAGATTTTTCCATTTAATATTGATGCATAGTGTTAAAATGTTTTTGTTCCTATGTCTTAAATATTGTAGCTGAATATTGTTCTACAAGATTGACTGTGTATTTATTTATTTAAACATTTTTGGGGTCCCAAAGAAAGATTCTTTTGGTGAAAATAATAAAATCAAATACAAATACTTTTTTTTATTATTAATTTGTTCCCCCATTTACTTGTTATTGGAGCTTACATGGTTAAACAGAAGGCAATTTAAAGGGGTCATATGATGTGATTTCAGTTTTTCCACTCTCTTTAGAGTGTTACAAGCTCTTTCTGCATAATGAAGATCTGTAAAGTTGCAAAGACTAAAGTCTCAAATCCAAATAGATATTCTTTTTAAAAGTTTAGACTCTGCCACGCTGCACAGAGTATGTTAGATGAGGAGAAAGACTATCCTGTGTCGGGAAAGCAAGACCTTTAACTCGCAGGCAGTACCAGAAATATTTTCTTCTAAATAAAAGCTGTTTCTGTCAAGAAACTCTGCATCACTGGTTTGTGTGCACGTTTCTCTGTCTGTGTGATGCGAAAGCCTGAGTGACAGACAACCTTTAAAACTCTGGCGGAAGAATTATGTTCACCATATATAATCAATGAATGGTAAACATGTGACTTTAAGTGCCAATGATGCATTAAATGTTGCCCAAATCTGCACTAATATAAAGATCAATTGATGGAGTAATATTATGTGCGCAAAAAGGGTTATTGAGAATAATGGGATATGGAAATAATTTTTTTCAAATAAATTCCTCCAAGCGCATCAAAAAAGTGATGTGACTTTGTGCTATGGGACGGCAAATCCTGAATAACCAATGGACTGATCTCACTCCACAACATCTAAATGTTGTTATGATCATTCGGAAATGGCAGAGCAAAGTCTTTCATCAAATTTTTTTCTGTAAAATTGCTTCCCAGAACTGTTAAACGACTGCATTCCCAAACACCAGCATCCACCTCCGAAAGCAATAACCACATCCATTGTGTTTCGTCTGCTCGTTCTGAGGTGCAAGTAATTTATTATATATGAAAATGATTCAATTCAGTAGCTTCTCCTACTTTTCTTAGTGTTGCATAGTGCCAGTATATCAGGAAGTGACCATTTTGTTAGCTTTGACTTGTTGGATTAAATTTTTGTTTGTTCGCAAATGTTTTGTGCGATATTCCAATTTTGAGCATAAGTTATATTCGCATCTTTGGATGGAAACCTCCTCTCCCATGTTGCTTGCTCCTGTTGAACTTGAACTGCGTGTGAGAGCGTGAAGTCGCTGCAAAGCACGGAAAGAGGAGGAGGGCTTGAAAGCATTTTCTACAGTAGCACACATCAACCATACAAGTTTATTATACTTATTTTTAATATAGTGTTTTGTCATTTTCTGTGTTAATTTATCAAATAAAATTATTATTGAAAAAACTCTTACTGGGGTGCGTTTCCCAAAACCATAGTTTTCAATTTCCCATTGCCAACCAATAAACTGCTAACAGGCTAGCAACTGTGGTTTTGGGAAACAAACCCCTGGTGGGGGGGGGGGGGGGGGCAGTGGGGTGGCCAGTGTCATTTTAGGGGTAGCCGTACACCCCCCCCCCCCCAAATGCACCACTGCATAGAGGACCTACAATAACGTACAGTATTTGAAAAATAATGTGTTTTTTTGAACATTAAAGCATCTCAACATATTCTATTACACCAAATACACAAAAATAATGATATTTATCATATCATTTGACCCCTTTAATATGATATACACCAATATTTCTCTTGTTTTTGTTGAATATAGTAAAGTTTGGCAGTAAAAGTTTGGAAGATACAGTGCTCCACAGTTTTACATTCATAGTATCAGGGCAGTCCCATCCTTTTTTTTTTTTTTTTTTTTTTTTTGTAGTTGGTGTTGAAAGAGATTGAACTCTGATTCCATCTCAACTTTCTTCCTTGTTTGTGGGGGTGGATCTGTGCACCTGCCTCTCTCCTCCACACAGTCCCACATCCTCTTCCGCCTCTGCATCCCACTCAGTCCAGGGATGACGAGTGGATGAATCATTCAGTCAGCCAGAGAAAGCAACGAGAGAGTTGGAGTAAAGCAGAGATCATTGATTTCAATCGTCAGACTTAATCTCAGCACAGCACAGATACACATGCTGTTTTTGGGCTGTTTGCATGAGTGGGAGGATGTGCGTGTGTGTCTTATAGAGACAGGAAGTAAAGGATGAAAAAGAGAAAGAAGGAAATGTGAAAGGGCCGGAAGTCAATGAAAGTTAATATGGCAGCCTGCACGTTATGTCACTGATGATAAGATTGTTGACACCATTTAGTGAGATGATTAATATGAAATATAATATCTGGAAAATACACATCGTTCATGATTATTAAGTCCAAAGTTCTACAAAGGACTTTCTCATCGATAAACAATCGTGTATTGAATGTTAATTTGGTGGCCAGAGGTAATTTCTGTGAAGTAATAGAATGGCATTTGGGGTTAAACAAACATTGTTCGCTATTATTCTCCCTGTGTCCTTTGCCTGCAATTATCTTCCTTTTCCCAAGAGGTCTTCATGGCAATGAAAGCGATAGATCAAAAGCATCGATGTGGGAGTCACATGTCCAAAGACAATGCATAATTATGAAAAATGACAAAGGGCGACTTGGTCGAGCCCACGTATGTAGGGCTCTGGCACATTTATTTATTTTTTTGGCCTGTACGTGTATACTTTAAATAAATGCTTTGTGTATGTACACATTAAATAGGTCATAAACTGCATTTTTTTGTACTGTTCTCTGAAGTCCACTTATAATGTTATCAAGATTTAAAAAAATAATTTAATTTAGATAATTTAATACAATTTTGAAGTAAAGTAAATGCCCACTGCTATGATTGGATAATAGTTGTGTATGTTTGACAGTCCTCAAAGATGAATGCTGTTGTGATTTAGGTCAAAAACATATAAAGACCTCAATACTTATCAAACGATATGAAAGTAGAGCAATAGAGCAATAGAGATCACGTAATGAAAACATTACTCACTTGTATTACTGTTGAATCCAATATAATTAGCACATCGTCTTTTAGTTTCAATGTTTTTGAAAATCCTATATATATATATATATATATATATATATATATATATATATATATATATATATATATATATATATATATATATTATTGTTGGTTCATGTTAGTTCACATTGCATTAATCAATGTTAACATTATTAAGACACTCAGGCAAACATCTGACACATCTCTCAATAAACCCTCAGGGACAATTTGCTATAAGAATGATTTGTGTCCGCTTATACAGAGTGATTTATTTGCATATGTTGTCTTTGTTGTTTTAACACCTCAATCACGAAAGGAATTATGCAAATAACATAACGACACGAACACACCCAAATCAAGCATTTTGTGCTGAAAGCAATTTACGCACAACAATTCCCTACCTTACATGAGTTCTGATTGTTGGAACTGTTTACAAATGCATAGATTATCCGGTTTTTACAGGCTTATTAAAAGTGCAGTATTGCTGTGTATTTTCAATGTAATATTTCCTGATTTACCTGAATTGCAGATTTACCCTTGTTTAATACAGTGTAGGAGTCTTAATGACATCAAGAAGCAGTTAAAATATTGTAGAGCAGGTGTATTGTTATTGTTATTTGCAACCAGGGAAGTGGAATAATGGAACAGTTTTAAGGAATACAGTGAAGTAAAAAATCTACCAAACAAACTAAATAAAGAAATACAGTTCTGTAGTGATGTAAAAAATTTAATTACCTGACATAATCCATTTTTTTTCATATTTAATTTACACGTACAGATTGAAAACCCTGTTGTATAATAAAGGAATGAAGGGGGGCCAGGAGACAGGGGACAGGGTATAGGACCTTGTTAAAGGACCTGCCCTCATCTAGATTTCATGCTTAGCTTGTCTCATAAATAAAACGAACACCAGACATAAATAAAACACATTCAACATGAAATTTCTTTAAGATAGGCCTCGTGGGTTTGGGTGAATCTGTTGCTTGACATTTCAGTGGTAATTTCTTTCACTTTAAAGCGGTGGTTGACATAATTAGACACTTGTGCCATCTCCAAGTGATTTGTTTGTTAATGCGTATACAAAATTGTATTTATAACCAACTGAATAAAATAAAATAAATATATATAAATGTATAGTTCAGTCAAAAAAACTCTAGATAATGCTGGCTGGCGGATATTAATGTAACTGATGATTTTCACAGCTTGAAATGATTTGGCACAAGCTGATTGGTTCATGTTGCATATGCGGCCAATGAGCTTACAGTTTTACATTTAAATGACTGGTTAGCAATCACTTGAGCATTTGCAGTGTGCTTTCGGAGTTCCTCTGAAACCCTTTACCTTCCCCAGCTCCAACTCTACAGATTTGCTACTTCATACTTTAAACGTTCTGAGGTGTGCAATTTTTTTCTGGGAAACGCACAGTGAACGTAGTTCCAGGCAGCTCTCCTGACCGCATTACAGTTCCATATGACTTCGCTTATAGTAAAGCTGTAATAACTGAAATAAAAGGACTAAAAAAACAACAATATGACAGATGATTTTCCGAATGTAAATACACATGAAATTTCTCCATAGTGAGATAATAACAGCGCTTTTAATAACAGATACTGCTGCAGCCTATTCACACAAGCTCTCTCTCTCTCTTTCTCTTTCTCTTTCTCTGTATGTCTTTGTCTCTATTGCTCTCTTTCTAATAACTTCATAAATAACTGCATTAGAATGCAATCAACGGCTCAAGGCTCCATTAACAGCTTTAAAATTACATTTTGGAACTAGCGAAAGAGGCGTTGGATGAGAAATAAATAAATAAATAAATAATCCTACTCACAATAGAGATTTAAGTACAAAAATGGGATGGATCCCTTTAAATCATCTGATCGATGTCATGAGGCGTGGTAACTATAGTATAAGTAGAATAATTGACTCCGGGCTTTTGAATTATTAAAAAAGAATGCACACCTGAGGTGTAACAGCCACATCACCACCTCGGGTGTGCATTATTTTTCTAATAATTCAATGACCTGTCGTCAATTATTCCTTACTTATTACATGCCACATGAATCAAAGGTAATAGTAAACATTTAGTCAGAAATTTACAAGTTTTATTAATGAGTCCAACAAATAGAGAAGAAGAATCAAATTATTCACTGTTTGATGGAGTTGTAAATAAATCTTGCAAATTTCATGACAAAAATGACCCATTCTCTGTGCTAGAGTCTGTATGGTTTTGTATAAAATGGATCTGTTGAGAAGTGGAGACCTGAGGTTGAGGTAAATATGGATGAAACCATCTCTGGATCTACAGTAGTGTTTCGTACACTGGCCCGGATTTCAGTATCCTCTATAAGGACACACTAACTCATCTTCTTGCATCTACTCACACAGCACATTCAGTATAGTATTCTAATAAGGGTAAGGGTTATTTTCTATATTTCACCTTTAGCGTGTTCGTAGTGGGAAAAAAATTATAAACCTAATGACTCATAATTCAAGAGGTGGAGCAAGTGTGATGCTGGACTATATTGATCATGTGAATATGGGTCGGCACTGATGCAATGGGGCCACCGCAATGAACGAGGGCCAACGTTTGCATCTAGCTGAGTAGGTGGAAGTCAAGCAGGTTGGATGAAACAGACTGCTACAAAAAACAGTAAATATGTCACTCTTCCATTGTTTTTGCTCATCATGACGTGGCAAGATAAACCAGCTTATATAATTTCTATACAAAGAACTTTTTTATGGAAGCATATGAGTGGCAAAATTCATTTTGAAATGTAATTTGCAAAATGGCAATGCAATATGTAAAATGGCAAAGCATTTGTTTATTTTAATTAACATTTTCCTATCTATCTATCTATCTATCTATCTATCTATCTATCTATCTATCTATCTATCTATCTATCTATCTATCTATCTATCTATCTATCTATCTATCTATCTTAGTGACATGCTAATCATGCTAGTAACATGCTAATCATGCTAGTAACATGCTTATCATGCTAGAAACAGGCTAGCGACATGCTAGTCACTTGCTAATCATGATATCAATATGTTAGTCATTTGTTAATCATGCAAGCGACATGCTAGTCACTTGCTAGTCAAGTGCTAGCAACATGTAAGTAACATGCTAATCATACTAGAAACAGGCTAATCACTTGCTAATCTTGCTAGCAATGTGCTAACAACATGCTAATCATGCTAGAAACAGGTTAGTCACTTGTTAGGTTACTCAGGTTACTCACGGCCCCTTTAAAAACGCGGAGATTAACTTTTATTTCTGTTCTCCCTCTGGCATGGTATGCAGGTGGCGTCACTGTGTCGCAGAAAAATAGGCTACCTAATATGCATTAAGCATTGAGCAAGATAGTAGGCTGCATAAGTGGGAAATTCACTTCTTTTGACTCTTGCCGTGGGCCTGTGAATGTCTAAACATTTTAAGTGTGAACACGGTCGTATTGGTGGCTGTTCTTACCCATCGTACCGAGGGTCAGTCAATTGTGCTGCAGATATCTGCCCGCTGTTGTTTTGCTGCTGTGTGGCGGCTCGTTACGGCAACCAGTGTGTTGCTGTGGAGACCGGAGAAGCTGTGCTGTGCAGGCCCATGGCAGAGCGTGTCATTCTTGTCCTTAGAGTGAGACAATGTTCCATGTTTAGTGGAAGGGATGACGAGGAGGTTTTTGAATGGGTAGAGGAGATTAAGAGTAATTTAAGGGCTCGAAATTTATCAGCAAGGGATGAGGCACTGTTTATTCTTGACCATCTAGGGGGATCTGCCAGAAGTGAACTTAAGTTTAGATCAAGGGAGGAAAGGGAGGATCCTGAAAAAGTGTTTTCTGTTTTAAAGGAGTTATATGGGTGTGCACGCTCGTATATTTCTCTTCAGAAGCAGTTTTTTTTCCTGTAAACAAGAAGAGGGGGAGTCCTTGCAAGACTTCTCACATGCCCTTTTTGCTTTGATGGAGAAGGTAGTACAATGCGCTCCAGACGGCGTACCTAACTCTTCTACTTTACTTAGGGATCAGTTCGTAGAACACGTGATCGATAACAGCTTATGCCGTGAGCTTAAGCGCCATGTCCGGCTCCATCCACAGTCTACCATTTTGGATGTAAGGAAAGAGGCAATTAGGTGGGTTGATGAGGGTTTCCACCCTGATACACGGGAAAGAAGTTACTCTGTTCCATCTCTCGCTACTCAGTATAGAGTCCAAGGAAATAGTTTACCCTCCCGTGGTCAAGAGAATCGGTCGGAGTTGGCTGAATTGAAAGAGATGTTGAGGGCCCAACAAGAGCAGTTAACTCAACTCACCCAAGGTCTACAGCAACTACTGTCGCAGCATGCTTTTACTCAATCTAGGTGAGTTAACACTATAATTTGCAGACGTTGTAACCAACCAGGTCATATTGCCCGAAATTGTGTTTTGGACTTTCGTAGATCTACCAAGCAGCAGGTATCTTTGTCACAGCCAGGTAGCTCTCTGCATCCTAGTAGGCCGGCGGAAAACTTCAACCCCCTGAATTGATGAGCCACACTTCAGGAGGGGTAGCAGTCGGCTCCCAGCCCTCTGAATCAGGTGGGAACCCGGCCCTTTGTAAATTATTAGGTAGCTGTCCTTCTGTCACTATTACCATGGGGGGGTGGAGGTTCCCTGTTTATTGGACACTGGGTCGATGGGGACCACTATATCAGAGAGGTTCTTTCTCCAAAATTATGAGCCTATGGGTAAAGAGAAGTTGCTTGGTTGTGGGTGGCTACAATTGCGGGCTGCAAATGGCTTAGATATACCTTATCTGGGTTATTTGTAGTTGGATTTTGTTGTTCTCGGAAAGAAAATCCAGAATAAGGGGGTACTGGTGGTGAAAGACCTGTCCCACTCTTCTTTGCCGGGTGGGTTACCGGGGTTGTTGGGCATGAACGTTATTCAGGAGTGCTATAGGGAGTTTTTTAGTCAACATGGACATACGCTTTTTGACCTTCCAACCGTGAAAGAGACTCCTGCATGGCTTTCTGCCCTGCAGAATTGTAAGAAAAATGAAACTGATGCCGATGAGACTACTGAACGATTGGCTAGGGTTGGGGGCAGAGAAACTGTGCGAATCCCTGCCAATTCATTGCGATTCTTGCCCGTTACTTTTCCTTGCCTGTAGGCCCTTCACCTGTGTTGCTGTTTGAGCCTTTGGGGAAAGAGAGTTCGCTCCCTGCTGGCCTTGGCCTCGGTATCATTGGTACCAATTGTCCGAGGGTTGGCCTTTGTACCTATATTTAATGTAGGGGAACAGGACGCCTAACTGCAGCCTCATGTTGCGGTGGGAACATTGTGTAAAGTCGAGACCGTTTCACAGTCAGAGGGGTGTGATGTTGTTGTACCATCAGAGGAACCATTCTTCCACCGAGCTACTATTGCATCCCAGGCAGTTGAAGTAGATAAAATGGAGGAAAAAGATGGATTTGTCTCAATTGCCTCAGGATGAGCAGGCTCAAGTTAAGTCCCTTTTGTATGCATATAGATCTGTTTTTCGGCTTATGAGGGTGACTTGGGCTGTACTAAGCTCATTACCCATGAGATTCCTCTGCTCGATACTGACCCAATACGGCAAAGGTATCGGCGTTTGCCCCTTCAGACTATGAGGTAGTTAAGCAGCATATTTACCAATTACTGCAGAGTCAGGTGATCAGAGAGAGTTCTAGTCCCTATGCCTCTCCGATTGTAGTCGTGAGGAAAAAGGATGGTCAGATTCGTCTTTGCATTGATTATAGGCAGTTGAATAGTAAGACACAGAAGGATGCTTTTCCTCTGCCCCGGATCGAGGAGTTCTTGTATGCCCTGTGTGGAGCCCAGTGGTTTTTCACATTGGACCTTGCAAGTGGCTACAACCATTTTCCGGTGGCAGAGGGAGATAAGTGTAAGACCGCCTTTTGCACACCCTTTGGGTTATTTGAGTTCAATTGAATGCCCTTTGGGTTGTGCAATGCACCTAGTACCTTTCAACGGCTTATGGAGCGCATGTTCGGTGACCAAAGGTTCCAGACGTTGTTGCTTTATTTAGACGACATTATCGTTTTCTCATCTACCATTGTACAGCACTTGGAGAGGTTGGAAATGGTCTTCATCCGACTTCAGCAAGAGGGACTTAAGGCCAAGTTAGAAAAATGCTGCTTTTTCCAGCAAGAAGTGGGCTACCTGGGCCATCTAGTGTCTAAAGATGGGATGTCTACTGATCCTGCTAAGATCAGCACAGTTGCAGAGTGGAAGCATCCAACTAATGTGACTGAACTGCAGTCGTTTTTAGGGTTCGCAAGTTATTATAGGCGTTTTGTCGAGGGATTTGCCCAGTTGGCTTCCCCGTTACATCGGCTGGTTGCAAGCTTGGTAGGGACGAAGAAGAAGAGGGGTTCGGGGAAGTCAATTGCAAGCTGTTGGACTGAGGAGTGTGAGCAGGGGTTTCAGACTTTAAAGTAGCAATTGGTGTCTGCTCCTGTTTTGCGTATGCAGATTTCTCCCTCCCATTTGTGTTGGATATTGATGCTAGCCACTCTGGGTTAGGGGCAGTGCTTGGGCAGGAGAGGGATGGTAAGGTGAGGCCAGTAGCATATGCTAGCAGGGGTCTCAGACCCACTGAAAGGAATATGCAAAATTATAGCTCCATGAAATTAGAGCTATTGGCATTAAAATGGGCTCTAACTGAAAAGTTCAGGGATTATCTTTTAGGGCAGAAGTGCTTGGTTTATACCGATAATAATCCCTTGAGCTATTTGAAGACGGCCAAACTCGGTGCTTTGGAGCAACGCTGGGCTTCCCAGCTAGCCGCGTTTGACTTTGATATTCGGTATGGCCCTGGCCGTGCCAACGGTAATGCAGATGCATTGTATAGGCAGTACACTGTGACACCTTCTCCACAGCAAGAGTGTGGAACTGCTCTGCCGGCCACTCTGGTAGAATTGCTGGACAAGGGAAGGCCTGTAGAGGCAGTACAGAGCGCAATTTCTGTTTTTTCTACAACATCGAAAGTAGATTTACGACGGGCACAGGAGCAGGATGCAGTCATTGGTCCAGCTCTTACGTTTTTTTCTTCTAAAGTGTATCCAACGAAGGAACAACGTCAGTCTATGTCTAAAGGATGTTGGTTTGGGTTATATAATTGCATGATGGTGTGATTTGAGGTGGTTTGAATTTAATTTTATTTTCTCATTCCCAAATGCTAACTTATCCCATGGGATATTGATATTGACTGTCGTGTCCAAGATCCGATTTTACAGGTGACCATTGTATAACATCAGTATTTATTTATTCATTTATTTTTGTGTGAATGTAATTGTACTTTTGCATTGTTCCCTCAATTGGTGTGATTTTATAATATATATTTTCTTATCTCCGAGCATCAAATAAATATTGTACACATCTCTGCTTGTACTTTCCATTTGTTTGGAAACCCTGAGGTTGGGAGCGTGTATAAAATACGTTTACCTCTTAGGTGGCATTAGCCGCTGCTCACACTAACAACATGCTAGTAACATGTTAATTAAGCTAGAAACATGCTGGTCACTTGTTAATCATACTTAAACATGCTAATCATGTCAGCAATATGCGAGTAAAAGGTTAATTATGCTAGTAACATGTGATTAACATTTATCTAACCTCAATTTTCAAACTTCAGGTTTTTACAACTGCCTTTAACTCTCAGGCCAGCCTAGGCTTTCTCAAGCAACCTTTTTTTTAAATCTAGTATGGATTGTTCTTATTTTAAAATAGCTTGTTTATATTAATTTAATAATTTTACAATTAATTATTATATTTTCACCAACTCTTCAGCCCCCTGCCGTTTCCTCATAAACTCACAGTTGTTCATAGCCTTTCAAAGAAGGTTAATAATCATGCCATTGCTGCCTACATTTTTTAACATTGGGAGAGATGCCCTAGAATGCTGTCACAGCTGGCCAAGGAGGCAAACAGGCAGATTCAAACAAGCAGGTAAGTTTATTAAAGCAAGTGAGGAGAATCTTCCAACATAGAAATCAAAACTGAGCTGATCAACGGAAGCAGAGTAAACAGTCTTATTTGAGCTGGAACTTCTAGTCCTTCAATAGATAGTAGAGGGACCCAGGACTGACAGGCAGGCATGGGACCCGTTAAGAATCTTGTAACCTTTGAGACAAGCCGACGAGTGAAAGTGGTGAGTGTATTTTTGAATGGTGTGGTAATGGATGCAGGTGTCCCTGATTAATAATCAGGTGATTGTGAATGGGTGTAGGAAGCTGGTTTGGCTGGTGAGGCAGGTGATTCCGTGATATTACCCCCTGCCCCATGGGGGTCACCCGATGCCCGAGACTGAAGGCGAGGACAACCACGATCCCTGGAAACAGGGCGGTCAGGGTGGGCCTGGTGGAGGTCGTTAGGAGGGATGGGTCCATTATGTCATCTCTGTCTGCCCACGATCTCTCCTCAGGACAGTACCTCTCCCAGTCTATGAGGTATTGAATTCAGAAGATGAGGAACTCTTTGAATCTGTAGATGGTTTAATTTGAGACAAAATCAGATGAAGGAGGGGGTACCTCATGCTTTGTGGGAGGAGGGAGAAGAGGATTAGTGAATGGTTTTAGCAGGGAAATGTGGAAGGTGGGTGAGATCCGGTAATAGTCAGGAAGGTGAAAATGGTAAGTGACTTTGTTGATGCGCCATGCTATGGGAAAAGGATCTATGTCTGGGTACTCAGCTTCCTACTGGGCAGCCGGAGGTGAATGTCCCTGGTGGACAACCAGTCGAGGTCCCTGACAGAAACTATGTCTTCCAGAAGACCAAAGTTCCTGAATACGTGTTGGAAGAGGGCTTTTGCCATTTCCGGGGCAGAAGGTACTCTTTGTAGTGGGATTAATTTGCAAGGTTTGGAGAACTGGTCGACGAATATTAGGATGGTCGTGATGGTAAGTGTCCACAAAGTGGAAGCAGGCTAAAGAACAGAGCCCAGCTGGCCTGCCTAGGGTTAAGACACTTGACTTCTCTGAGGTACTGCAAGTTTTTGTGGTCTGCGATCACCTGAAATGGATGCTGGGCACCCTCTAGCCAATGCTGCCCCTCTTCCAAGGCAAACTTGATGGCCAGCAACTCCCGATCCCCCATGTTGTAGTTCTGTTCCTCCGGGGATAGTTTCTGTGAGAAGTATGTGCATAGATAGAGTGCTGGGGGTTTACTCTTCCACTGGGACAGAACGGCACCCACTCCCAGGGTTGCCGCATCCACCTCGACCACAAAGTGGAGATTGGGGTCTGGAATTGCAGTCCCCGGGAACCTCTGCATCTCTTTTACCGTAGTGCGTTTTGGCCAGTTCCGTACCACATCCACATTCCTCTGGTCTGAAACCAGCCGACGCGTGACTGTGGTGAGTTTGTTTTTGAATGGTGTGGTAAGTGGATGAAGGTATCCATAATTAATAATCAGGTGATTGTGAATGGGTGTAGGAGGATGGTTTGGATGTTGAGGCAGGTGATTTTGTGACAAATGCCACCTAGAGTCATCTCTCTAGGTTTTAAGTAATCTTTTCTCTAAAATCAGTTGACTCAAGGACAAGCAGCAAGGCTTTAATTTAATATATCACACTGCATAAACATATATTCAAGAGGAAATATTCAAGATAATCACCTTTTCTGCATGTCTGAACACAGTACTGTTGTCAGTCCTGTGTCTCTGTGATTTGTGCTTTTTCCATTATTGTGCCTTCCCTGCCCAGGATTTCTCCCTCAATGTCCATATTTGGTTTTCCTGTTCCTGTTGCCATTTTAGTTCCATTAGTTTCAGATATGTCCCATTTAATCTCCTTGTTAATTCCTTGATAAATCCCATAATTTAAACTGTGTGTGTTTCCATGTCCAACATTGGAATTGTTTGTCTCACCCCAGTGCTAAGTGTGCTTTCCTGGTGTTCTGGTCATTAAAATTCTGCTATTATTGGAATCTCCTACATCTCTGTGTCTTCAGCACAGTAGGCACGTGTGACACTGGTCTTCATTTGCCTCTGAGATTATCAAAGATGTAAAAATATGAAAAGGTGATTGTAAAACACACCCATTGTTATATGGTGCTGCTGCTGGCGTAACATGACCAGACCTGAAGCTCTAATTGTGCTACTCTGTCAGACTGGCCCCTGTTGTGATCTCAAGAGGGAACTGAGTCTCCGTAATGATGACTGGGATTCCATCCACACTGATATCTCTTCTTTACCTTCTTTTCTCCCTCTCTCCCTCATGACTTAGTGGAGTTCATCCTAGGTCAGGCATAGGTGTCCAATCTTCCTGCCTTTTTACTTTCTACTCCGACTGCTCTATTTTCTTCCTATTTTATGTCTTTGCATGTGATGACCTGGGGCATTCTAAAAAAAAAAAAGAAAAAAAAAAAATTGGAAAAAATATCATCAATGTGAGACTTAAAAAACTGAGAATAACCAAATGTTATTATAAAAGAGTTGCATGTGACCAAATAATTAAAATGCACACCTAGGTTTTAAACAAAACATAAATAATTACTGAATACAATTTGACTATTATACATATTTATTTCAGTACTAAATAACTAAAACTTAAACTGAAATAAAACTAAGTTAAATAGAAATACAAAAAGATAAGAACAATACGAAAAAATAAAAATAACAATATGACATGGAATACTGCATACTGAGTAATAAAAATGCTATTTCAAAATAATAATAAATACTGCAGTATATAAATAATAGTACAGTATATTAATAATACTAACACTGAACTGTTTAAAATAAATCAATAAGTTAATAATTAATTGATTATTAATCATTGTTTCATTGATTTAAAAAATCAAATAAAAAATACAAAATAAACATATTAACAATTTTGAAGGAATGTACAGTTTCAATAATACATTTTCTAACTTCTTAGAAACCCATCATAACCTAGAAGATTTTAAAAGGCTTAAATAGGTGTCTTCAATTAATAATTACTGGATCCTAAACTTCTATTTCGGATGGATGGATTCAATGATATCACCAAAGGATATGTGTAACTTGCTTTTGTGAATTTCCTGAATGTAAGGGTTGCATCAGCAGCATCCCCGTTAAACTCACAGAGAAACTTACTCTTACAGTGTTTATTTAAATGATCTTTTGCACATGATGGTGTGAGTAACTGTACTTTCACTTGTTTTTAACTAAACATAAGTGAATTCATCATTCAGATATGAGCTTCAGATTTGTGCAAGTTATATCATGTCCTTCTGAAACACTGAAATCCTCCACAGACTCACCCTTTCATTTCAAGACACTAAAAAATGCATCTGAACAATGGCATTTTTAGCCAGTGAAGAAAGTAAATGTCTGGACACGACAGTAGACAGTAGCCATGTTTAGCAGACATATACACATAAACACTTGCTTATTTGACATCACAGATTTGCCAAATAAACCCTGAATACTGTTTTTGGTGTAAAAATAGATGGAAAAATAGACGGGTATCATTTTTCAGAGTGTACTTAGGTTCATCCCTCAAAAATAGGTACAGAGAAAACATATACAGGGAAACATGATGGCACAGTGTTTTGGTGGCTCATATTTGTGGGTAGTTTCTCAGACAGTGGCACTTCTGGTTTGGCATAATTACCCCCTTTGGCCTGGGCAATGACTACTGTGCCCCCGTTGTGGGCACTAACTGGTCTTGCAGGGCGCAATGAGTTCTTACAGTTAGATTGCTGAGGATTAAACTAATAAATGAAAAAGACACAAAGAACAGGACTGTGACAAACCCTCAGCAACAACAACAACAATCCCTCATAGTCTGTCATGGTTTTCTGCAGATGCTATGCCAAAATGGCAGAAATGTGAGAGCACTTAGGATGTAATTATATATTTTTAACAGACACGAGCCCTCTTCATTTCAGCTTTTTCTGGAGCATTTTTTATTTTTATTTTTTCATCTCACTTAGGTCAAGTGAGGATATTTCCACCTCTCAGAGAGTCATATTCCTGTAACAAATCTCACAGCACTATAGTCAGCCATTTATGGGGCAACAAATCTGGAGGGTCTTTGTGTATTTTGTGTGTTTGAAAGAACAGGAAGAAGATGACTAGACATAGTAATATGATAAGAGGAAGAACAGGGCTAAATAATGCATTATGAGTTATTAAACAAAATGAATGGGTTGTTAATTAATGTATAGATGAATCACCTGTAATGCCGCTGGGTAAAGACATAGGGCCTTCTGTCACCTAACTCAACATGCTGTGCTATATATCATGCCATCTTCTCTCTCCCTCTTATGCAGTATGCATTACAGAACATGAATAATGGATTATGAAATGCATAATTTCAATATATCATTATTTTTCTGTAGTGCCACAGGTTAGGCTATAACATTTTAGGAACCCAGAACCATCACCTTATTTTAAATTATTATAAGATAAATTATTATCTTACTATATATTTTAAGCATATTTTATTTGAATAATACATGTATTTATCACCCCCTGAGCATTAACCATTATTAAGTGTGATTGCTAAAAATATTGTAGCCTATAAACCTCAACAAGCTTCATTATTTAAGGTCTCATTCATGTCGGTAGCATTGCAGAATGCTACATTCTCCCTGAACGGTTCAGTGTTTTTAAACAAAACATTTTAAAATAATTCAGTTTTTTGAAAGAATTGGTTGAGAGAATTAATCATATAGACAGACATTTTTTCATAACTGAAGGATTCTTTGTTTTTGAACAAACAGGTTGAGTAAATGATTCAATGACTCCTTTATAAAAATAGTTACATTTTCAATCCTGAAAGAATTAGTCATCAGTTGAAAAAGTGATTTAGAGAATGATTTGTTTTATGAGAAGGATACATAAAGATAGCAACTGCATCTGAAATCTCTGAGTAGGTACTTCTTATAAATAAGTAATTACTTTGCCACTGTTTAAAAAAAAAATCTTCTCCCATTGCCTTATGGGATAGTAAAGTGTCCACTGGATGCACACTTCGGAGCAGTAAGTCATCCTGGTGCTTTTTGCTCACTGTTATATGAATACTGAGAATTCAGCCATACTACTTTTTCACATGCTTTTTTTTGTTAATACATACTACATGTAGCCTACTTGACAACAGAATAGTAGCGGTCTGATACACGCAATTACAGATGTAGGTAGACACTTGCTTTGTTCGTGAATGGTGTTTTTCAGCAAATACGCTCATTAAATTATTCAGTGATTCATTGATAAAAAAAGTCCACTGTTTTGTTTATGTTTGATTTTTTTTTTTTTTTTTTTTTTTTTACAAAATAGTCGGCAGAATGATTCAAATGAATCATTCACATATATGCTAGCTGGCGAAATGATGTAACCTGATGCAAAGCCCTCACCATTAATATACAGTCAACAGCCTGCATGGAAGGAGCATACAGTAAAGCATACAGTTAAAAGGTCTTAGTGTTATTGAATTGTCATATCAGTATTCATGGAAGGCAGCGCAACCAATCAGATTTCAGAACTAGAACTAGTGCCATTTTTATGCCAATGGTTTATTCATATCTCTAATCCTTCATATAAGTGATAGAATAAGGCAAGGTTTGCCTCAGCAAGCTCAAATAATAAGTATCCTTCACCAGATATTTGGCAGTGCAGTATAATGAAGTGAATGTTGGCAGGTCATCGTGTAAATGGTAATCTAATGGGTTTGGTGAGCATGTAGACTTTACACAGTCACTTCAACTAACTGATGAATCAAAATAATGTGGATCATAACCCTTCATCTAATTTGAATTGAGTCCTATTCAAGCAAATAATTTGAAAAATGAGCACATTGACTTTCATGTATTATTAGTGTTAATATCAGTGCCACAGCTGACTTTGATAGTCTGTTTAACTGCTGCTGGAGATATAACCTGCACATTATGCAGTTTCAGTCATATGAGGTGTTTGGCTATTAAGATGGTCATTAATACATAATGTTGTCTCTGGTCATAAAAGGCTGCTCTCATTCTTGCCCTCTCAGCCTCTGGCCTTAAATATTAATGCCCTACATATGCTGCCTGGCACGTGGAGCATTATTAGCTTTATATCGCAGGAACAAAGGTTGGGCCTGAGAAAGCGGCACTGGACATGTGGCTTTATAATACTGCTGGATGAGCTGTGGAGGGGTTTTGCATTACAATGTACAGAAAAGCTCTGCTCCCTTTTGTGGAATAATAGAAGTGGTAGTTTTGTACAATTATCACTCGCTTTCTTCATCATAAATCCATTCTTCAAAAGTGGGAGAGCTTTTCCTCTGTATTATTGATCTCTATAAAGAAGCATCTAGTGTCTATTGTAGCTTTTCCTTTAATGATTCTTAGAACACTCATATTCTTTTAAAGCAGATCTTTTACATGCTCACTTTCTGGTAGACTAGTATCCATGCTTTGTTCAGCTGTTCTATGACTCTGAGTGGAGCTTTGCTAGACGGTGGGGGAGGAAGGTACGAGATCTGCCTATAGGGTGAGACCATGTGGGGGAAGATATGGGACTCCCTGATTACTTCGTGGTGAGTCCTCTGGCCATTGGAATGGTATAAATGGAAGCACAGCTGACGGTGGGACCCTGGACTGGCGCTCTTCTACAAAATGGCCTGAGTGAAATTGGGACTAGTCTATCCCTTTTGTTTTCAAGCTGTAAAATCTTCATGGATTTATGTATATTTACGCAAGATTCCTGTAGTGTGTTGATTTCGTTTTTGCCCTGAAATTAATTAGGGACAGATTATTAAATTTTATATGGAGATGCATGTGTTTTCAAAAAGGTGTATTAGATCCAATTTAATATGAGTTTTAAGGCATCATGAATCTCTTTGGAGGCAGAGTCTGCTCCATTTCAGGCATATTTTAAGGCAGAATAGCATATATTCTTGGCAAAGAAGGTAATTGCAGAATGCACTGTGGCAGATAACCCCCCCACCCCCCCCAAAACCCCACCCTTATTAACTTATTTCTAATTGTAATTACATTTCACAGCATTACTGTATTTCTGTATCTTTGATCAAATAAATGCAGCCTTGGTGAACATAAGAGACATCAAAAACAGTAAAAAAATAAAAATAAATAAATAATAATAATAATATAAAAATCACATTTTCCCAAAATGTGTTTGCAGCATATACATTTTTTTATTGTTGGAGTCTCAGGTCATTAGTTTAGCAACATGCAAATGCTGTTGAAATCAATCCAGTAGTGCATCGTTGGGGACACAACTCCATTGCTTTACTATGAGCACTGCTTGTTTGATAACAGCTGCTGCCTATATATGATGCTCCAAATTGATCACTTAAAAGGTAGCTGCCTATGTACCCAGTAGAAAACAATGCAATTTACTAGATTTTGGAAAAGGGTAATGATATGTTCATTATTAATGTGATTAAATATAGCAGTTCAGACACCTTACTTAAAGCTCGCCAAACTTTATTTCAACTTTATTACAACTTTATTCATGAAAGACAGATTTTTGATGGTAGACGTTCGATGGTAGGCAAAATCACTCAGGAATACAGGCACAAACCAGCCCACATGCAGCCCACTCCCATGAATTCCCATTCTTTGCCAGCCAATCGCAGAGACAATGTCCTGCTTCAAGGCATGTGTGCCACTAATATTATTTTAAATGAGACGTCATGTGAATATCAGGCTATATTTAGAAGCTGCGTGAGTGTACAGAGCACCCATATTTGGCAGAGTGCTAAAGACCAGATCTGAGTTTGTGTGTGGGAGAGAGGTCTTAGTCTTTTCCCCAGGCCAAAGTTTCTGGGAAGGGTTCCAGACGAGGAGATCAGGAGATGGAAAGAGAGGCCTGAGGAACCTGAGACCCTCTATGGGAGCGCTGCATGTGGCAAAACATCTTCCCACACTATTCTTGGGGTCTGTTCCTGATGTTTATGCACAGCATCTACAAAAACACATACCAAGGCACATGGTGCATATACACACACACAGTAGTTCACAGGCTACATCTCTGAGATTAAGAGACTTTTTAATCTCATTTAGGGTCATATGAGTTATAATCTACAACTTCAAGATTTCTGACAATGCCAACAGGTTTCCTGTAAATGTGCACCCATTGTGTTTAAGCATTCAGACACACCGCCCAGCGGGTCATGTCCTCTCCCGTTTGTCAAATGCAAGTATATTTTTAGTGTCTGGTGCTAAGCAGTGAAACCTTCCAGGAATCCATCTGGGTGCTGGCAAGAATCGGACTTCAATGTTTATGCTTCTGGGTTTTTGCCAACACAGTGGACCTGAGAGAACTTTTGGGACACCTGAACCAAACTCTAAGACGTTTGCCTTTTGCTGACCCCTATCATTCATCTCTACCTCTAAAGAGCTTCTGACACAACCTTATAATCCTTGATCCATGTGTATGCAATCAATTATTAATCGTCTTCACTTGTCTCTGCATAATTGATCATGACAACTGACGAATCTTAAATGGAATTTTGAGGTTTGCATGCATCGCAGAGAGATCTTTATGAAGACAATATTAAGTATTGATGTTCACGTGTTTTGAACCCCCTGGCACTTTACTTGTTGACTTGTCATCAATCAAAATTAGTTGATGTGAGCCATGGATTTAGTGCGGAACATTACACATACTGCCCTGGAGCGAGATGTTATCATATTACCAAGAAGCATTAAAATACCTGGTATCAAGAACAATCTTAAACATGTATAAACATACATAGTCCATTCAGGCCATCTGTAATAGATCCACCATATAAAGTTCTCAACAAAGCACGGATTTTATTTTTCTTTGGTCTAGTTGCAACCTTAATTCAAGGTTTTAAGGTTTCAACTGGAGGGGTTTTGCAGTGATGCCATTAAAGAACCATTCTGTGTTCCCCAGAGCACCTTCAAGTGGACAGTTTTTAAAAGAACCAGGCTCTCTTATAGTGATTCACATTTTAATAATCTGAAGATTTGTTGTTTTCCCAAACCTTTGTGCAATGGAAAATGTCTATGTATGTAGGCTGCTTTAACAGTTTTGGCATATATTTCTAGTCATAGTTAGTTTTTTGGGAAACCGATTTTCCAGACCTAGATATGCACTAGTGAAAAGTTGATCAGTGATTCATTCAGCAGTTTCATTTAAGTAAATTTTGCTGTAACACTTTACAATAAAGGTAAATGAATAATCATGTACTAATACCTGAATTAATACTTATTCTACATGAACTCACTTTGTCATTAACATTGGATGACACAGGATTAGCTTGTCATTAGTTTGTACGTTCACTGATCCTCCTTATCAAATGTAGGATAAGAAAAAATAAACACTAAGAAATGATTGTAGAAGTTCAAAATCTTATTTGTGTTGTTCTCTTTCCAGTCAAACTCGACATACTTCAACTTATTCAAGTTCAAGTTCAAGTCTGCTTTATTGTCAATTTCCACATGTACAGTACATACATACAGAGAATCGAAATTGCGTTACTCTCAGACCCCGGTGCATACAGATAACATTAACATTAAAGCCTAAAAAAATAACTAGATCAAATATAAAATGTAGATACAATTATACAATAAGGGAATTATAAAAAAAGACATATAATAAAAATAAAAGTTAAAAATAAGGTTAAATAAAGCAGCGCAAGGTAAATGACAGATATAGTGCAAATCAATGAAGTGAACAACAGTGCAGTTAAAAGATTTAATAAGATAAAAATCACTTATTAAAAATATCTTAAGTCTGATTAAAGTGACAAGTGACAAGTGACCAAGAGCAGTTATTTAACTGATTGATGAGGTAGTTCCATGCCGAATGAGGTAGTGAGCGGTGAGTGAGCAGACCAATGCTGCACAAGTGACTCGTGCATGTCATCATATAATTAGTGGGGGGGGGGGGGGTTCATAGTTCAGTGGTGCCTGGGGAAGAAGAGGGGAGGGGGGGCAGGTTCGGGAGGGAGTTCAGCTTCCTGACAGCCTGGTGGATGAAGTTGTCCTTCAGTCTGCTGGTTCTGGCCTGGAGACTCCGCAGTCTCCTCCCTGATGGCAGCAGGCTGAAGAAGCTGTGTGATGGGTGGGTGGGATCACCTGTGATGCAGAGGGCTTTGCGGGTGAGACAAGTTCCATAAATGTCCTGGAGGGAGGGTAGAGAGACACCAATGATCTTCTCAGCTGCTCTTACTATGCGTTGTAGAGTCTTTCGGCAGGACGCGTTGCAGGCGCCATACCACACAGTGATGCAGCTCGACAGGATGCTCTCGATGGTGCCTCTGTAGAATGTGTACATGATGGGGGGTGGGGCTCTGGCTCTCCTCAGTTTGCGGAGGAAGTAGAGACGCTGTTGTGATTTCTTGGCCAGTGCTGCGGTGTTTTCAGTCCAGGAGAGGTCCTCTGTGATGTGCACACTCAGGAACTTGGTGCTGCTCACTCTCTCCACAGTCGCACCGTTGATGCTCAGAGGAACGTGCTGAGTGTGTGCTCTCCTGAAGTCTACAACAATCTCCTTCGTCTTCTCCACATTCAGAGAGAGATTGTTGTCACTGCACCACCCAGCCAGGCGGCTCACCTCACTCCTGTAGTTTGTCTCATCTTTGTTGCTAATGAGACCCACCACCGTCGTGTCATCTGCAAACTTAATGAAGAGGTTGGAGCTGTGTGACGGTGTGCAGTCATGGGTCAGCAGAGTGAAGAGGAGGGGGCTCAGCACACATCCTTGGGGGCCCCAGTGTTCAGTTATACACAGTTAAATAAAACGATTAAAACTCACAAATAACATTTGATGAAGAATAATTTCCAAAAAAAAAAAAAAAAGGCTGCAAACATGCACTAAGGTCAGGGGAGTGTTTGCTGGCTATGAGTACAGATAAAATAATGCATACAGTACATACAGACATACACACATCATCCATCAATCATATAACTGTCTTGTCTTGTCTTGTCACTGCAGCTAACTAAAAGAATAAAAATATCATCTGACAGAGTGGATCAAAGCTGTAAATTGGCTGGTCAGTGTAAATTGGTTTTTCAAATTATGATTACTTTCTTTTACCAATTAAATATTTGCTTGGTTATGACTAAAGATGAATTTGTTGTAGATCATCAGACATTGATGTTATGCTGCCTTGGAATGTGGTCTGAAATGTAAAAAGGCTCCTTTAAGCTAAAACAGTGAGTGATAGGTCAATGAAGGGCTGACTAACTGACAAGGCAGCTGCCTTTGGTTTCAGACGCGTCCTGGGTGTGCCCCAGCTTTCAAGCTGTTTCCCAGCAGGCAACACCAATCGGTAGGTAATTAAAGGTGAGCTGTTAACTACAGCACAGGTTAGAACAGAAAGTGCACAAGGCCTGAGCGGGAAAAGCAAAGGTGTAACATGACATTTAGTATACAGTACTTTAACAGAATGTGCATTACTGAACTCTTGCATAATGCATTGAATGTCTGCGGTGTGGACATAATAAGGACACATAAGTTATCAACAGCTGTCATCTGCCTTGTCAGCCAGGCCTCGTGAGAAATGACAAGTAACATTTCCTCATCTTTAACCCTTTCACACTCACATGCACACGTTTGCACACACGTGGTCATGCACATAAAGATGAAATATGTAACCACATGATGACCAGCTACATACTCTCTGAGCAACACTGTGTGCCTTTTACCATGTAGGTCATATGGAAATAACTGAACTTTAAACTGAAGAATGACTTCCTTGTTCCACATCCAGTACATGTACAACTTTTACATTTTAAAGTACTGCTATTTTAATAAGAGTGCATACCGGGAAGCGACACACTCCTTTGGAGAAAATGGAGAAAAGAGTAGCAATTATGTGAACAATAAAAAGGAGATGGCTGCCAACTTCCAAATAAATCATGATTTATAATATAATATTAACACTTTAGTAAAGGGACCAATTATCACTATTACCTAGTTGCTTATTAGCATGCCTACTATTTGCATAGTGACTGTAAATCACTCATTGCTTGAGCATATTCTACATCCGTAATCCTAAACAATACCTAAATTTAATACCTACCTTACTAAATATTAAAAAGCAGCAAATAAGGAGTTTATTGAGGCAAAATTCATAGTTAACGATTTGTTATTAGTGATAACTGGACGTTAAAATAAGGTGTGACCAATAAAATAATAAAATTAAATTAAATAATTAAAAAATGTGGGCGAAATATTTATTTAACTCTATAAAGCCTATGGTATAATATTTTATAACTGTTTAAATGTAATTTTACAAGCTATCAAAATTAGATATTTCAGAATTTTAGTAATTCATCTCATATATCTGGCCATATAAACATTTTTGCTCCGTTTGGGACTCTAAACCTGGAGATTTTTTCCTCTTTGAGTATGAGTTCAATATTTTGCTGCATCATTGTATAAAACATAACATACTTCTATATCAAAAATACTACTTAGCAAAAACACATGCATTTTATTTTCTGAAAGAATAGAATAAACTGTTCTATGGCCAATAATAATAACAAAAATGTGACTATTTTTATATTTATAAAATGTACAGGGTTAAGAATGATTTAACACAGGTAATGTATCTGCCAACCTGGCCACAGATTAAACACACAGACACATACTCTCATACACATCGCCCACTGTCAATTCCCACTTTTCTCTCCAGCCTGTTGAAGCCCACACCAGTGGTAAAGCTTAAAGAAATTTCTTTCCCAGGTGTAGCTCATGGTTTATTTTGTAGCTAGTCTTTCTGGCTGGTTCATTCTCATGACATTGTCTGGGCCCTCGGGGTCTGTTTGGTTCTCCGGTGTGTCTCAGGAGGGGCTGAGCAGTGAAGTGTGGAGGTAAGGACAGGAATGATTAGGACAGACTGTGTATGTCAGTGTTGGGGTGAGGAAATGATCTGGTCAGGCAAGCGAGACCTTGAGGGTCAGTCGCTCCCTCCTTCACTCAGCCTTGTTATTCACACATACCATCACACTGCTCTGAGTCACTGGCTTTTCTCATCACGTGTAAGGCTAGGCATTCCTTCACCATAAGGCTTCTTAATTTGCCGTTCACATCTTTTGATGTTCAGGAATTTCCAGAAAATGGAAAAAGACCCTAGTTTTTGATATGCATTCCTTCACGCAGTTATCTTCACAGTTATGACAAACAGTAGGTCATCAGTTGAGCATCTCAATGATAAAGTAGTGTGCTTAACATGGATTTTAAACTCTTAAAAGCATGTATTAAAAAAAAAAAAAAAACATTAATATATTTAATATTAATGAAATAATATGTGACTTAAGTGTATTTAAAGAGAACTGTTTATGATTGTTTTGTTGTTGTTGTTTTTTTACTGAAGATTAATTTGAAAGCATGCATTTTGTAATAATGTCAAATATTTTTTTTATGTTTTAAATTATGTTTTTATAATATTTTGTTGAGTTATAAAGAAATACATTCATTTTGATGTGTTGACTGACTAAAGCATGTTTAAAATATTTTTTTAATAATAATTTTAATTATAGTGTGTTATTTGATATTACATTTATAAAAGTGAAGAAAAAAGTGTTTTAAATGTACTAAATTGCAACATCATAACAAACATGTAATTATAAGTTTATATTTCTATACATGATATGCAAGTTTGATTGGAAATTACATTACATTTATACTTTAGTTGACTACAAATGTAGGTAACACTTTATTTTGATAGTCCACTTTAGACATTCTACTAGCAGTAAGTAACTTTGCAACTACATGTCAACTAGCAGTTAGTAGAGTATTAGTAGACTGTCTGCTTAATATCGTCTAACACTTTCTTTGTCAACTTATTGTCAACTAATACTAAGCCTAAACCTACCCTAACAGTCTACTTTGAGAGTTAGTTGACATGTAGTTGCAAATTTCTGAGATTTAGTTGATATGTAGTCGACATGTAGTTACAAAGTTACTTACAGTCAGTAGAATGTCTAAAGTGGACTATCAAAATAAAGTGTAACCCAAATGTATCATTCATCAGTACAATAGAACATACAATAGAATACATACAATAGTTACACAGTGAAAAATCTTAAATATAAAATTTATACAGAACATTATCCATTCATCAACATTGCCATTAACTCTAAAATGCAATGCAATGCAATTCTAAATGCTGGTTAAACACCTGTAAAATAAATGAATAAATAAATATGGAAAAATTTATTCAATTTAAACATTGTTCCTTCTTTTTACAGATTTTTTTTGTTTTTTTTTAATGTGTGGTTTCAAGACTTTTACAAGTGCATAATAATAATACTGTAATAAACAGTAATTTTACAGTAATAAACGAACCTACTGAACTATTAAAATCTTACCTTTATAATACATTGGAAATGTAGAATCACAATTTTTCCACAAGCTGAAATAAATTGCAATATAGAAGGTAAACAGTGGCATATTCACAAACAAAGTGTAACATAGAACCCTTATAAACTAAAAAGCCCTTCTGGTAGATGTCATTAGTATACCATTGACAGCAACTCGGAGTGTATGTGTAGCCTGAAAAAAATTACAAGTAACATATATCACAACGATTTCCTTATATTACAGTACAGTAGATGTTTTTACTGCAAAATTGGCTGCATAGTAATTAGTCACACAACATTTACGGCTCAGGTGATTGACTCAAAAACAGATGTCTCCATAACTGAGAGCCCCAAGAGCAAAGGTGTTTGATTTTAAATCACACTCTACTGTGAAGTCCTGCGTCAGTCAAGCATGTCATTGAGAGGAATGGGAATGCTAATGGATCAGTATCTCTTTATAGACCTCATTGGGTAAATGTAGTATGTTTGAGATGATATTTATTCTACATATCTGTTTACCTACAAAACAGACAATATTAAAGGTCAAAACTACTTGCTGTGACTGTTCAGGGTTACATTTTTTCAGTGCTCCTGTGATCTGTCATTTACAGAATGTTTAAAGCATAAGCAATTATGGGCCTGGCTGTGTCTGGATGCCCATTACAAAATGTATTATGCTTAAGCCTAATGGGTCTCTCTCAATGCCTCCGATCAAACAGGATAATGAGGGCCATCAGCAGAGCAGACCTGCAGCGGTACAAACATGTCTCAACGGGACTTTTCACATTTGCCCGTCTAAAAAGCCATAACACGGCAGGCAGGCTTGGTAAGATTTGGCAGAGCCTTTAACTATGCAGTAAACAATACGATCTGGCCCTTAGGGTGTTGATTCACTCGGCCAATTAGTGCTGGCATAAGTTTCCTTGAAAGATAGAAAGAGAGGGAGAAAGAGAGAGAATGAGAAGAGGTGATAGGTGGCACTGTATGGTGATTTGCACCAGAAACTGAAGGGTGAAATTAGACCTTTTTCTTACTGTTTAATGCGTGTCACATGAGCTTAAACTTCAGATACAGTACTGCTCATTAGAATTGTATTTCTTATTTTTTAAAATAGGTTTATTTTGCTTCAACCTACATTTTTTTTTTTGCAAATCTCCAAAACCATAGCTATTCATACAATTCACTGCAGCTGAAATGAAGAGTGGTGACAGTAAAACACTTATTTTATTGCTTTTCACACAAATTATCATTAAGGGGTAAGATACTATGCTACTACTATGTTATGACATCAAAACACTTTTACAATGCACTTTCTGATGTATGATTTGTAGAATAATACATTTTGTCATAGTCAGATCCATATACATATTTCTTAAATAGTAAACTTGCTCAGTAGCCCACCCAGTACAACATTGCACTTGTGATAAGAAGTGCTAAAATAGCTAAATTCTTACAGAAGTATATAAATATCCATAAATACAATTAAAATAAATAAATATAATTTTTTTCCTACTGTACATAATAATTTTGTGATGCCTAAATTCACTTGTACCATTTAAAATAAATGATTTTAGCTTTTACATTTATATAGATTCATTCCTTCATTACTTCTTTACTTCATTCATCCAAAATAGTATTTTGATATACCTTTTACTGGTTAACAGCCAGAATTAAATATTGGTGCATTCCTAGTAATATTAATAGTAACACATTAATTATTTTTTTAATCTCTTGTCTTTTAAAATAAAGCAAATAAATAAATAAAGCAAGACAGTACACCTAATATGCCATGTATTAATAGACATGTGACATACTGGTTATTTTACATTTGCCAATCACATTGCACATCCAGTCAGATTCCCAAGTAAGAACTTTGCGTTTTACAAGATGGAAGTAACTTGGATGGTACAAACAGCTGAAGCATTAAGAGAGGAAACAGATGATTCTAAAAACAGTGACATGTCCACCCCCTTCTGTGAAGACATGAACAAGGTTGTTATTGTATCTCAGGGCAGCCGTTTACTTAGGGACAGCATATCAGAGACACAGGCAACGTCTCTCTTTGCCTCTCTACCCCACCCCTATCATTTGCATACATTTCCATCCTGCTGCAAGATCTCCACCACGCCATGAGGACAGAGTGTCTATAAGAGAAAGCTAGAGGCTCCAAGAAGGGGAGCTGGAGGAAGACATGTATGGATTTGATAAGGGTAATATATGTGCACGTAAATAGATTTACATGTAACAGTTGAATTAGAAGTGGGATCAATCATCGTCACTGGCTCATGGGAGGCTAAAGAGAAGTGGAGGGGAACAGCTGTGGAGGGAGGACAGGATATTGGAGGACAAGGAGGAGGGGAGAGGTGTTCAGTATGCATCAGTGCCCCCATGTCCCTCCTCTGTGTCTGCCTCATAAAAGGAGCCGAGGAGCCCGATAACTGTCGGCCATCAGACATGCTTGTTTTACTGGTGATTTAGAGCTGTGTGCAGTGTCTTTGATTCTACGGTGAGATCTAAAGCAAATTCAATAGCAAAAATAATTACTGTTTTCAAACAGGTTTTCTGTTTCGTTTGGTGAAATTACAGTATGTATTATGCAATGTTGAATTTCTTGATAATATTATGATTATTTTTCTGAATGGAAATTATGCACTGCAACACATTTATTTTATTTTATAATTTTTTTTATAATTTTTCTTTTTTTTTTATTCCACTGTAAAGGCATAATAGATGATGTTGGGCAAAATATCCCAGCTGCTATTTAATATAGCTACTATGAAAGTGCATAACTATATACACTGTCAAACACAACAACAACAAAAAAAGTATTATTATTATTATTATTATTATTATTATTATTATTATTATTATTATTATTATTATTATTATTATTATTATTATTATTATGTTTTAAAGCCATAAATTAGCTTTATGGGACAAACAGGGTACAATAAATTTCAGTTTGTTGATTAATGACTTAAATGACATATATATATATATATATATATATGTAGAAAATATTGCATAAATCATGTAGACCAGACATTTTTTTATGTCAAAATATGATAAGGGCCTTCATTTATATTAGTCATTTATAGTATTTATAGTATACGGTTAATTTTTACTGTATACAAAATTTGTCTTCTGTATACAAAATTTGTCTTCGAACTTGTTTTACTGCTTTGAGGTCAAAGTAAATTAATAATGGGTCTATATAATATGGATTTTTTTTTATTATTTGTATTAAGTGCATCTCTTTTTATACATATAGAGTGTTGTTAGACTATGAACCTAAACAATCATGAGAAACATTGTCAGTTCCAATGTCAAATCCAATGCGTTGTATAAGGATTTTCACAATTCATAATTTCGAAGCAGTTTTACAGTTAACTTACACAGATAAAAACATTGTTTTTTTTTTCTGTTTTGTTCTGTTACGTGTCCTTTTTTTTTTTTTTTTTTTTTTTTTTTTTACAGACACCTTAGAACCCTCTTGATGTTCCCTGTTTTGGGGTCTCTGGACCCTAGTTTAAAAGCCTCTGATATTGGTCTTTTATGGTTATTTTCTGTTTATTGGAAAGTAATATGGGTTTGGAACTTTGGAATAACGCAAGCAATAATGCTTTTCCGTTATGTATGGGAAATACATGCAGAAATGAGCACACAAGCACATACATCATATGCATGTTCACATTACAGATGGTTGTATATTCATGGTTCCCACTTAAAAATCAAAATTAGTACAGATATTTGCATATGATTTATCTTAGTCATGGCTGTTTTCAGGGTGTGTGTGCTTAAAAGAGACATTTAAATGCATTTGTACTGCATGATTTTGACTGTGAAGAATGGGACCCATAAAAAACAGACAGAGACACAAACATGCATATATTTATGTCTGTGACTGGTCATTTTTTGTGACTGAAATAAATCAAAAAAGAACAACGCCACAAAATCAGCCAGCACGGCATATGAATTATGGAGTCATCCGGTTCAAGGTCCAGCAGGATCATTACAGACACATCCTGTCCTCTTCTGTTCGTCTGAAGGTTAAAGTCTCAAATAAAGGCACAGACAAACAAGCAGCTTTCAAAAGAAGTGATGAATGAACTGAGGCTTTTTACATTGGGAGAAGCTCAATAATTGCTACATTTTCCTGATAGCTATTATTAAAAAATAAAGTTTATTCCAGGCCGCATAATCTCCCGAAAGCATATCTTGGTACCCAAAATCAAATCAAAATCCAAAAACACAAAAGAAGAAGAAGAAGAAGCAGAAGGAGGAGGAGGAGAATTTATATTTAGCATGTAGAAAATGAAACCAATTTTTGGTTTTTCAAATCAAAATCCAAAAACACAGAAGAAGAAGAAGAAGAAGAAGAAGAAGAAGAAGAAGAAGAAGAAGAAGAAGAAGCATAAGGAGGAGGAGAATTTATATTTAGCATGAAGAAAATTAAACCAATTTTTGGACCCTTGTTGATAATTTTATTATTACATTATTTTCATGACAATTAAACATATTCTCCAACCCAACTTTAAGCTTCTTTAAGCATATTAAGCAATATGATTTATTGTTCCTTTCACTTGATTTTATCTTGAAATATGACCTGGACATGATTTTGACAGATTTGAGATCGACCCACCATCAGTTTGTACATTAATTCTGTGTTTTCTTAAAAAAAAAAAAAAAAAAAAAAAAAAAACACAAATGTATTTAAAAAAATCCAATCCTGCACCTGGAGGACCATTGTCCAGCCAAGTTTACCTCCAACCTGCTCAAACACAGCAGCCTGGAGGTTTCTGAAAATCCTAAAGACCCTTGCTGTATCTGAAATGTAATACTTGTCCACTATATAGTATACCAAAAGAGTAGCATACCCAGAATCCTATTATTTACTAAACAGCAGGTGGAAATTATTCTGAAGTGTGCATTCCCATGAGGCCAGGGTATATGAATGGCAGTGAAATGATCCAACTGACACTGGTAGGTCACATGATAAAAACAACATGGTGAATGTAATACGTATTCAATTTATACTTAACATATTGTACTTTTAAAAACATACTTTTTTAACAGTAACAAAGTAGATTCAAATTCAAAGGTAGTACACAAATTTAGTCGCACTGCTTATTTAACTGGTTTAGATGTGTTTAATCACATTTGAAGCTAAACTCCAGGAGCGGCCTGGACCCCTGTAGCATAACATTATTAATATTGTTTCACTGGGAGCTTTAACTGTGAACCCACTCACACTTTCTATCTCCATTTCTTTCTGATCTGTGGAAAGTGGAGGATTAGAGCGGTCACTTTGATCTCTCTGTTTGTGGAAAAAGAGATTCCAGTTATAATCTTAACCTGCGCATTAGTCCAGTCACTTCCACAGGGACACCAGCGGCACTTCATGTTATGGTGGGAGAGTATGTATGTGTGCTTGCACATACATAAATATACAGTATGTGAGGCGACATACAGCATATATGTGTTTGACAGCAAATATGCTAAGAAGAGGTGAGGTAATGAGGGTTTCGTTGTACATTTGTGTCTGGATGATGAGGAGGAGGAGATGGTGGTATAATGGTTGTTGGAGGTAAGTGACAGTCTGAGAAGTTGAACTTTAATGAGGCCTCAGCCTTGTCTCACAAACACACACACTTAAGACACTCCCTCCGTCTAATGCAGTCGTGCCCTTCTGAGTGATCAAATTTAGGGCTCAAATGAACTTGTCACCCATACTGTATTTAAATACACACACTTATGAATGAGTCCCCACATGTTTAAGTGAAGAAGACTTGTCTTATTAACAACTAGATGACTAAATTAAACCACCCCCCATTCCTAAGCCACTCCCTCCACAGATCCCAAACCCCATGGCAATGTGTAAAACTATTCATAGACAGATTCAAAGGTTTAAGTTTTCTGATTGACTAAAGGTGGCGTACCACAAGTCAACTCGAAACAACATGATTTTGGTAGCGGATGTCATGCCTGCTGACTATTTTTTGCTGAAATCTCACCCTCCGCTGTTGGAGGTCTGTCACACTCACTGATTTAGAATGGAAGAGGAGTGACAGACTAAACGACTGCCTGTGACATTTCTCTCCAGCTCCCTGTCATGGATTGCAGAGGCCCATCCTGGCAGCAAATCAATGTGAAGCTTGCTGAAATAAGAATGCTACTGCACCAACATGAACCAAACAGACTCAATTAGGGTGCGATTCATAGAGTACCTTCACCCTGTGAATGTGTATTTGCTGTGGAAGGTAGCCTACTGTATGTTTATGCAAATCATTGAGAAATATTTACAATCAATAAATGCTGAATCACCTGACAGTCATCTACTGTGCCGAAGAGTGGTTATAATATTGGCAGTTATGTTTTAACTAATTAAAAATGGGAGAAGAGTATTTGGTCACAACAAAACATGAACCATTACTAACCAATCTCATAATTTGCTGCTTATTAGTAGTTAGTAAGGTAGTTGTTAAGTTTAGATATTGTATAGGAGTAAAGATGTAGAATATAGTCACGCAAAATGTGTGTATTATACGTACTAATAAACAGCCAATATGTTATTTGAAAAGTATGTCTTAACTAATATCGGATCTGTGTTGTTTGTAGTTTACCCACACCTGATTATTATATCTTGTTTGCTAATTTGCGCTGCTCTTGGTTGGTAATTATGGAAATGATCTGGTAGCATGTGCATTGTCAGTAGATCATCTACAGAAATGTCCACTCCCATTGACACTTTCATGGGATTGCGGTCTCACACTAATTTGCCCTGATTACTAATTCATGGCCTAGGTGTCTAAAAACATTACATGAATATATAGTTTCCATAAAGTGTACTTAATTTCACAAGGTTTTAACTTCCATTAAATCTGACAATGTAACTTTTTTTTATATATATATATATAATGAAAAGTCCTGTTTTAAAGTAGCATGTTATTTATTAAAGTAGTGTTTAGAAAAGTATTCCATTGAAGCAAAGATATGTGGTGTTCAGAGTGTGTGTGTGCATGCATTTTAGATGATATGTGTGTGTGCAGAGGTGTGAAAATGGCAGCTGTGGTCCTTTGACAGAAGACGTCACAGCTCATTTGACATGACAGGTGACTCCAGGGTCAGAAGTTCACGTCCTAAAACACCACACAGCACTAACGTATGAGTGAGCCAGCTGACCACATACCTGTTCTCCTGCCACACTTCGGAAAATACATTCCTCCACTATCCAGTTACCTGACACATTTATTTGTCTCTCTCAATGATGATATGCTAACGTAACTTCCACACATAATAGGGCACAGGCTCGGCCTCGGCCTCTCTGTGCTAAATAAAGGGCCATATTTCCAAGAATGAGTGGCTCTGTGTGTAAAACAAATTGTGTGTTTGAAGGGGTGTAGATTTTAAACTGGGGTAAAAGTTTAAAGAAATTTTGTATATGACAGCTATCCATCCAACTCATGATGTCCCGCCAAGGAGTGTATATAAGCGTTAACCTCATGAAAATAATATCCCTTTCCTTTCAAAAGTTATTGTATTGTATGTAAATAAATAAATAAATTAATTGATTAATTAATCTGTATGATGTTTGAACAGCTACATAATTTAAATAATATATCATTTTGCATTACAGTAATGAAAAATTATTTATATTTGATCTATGCTTATATAATATAATTCATATAATATTTTTACAAATATTTTAAATGAGTTTTTTTCATTTTAGTTTTAAGTGCTTTTGTCATTTTATTCTTTTTTTATTTGTATTAAGCTACAATATATTTTAAGGTTTATTATTATTACTATTATTATTATTATTATTATTATTTATTTTATTTTATTTTTTTTATTAATTCCAGGTAGTTGTTAGGGTAGCGTCTGTTATTTATTTATATATATACATATTAGTCTTCAGTGCTTTTGTCATTTAAAAAAATATCTCGTTATTTGTAATTTTCATTTATGCTTTACCCTCTAATATATATATATATATATATATATATATATATATATATATATATATATATATATATATATATATATATATATTTTATTTTGTTTCATTAATTAATATTTAAATAAAACTGTTTTGTTGAATAGAATAGAATAGAATAGAATAGAATAGAATAGAATAGAATAGAATAGAATAGAATAGAATAGAATAGAATAGAATAATTGGCTATTTCTCTCTTTTGGATTCAAGGGGAAGAGTCACCCGGCCTGAATTCATTGGATTCTATACTGCAGCGCATGACTCACAATGAAGGCCTTGGGCAGTACATGACCATCTCCTGTGTCCTCTCTTTCTCTCTCCTTCTGTCTGTCTCTCATGTGAGAGGTTTATATAAGGCTGAAAGCGAGGAGAGGGGGAGAGAGCGCTATCTATGTTCTGCTGATGAGAGATGGGCTAGAATCTGAGGAATCTGACACTCTGTGAAGCGGCTCTTTCCTCTCTCTCCTGTCATGCCCTTCTGACTGAGAGCATGTGAGGTTCCTCTCACCTCTGGAGGATTATTTTCAAACCACAGCCTGAGTTATACAGGATGTCAACACAAGCTCTCAGCATGGAGAGAGAGAGCAAATGTATCTCATTCAACCAGAATACCCTGCACTGCCAGATGCACATTCATCAGCCCACAAACAGACATCATTATCAGAGCTAAATATAAATAAATAAATAAATAAAAATAAAATAATTTACAATTGGTATTCTTGTATTGTTTTCTTGTAAAAACAAACAAACAAAAAAATCTTAAACAAAAAAGACATTTGATCAGCACAGCAAATTTTAAATATGAACTTATGAAGTGAATGTGATCATTGTGTGTAGGTTTGCCCATAAGAGGCTTAGTATGAATAAGTACTGTACTTTTAACTGGCCTTAAAACATATCCTTCAAAAAAAAAAAAAAAAACATAAAACAAACAGAATCTGGATTAGATCTAGTAGAAAAACATTTCCACAAGCGTTCACAGCTTCGTACTGAGATGGTGCAGTGATTGACAGCTCTGTGTGTGAGTTTGGCAGCATTGCAGAATGTGTTCCTGCACTGCAGTCAGCAGAGCTGTTGTGAGTCTGTTGGACCACTACTACAGAATAAAGCCCTTACACCCTTTCTTTTCGCTCCCCATTCAGGATGAATATTTATCACGCCTTTGTGTTTTTAATTTATTTATTTTTATGTAACTGTAATGAATTCAGTTGTATATTCTTCATGTGGAGGGTACCTGCCCAGGATCGTCCATGGGCTCGCATTGAAGAATAAGGAGTGGGTTGGTTTTCACTAATACATACTGTTGTATGTCAGTATCTCTGATAAAAGCAAAATTCCTTGTGATATCTGTAACTTGCATATAGAGTGAAGTTCAAAAGTTGGAAATGCTTATTATTATTAATATTTTTTATTTTTTTATTTTTTTTATTAAAATTAAAATCTGAGTAGAAAAAAAAATGAATGTTACATTTTTAAATATCTTAGTGTTAATGCACCCCCTTAACTTTAAATTAGATTTTTGGACCCCATATATTTAATAAGCTTCAGATTCAGCAAGTTTATTGTAATAGAGGCACAGAGTAAAGGCTATCATGCGATGAAAAGCTTAATTTGCAGTTCACAAAAGAAAAGAAAAAATAAATAAATAAAACAACCCCTAGGCAAACAAAAAGTTAAAATACATATGTACAACAAATACCTAATAAAGCATGTCATATATGTTATAAAATTACAACAAAATGTAAAAATAGAAATGAAAATAAATGAAACAGACAACTTAAGATTTGATCAGATTGGTGTTGAACAACCCAAAGAGCCAATTCCACAAAGAGGCCCACGATAACAAGACAACGTCATAAATCTGTCCACGATACCCAGGGCCACAAGGCTTAAGTGAGCCTTACAAACTAGCAGCTTTGAGCAGCTCACAGCATTAAAATAAAAGAACACTTATTGATTGTTTCCACTCAAGAAGGAATTTGTCAAATTTGGGGCCAGTCACCAAGATCAAAGGTCAAAGCAAAGCATATCATGACCATCACATGAGGAGAATCATTAGTAGAGACTGCGTTGGGTGGTTTCCGCCCACCTAGAAGACAAAGATCAGACTGAGATTCCTTCTAAACCCTTTTGACCTTTGGTCTTCACAAATAACATGTCCTCAAGTTCACAGAATGGCACAGAAATCGCCTTTGTATATATGTACCAAAATGATGCTTAGAGGACTTCAGTGAATAACTCGATGTCAGTGGTGGCGAATGTCGGTCCTGAAGAGCCGCAGCACTGCAGAGTTTGACTTCAACCCTGATCAAACATACCTGAACATGCTAATCAAGGTCTGAAGGGTTATTAGAAAGCTACAGGCAGGTGAATTTGAATTAGGGTTGGAGCTGAACTCTGCAGAGCTAGGGCTCTCCAGGAACATAGTATACCACCCCAGCTCTATATCATTTATGTAACCCACACATTTGACTATCATGTCCTAATCACTTATTGTGTATGTATTTTGAATAACTATTGAATGTTTTATAGGATTATATTCATTTTGGGTGTGTATTTAGAATTTTCATGCAGTAAACATTTCTATGAATCAATCAATCAATTCAAGTTAATGATTTAAACCGCCGATCTTGTTACTGTGCTTATAAATCTTTTTTTTTTTTTTTTCACTACATTTTGGATATTAATATCCATTCAGAGTTGATGTTGTACTGTATAGGCCGTTTTTAAAGGGACCATAAGTATTTGGACAACTGACTCAAAAGCTATTGCACGGACAGGCGTGGGCTATTCTTTTGTTATTTTTACATCAGTTAAGCAGGTGAAAGGTCTGGAGTTGATCCTATGCGTGACAATTGCATTTGAAGCTGTTGTTGTGAACCCACATCATGTGGTCAAAGGATCTCTCCATGCAGGTGAAACAGACAATTGCTAGGCTTCAAAAGCAAAACAAACCCATCAGAGAGATAGCAGGGACACTGGGAGTGGCAAAAGTTTGACACATACTCAAAAATAAAAGTGCATAAGGATATACTGTCTGCCCAGATTCAGTCAAATGCACCAAAGTTGATTGGATGACGCTTCACAGAACAAAGGGACGATGATCCAAACCATACAGTAAAAGCAACCCAGTAGTTTCTGAAGGTAAAACATGGAATATTCTGCAAAGGCCAAGTCAATGGCCTGATCTTAACCCGATTGAGCATGGACATAACTTGCTGAAGACAAAACTTAAGGCAGAAAATCCAACAAACAAATGACAACTGAAGAGGAAATCCAGTTTCAGAGTTACAGGTTTAAGATTAAGACTTAAAATGGCAAGCAAAGGATTCTCAACAAAATATAAAACATATATATATATATATATATATATATATATATATATATATATATATATATATATATATATATATATATATATATATATATATATTTGTCCAATTACATCTGAGCTCCTGAAAATGGGGGGACTGTGTATAAAATGTAAACTTAAGTGAGTCCATCTAAATGGACCGTTCAATCACTGGCTCACTCAATTCATTCAAAAACTGACACTGTGTTGCTATGCACTGAATGTCATGCTTATGGACTGTCTTTGTGTTCCTGTCTTGTATTTTGCTCTCCATGTCCTAGTTTCTCTCTTGTTTTTGATCATGCCCATATTTGCTTGTTCCTGTGCCCATTGAGTTTCATTTGATTCACCTGTGCTCCCCTAATTATCCTTGTTATACCTTAGTTAAGCCCATTGTTTCCTGTGTCTAGTGTCTAACGTAATTTTTTGTCTCCTGCAGTCCATTTGTTCCCTGCTTTTTGAGTTTAAGTCTGTTTAAGTTTTTTTTTTTTTTTTCACGTCTCCTTGTCTTCCCTCTCCTCAGGACTGTGACATTATGTCAGGGGAATATCTTAAAAATTGTAATCAGGTAGTTTAATACAAAGTCCCTCCTTTCAACAAGTGCAGTCTGCTCTGATTGGCCAACTGACCCAGTGCATTGTGATTGGCCGAACACTGCAAGCACTTGTCAGAAATGTAACACCCCTTTCCATAATCACGAGCTTTATCTTTCAAAATAAATGTAAAGACAGTTAATAATGTCTTTAGTTTTACCATCAGTTAAAGCCGAAAGAGGAACAGACACAGTGATGAAGCTCGTATGTGTTTGCAGTACACAAGCCAAGGACGGTTAAGACAGCTCACTCCACTGTGTGACCCTGTCTCTCTCTCTCTCTCTCTCTCTCACACACACACACACACACACACACAGACATATAGGCTTTCGCCTATATACTGTACACACTGCATCTCCCTGACATGACTGCTTCAACACTAAAACCATGGCTTCTTTCTTTGCGTGAACATTTGGATGGCATTAAGCACATATTTCCACATAGTGACGTAGACCTGTGGGGGCATGTTTAAACGAGCTGTTTTTGGGGGGCGTGGCAGAGTCTTAACTTTGATAAAGAATATCTCTTTGGATTTGAGAGTCTTTGCATCTTCACAGATGTTCTGTAACACTCCAAAGAGAAAGGAAAATTTTAAATAGAATTATATGACCCCTTTAATATAAAGGGGATGGTAAGGGAGGGAGTGGTGGTTTTACCAAGGCAATGTTTTTTGTCATTTTTTTCAACTGGGGATGCCATCCCCCAGCATCCCCCTCAATTCGAGCCCTGGACCTATTATTGTTGTACGGTACATGATGGGATATGAGATTTTAGCAATAAAACTTGCTGCTAGATGATTTTAGAGATCAGCGGCGGCTTGTGGATTTTAAAATAGAGGAGGCAGACTAATTTAACTATTTAAAAGTGGCTTTTTGGTGGCTTTTAGTCAGAAAACATAAAGAAAATGACACACATACAGCAAGATAATATAAATTCACTTACCTGTCCTATCACTTGAAACAAACATCCATCCCTTCTTAAGAGTCTGTGTTAAAAGAGAGCTGCCTGTTGTGCTATTTAATTGGGCCTATTAGTTCTAGCTCCCTTTATTTTTAATTTGTATATATACTGTTTGAATGACAGCTTGGAAAATCAAATATTGGATCAAATATTCAATATCACTACTTCAGTACTTGGTAAATTTTAAGCCCAGCCGCAGCGGGAGACGTTAAAAATAATAGCACGTAATTCATGTCTCTATGATGATTGGTTGATATACCAGAAGGGAGGCTCGCCTCCTCTATGACGTTTCTTTTCTCAGCACTCCTCAGCGCTGAAAGTGAGCACTCAAAGGAGGCATGAGAGCTCATCTCCCCCTCCCCCTCTCTATCACTTAGCGGTTGTATTTACATCAGTAGATTCAGCATATTCGCGATAGAAAAGCGTCGCTTTCATGTTATGATATAACAACTGTAAAATTACAAACAAAAAATCATACATTCTGAGACATAAACTGAAATGAATTGTGAATTTTACAAACCTGATTCCAAAAAAGTTGGGACACTGTACAAATTGTGAGTAAAAAAGGAATGGAATAATTTACAAATATTTTTTTTTTCTCTCTCGGCCAAGGCAAATTTAAAATGGACTGTGGTAAAGTAGAAAACTGTGGACAGACGAATCAAAATTTGAAGTTCTTTTTGGAAAAATGGGATGCCATGTCATTCGGACTAAAGAAGACAAGGACAACCCAAGTTGTTCTCAGTGCTCAGTTCAGAAGCCTGCATCTCTGATGGTATGGGGTTGCATGAGTGCGTGTGGCATGGGCAGCTTACACATCTGGAAAGGCACCATCAATGCTGAAAGGTATATCAAGTTCTAGAACAGCATATGCTCCCATCCAGACATCGTCCCTTTCAGGGAAGACCTTGCATTTTCCAACATGATAATGCCAGACCACATACTGCATCAATTACAACATCATGAATGTGTAGAAGAAGGATCCAGGTACTGAAATGGCCTGCCTGCAGTCCAGGTCTTTCACCCATGGAAAACATTTGGTGCATCATAAAGAGAAAGATGCGACAAAAAAAAAAACCTAAGACAGTTGAGCAACTAGAAGCGCCAAAAAAAATATTCCTAAACTTGAGCAACTTGTCTCCTCAGTCCCCAGACGTTTGCAGATTGTTATAAAAAGAAGAGTGGTAAACATGGCCTTGTCCCAACTTTTTTGAGATGTGTTGGTTCCATGAAATTTTAAATCAACTTAATTTTCCATTAAAATTATACATTTTCTCAGTTTAGACATTTGATATGTTATCTATGTTGTATTCTGAATAAATTACTCAAATTTGAAACTTCCATATCATTGCATTCTGTTTTTATTCACAATTGGTTCAGTGTCCCAGATTTTTGTAATAGGGTTTGTATTAACATTAAATCGTCCTCATTTTCACTTCAACATTTTGGGGAAGCTGTGCCTCCCGCCTCCCCCGACGAGCTGCCACTGTTAGAAATGAGATCCAAAAATTCCATATAAACATGACGCAAATGAACCCACAATGTTTATCAATTCAGATGTTTCTATAATTATCCTTTCGTCGCAGTTGTTTAGGCATTTAGCTAATGGCACACCGAGACCTGTGTGTGAAGTGGTTTTGCCACTGTGTGCCGCAGCTGTGGTTCACTCTGAACACCTTGTGCCTGGCAGTGAGGTGTGACTGTAATCAGAAGAGGCCATAAACACCTCATCTGTTGACATCAGCAACACAGCGTGTCTGAACACGCCAATCCGCCTCACGCTACACAAACACAGGCTGAGACCATAACACTCCACCCAATGCAGGGGCCTCGTTACCTTTGCCAGTTTAGGGACCATAATACAACATATAAGTGAAAAACAGCAGCTCCCACAACACACCATTACTTCAAACACACACAAGCCAAAACAGAGCCACCGAGAGACCAAAACAACCAGGCATTCATGCTAAAACAAAGCAGCGTCCAACTGAAAACTTAAACGCCTCTTGTGATGTGACTCACTCAGTTCAACATGCAGAATTCAAAGCCAAAGTCACCTTTCCAGGAAGAGAGAGAGAGTTTTCTGTAAATGGGAGACGGGTCAGCTTTGCACCCTTACACACTGCTGGGTGTGAAATGGAGGCACCAAAACTGAGCACATGCTCACAGCCAGTCCAAAGTCATTACTGCTAGTTCATCCATCTTGTTTTCTCACTGAAGGCGCATTTGTCACTCTCAGAGGGAGACGAGCGAGCCTCACACCATGCAAGCTCTCATGGGTTGATTTATTGGTTCAGAACAATGACTTCCTATTTGGCTAGTGATCAGTCATGTAATAGGCAGTTGTTCAACTTCTTTGTTAAATTTTTTTTCTCTTGTTGCGATGATGAGAGACAGACTCTTAGATAAGGCTGGACTGGGTCTGTCAGCTTTGTGGTATGATGGATGAAACACTCTGTTTTCTAAAGCTAACCCATGAGCCACACAGGTCAGAGCAGCATGACGGTGATGCACACAATCAGAAAGACGACGCTCTAGTCTGCTGTGTGTCCTATAATATGATGACATTGGTGCACATGCACAAACATCGGATGAACTGGAACGGTGAGGTGTGAGCCAGACCCCATCACCCAATATCATGCCTGAGCTCACTCATGTTCTTGTGGCTGAATGGGAGCGAATCCTGCATCCATGTTACCACATATTGGAAAACCTTCCTAGAGTTGTGGATTTGAAAGGAAGACCAACACTCTCAGTGCCAGTTGTTTTTAATTTAAATGCATGTGCTGTGCTTTGGCTAGTGAGTTGCTTTGGATAAAAACATCTGCTGAATGAATAAAGGTAAATGTTTGGATGTACTACATTTGGGCACCCGCCCACACTGCCAAAAGCACCAAAAGTTGGTTAAATGACCGTAGTGTTGGTGTGCTTGACTGCCCAGCAAACTCACCAGACCTGAACCCCATAGAGAATCTATGGGCTATTGTCAAGAGGGAAATGAGAAGCAAGAGACTATGCAAGTAGTAGTGGTAGTTGTAGTATAAATTAAATAATAATAATAATAATAATAATATATATATATATATATATATATATATATATATATATATATATATATATATATATATATATATATATATATATATATATATATATATATGTATGTATGTATATATATGTATATATCACAATTAACCACTTGGTGCAAATCAGTCATGTGAAAGAAACAATGCACTTAGGAGACCTATTATGCAGAAATCACATTTGAACACAGTTGTGTGGCCCCAGTGTGTAAAAACCAAAAAAAAATCCACTCATTCATTATATATATATATATATATATATATATATATATATATATATATATATATATATATATATATATATATATATATATAATCCCAATAAATTATTAACTGATGATTTCAGATTTCTCCCTTACTATGTGTCATCGTAGGGAAAAAAAGTCCCACCCATTAGTGACGCTTTCTGCACAAACAAAGCCCTGATTGAAAGGAGCAGTTTGCCATTACTGTTGTCTTGCTGTAGCTGTGTAAGATATACAATATCCAAACCCGATTCCAAAAAAGTTGGGAAACGGTACAAATTGTGAGTAAAAAAGGAATGGAATATTTTACAAATCTTAAAAATTTTATTCACAATTGAATATTGATAACATATCAAATGTTAAAAGTGAAAAAAGGTAGTGGAGTAATATCAGAAAGGAGTTTCTCAGAGAAAAATTGCAAAGAGTTTGAAGTTATCATGATCTACAGTGCATAATATAATGCAAAGATTCAGAGAATCTGGAACAATCTCTGTGCGTAAAGGTCAAGGCTGGAAAACCATACTGGATGCCTGTGATCTTTGGGCCCTTAGACGGCACTGCATCACATACAGGAATGTTACTGTAATGGAAATCACAACATGAGCTCAGGAATACTTCCAGAAAACACTGTCAGTGAACACAATGAGTGCGTGTGGCATGGGCAGCTTACAGATCTGGAAAGGTACCATCAATGCTGAAAGGTATATCCAAGTTCTAGAACAACATATGCTCCCATCCAGACGTCGTCTCTTTCAGGGAAGACCTTGCATTTTCCATCATGACAATGCCAGACCACATACTGCATCAATTACAACACCATGGCTGCGTAGAAGAAGGATCCGGATACTGAAATGGCCAGCCTGCAGTCCAGTTTTTTCACTCATAGAAAACACCTGGCGCATCATAAAGAGAAAGATGTGTCAAAGAAGACCTAAGACAGTTGATCAACTAGAAGCCTGTATGAGACAAGAATGGGGCAACATTCCTATTCCTAAACTTGAGCAACTTGTCTCCTCAGTCCCCAGACGTTTTCAGACTGGTATAAAAAGATGAGGGGATGTCACACAGTGGTAAACATGGCCTTGTCCCAACTTTTTCCAGTTATGATGGTTACTGTGGTTAAATTGCATTTTTGAAGGAAATGTTCCGGAAAAATCGGTAAAGTCCTCTGTGTTTTGGAATCAATAGCAATGTGTTGTGCATGAACATCAGCTCCAGACTAAGTAAGTATCACAGATTTTGTTTTCAGAATTGCCTTTCTGAAAGAGATTCACGGCACTCTATGAGGCTAATGTTGTTTAAACTACCATTGTCTGTGTTCACTGATGCTGCCTTCACGTGCTACCAGAACAATTATAAATAGGAATGTGGTAGAAAAAAAATATAAAAGCAATTTGAAGTCAACCACTTGAATTTTCCTAGCTCATATTCACAAGTGGGACTTCTAAAGTTTGTGACAGCACGCGATGGTACCATCCCAGACCAGCTATGTCATTATTTCTATTGTGCAGTGCTCCTGAGTCTGTGTAATTCATGAACATGAATTTATTATGCTGAGTACAATCAACTTTTAAACTGATTCCAGTTCCAATATATATGGCTGAACATCGCTACTGAGAGTTTCTGACTTTTTCAGTGTGTGAGATTGTCCTATTTTGCTTTTGCAGGCTCTTGAAGCTCCACACTCTTCTGAAAAGGAGGCCAGAGCACCAACTCATTTGCATTTAAAGGGACAAACACAAAAATATCCAAACCCTAAAAGAGGCCATTTTAACAAGCTATAAAAATATGCATAATAATTGCTTATTTTGAGCTTAAAGCTGCAGTAGGTAACTTTTGTAAATATATATATATATTTTTTTACATATTTGTTAAACCTGTCATTATGTCCTGACAGTAGAATATGAGACAGATAATCTGTGAAAAAAATCAAGCTCCTCCCAGTGGTCCTATTGCCATTTGCAGTTACGGACCGCTCCCGGTAAGAAATCAACCAATCAGAGCTGTGGTCCGTAACTTTGTTTGTGTTCAAAATGTAGAAAAATGTATATAATAAGCGAGTAAACCATGAATCCATTTTCCAAACTTGCTTGTCCTGAATCACTAGGGTGCACCTATAATAAGTGTTTATATTCTGGCTATTTTAGATTGCTTCGGGGGTACCGCGGCGGAGTAACCCAGTAACTTTGTGATTCTTCATAGACATAAACAGAGAGAAGAAGTTCCGGCTACGATTTTCTTCGGCAAGAAGCAAGCAGTTCTGTTTATTAACCGCTAGAGCGTCAAAAGTTCCCTACCCCAGCATTAAGCTTCACATACAAACTGTGGGAACATCACAGACTTATGTTAGATCTTGTAAAAAAAGGGGCATAGCATGTCACCTTTAAACCAATTTTCACATATATACATTTAAAAAACAAAACATTTATGCTTGTTATAGTACTTGTCTGCTATCTTCTGGTCTGAACATAAGCAGTGGCAGCTGGAACTATAACTCTGGCTCTGTCAACCAGTTCTTTGTTTTCCATCTTGAAACCAATGACAGATTTACTTTAAGAATCCTCCTGAATGACTAACCAATAGCACATGCATGCTGCTTTTCTCCTTGACATTCTGGCCTGATCCTGGAATGCACCAACACCAGCCTTTCAGCCTTGTAGATGCAAAATACATGAGCATACTCAAACAAATTAATGTAAGGGAAAGTTTGCTGCTACAGCAATAAAATGAACCTTATCATAACATCGCATTTGAATGCCGTAAGCATGTTTCAGTCACGTGTTCAGTCAGTTCACGTGAAGTTCTCAGAACTAAAAATAATGCTGTGTGGGCCAAAGACACATGTGGGCGAAATGCACAACAAAACTCAGTTTCTTGGCATTGTAGATGAAAAAATGTTGAGGTCTGGATATGACCATCGTGGTCAGCTGTGAAGCTTTTGATGGAAAAGCTTTTCTTTTTTTGTATCCCATTTCTACCCTAAAAGCTCCTTTGGAGACATTGAGGGACAGCTGGTTGTTGGAAGAGTGTCGAGCCAGCATGTGTTTTTGATTTGTGTAAGCACATTTACTGATCCCCCACCACCCCCCACCCCCTGTCGGCATTCAGCTCCCGGGTAGCTTGTTCATCGTGCGTCCTCCTTTGAGAGCGTGAGGCATGTTCGCTGCCCGTGGTTCAAGGGGAAGTAAAGATTAGGGGAGGAAATGTACAACATTCATTTATCCTGTTGAAGGATTGTAGGTGACTCTCTGCTCCCATGAGACAGCTTGGTAAGAGAGACAGACATACTGGACGAATGCTGATACAAACACCTACATCAACCTCACGTTTCTGATTTTGTAAATCATAAAAAATATTAAAGCGATAGTTTACCCCAAAATGAACATTTTATCATCATGTACCTACTCATTTGCCATTCTGACCCTGTATTATATTCTTTCTTTCATGCAAAACATGTTAGGCAGAATGTGCAGCTCTGTGTAGCTCTTTTCCATGCAACTAAATGCCCCAACATCAGTGATAAGGGTAACGCATTACAAATAATCCGATTATTTTCTTCAAGTAATGTAGAGTCGTGTTTCTCTTAAATTTGCAATGAAATATCTGAGTTACTTTGTTTTCCCATTTATTCATTAACATCTGTCTTGTCCCCATGTTGAGAGAAACTGGGAGTGAGGTGCAGAGGCAGAGGTACTTCCTTCAGCCTGAGGCTTATTCATTTCACTTTTGGGGCAAGATTTACCGTATGCACCAGCCCAAACCGTCTTTTGGCATTAAACTAGCACTGCCAGGATTTACTAAAGATGCGCAGTAACAAATTGGCACTGAAAAGGTGCGGACACAGTTATTTTTGTGCCTGATCTTATTGAATACGCATTTTTGTTCACTTTCAGACAAAAAAAAATGTATTTTAGGAGAGTATTTAAATATATCATGCAATGTGATTTACTAACATTTATGATCGTCAAATTACTGGTGTTTGCGCCATTATTTTAAGCCCCCCCAAAAAAGTGCCTGTGTCGTACGTAGATGAGCATCGACTCTGCTTATTTGCGACTACTCTAATTTGTGATGTGCGTGGTATATTGCATTGTTCCATATGCAAATGAAAGATAATGTCTGTGTTCTTTCATTTGTGCAATGTCAGTTAACCACCCACAGAAATTATACATGAATAATAATAATAATAATAATATGTATTAATTATAATATGTAAATATTTCTTGTGCACTTTCTTCTTAATAATAAAATAAAGGCAACAAAAATGACAGGGGGGAGAAAACAGCAGTTAAGAAAGCATCTGATCATAGAGGTGTGGATATGTTTGGACTAGCTTTGCAATTTAGCACTCCAAGTCATGTTTATTTATAAAGCATGTTATAGATTGCTTCTAAGCAAGCTGCTTTAGCTTATTAAACCTAAAAAAGCTTTTCAGTTTTGATTTCACTTAGAATTCCAACTTCAGTTTTTACAATAAAGCAGCTCTCCCTTGTTCTCTTGACTTGTGAATCTTACTTTGACGGACTGAACAGAAGAAGTGAACTGGAGAAGATTTCCACATCAAAAAGGTGGAACAACAAAGCCTCACCTACCTTTGCATGATGGACATGAACCAGTGGTAGTTTGCAGGTGTTTAACAGTTCACAAAATCCAAATTATTATCATAATTTTTTTTTTTTTTTTAATGATGCCAAATCAGTTTTTGGTTGAAGTGTTTCAAGACCTTTAAGTGGATGGTGATTTTAATATCAGTTCTAATGTGTCTTCATATATATTCAGGCTTCCCAGGTTGAAAGTGGTCACATGACACATTAAATACAATCCCATTTGGGTTCAGTGACATACCTGATCAATCTCAAATATCCCAATTTTTTTTTATTTTACAGTGACTCGTCAGCAAGCTGACATTAAAGTATGCCTCAAACTAATGGATTCAGTTGACTTCATTTAAATCCTGCCTTACTTTTTTCTTTTCTTTTTTATCACATTATGAAAGAAAAAAATGTATCCCTATTTCTGTTGCATTGGGATTTTAGGTATAACTAAAATAGAATAAAATAACAGCTGTATAGATAGCTATTAATGATACTTTTTTTTTTTTTTTTGTAAGGAATGCCTTTAAACATCATCAATGAGACAATGTTACTTTACTAAGAAATGTAATGTTCTTGCTGATTTTTCTTTCTGCTTTTGTTTCACTGAAAAAGAATGGTGTGTCATAAAGGTGCTTAAATGATTAAAATGTTCATTTTCAGGTGAACTATCACTTTAATGAAAACTGGGAGGAGCATGTTCATATAATTCTGTCAATCTGAGGACTAATGGGAAACTACATCCTCTAAATTTCTTACTGTATGGCTGTATCTCTCAAGGGCTACAAATCGTGTCGCACCTCAGGCCCGTTCATTATAGACAGCACACCAGACCTGTCTAGCCTTTCCCACTTCTAATGCATTATGTATTGAAGTGAACTCTTAAATAATTGAATAGCTGTCATGTTTGCACCACACACAAACATGCAGACAATGGGATTTAATGTATAAGCAAGTATAATGTACACTCCCTGACACATGCAATGGTCTACAAACATATGTCTACTGGAATATCACATGAACCAGTATTTCATTTTTTTTTTTTTATCAGGTGAGCCACAGCTCATGTTGTATTTTTTGCCGTTCTTAAATGCTCCACCGATTATTGAGTAAAAGCTTGATTTGTGTTTGTTATTTTCCAACCTTGAGAAAAATGAGCCAATGGGAACATACATTAATTAATTCAGCACACACAAAATTAAAACAACTGTATTATCATAACAGAATACATTTGCTGTGGCCATCTTACACTGCTCTCAGCACAGCTGGTGGTGCAGGACCTCTCAAAGTCACCAGGAAACGAGCTTTTAAAGCCCCAGAGAAAGTACCACACATCTGATTACAAATGCAAGCCAGCATTAGAGCAAAATACACCATAATGCCAGCATTACACACTAGTGAATTAGATACAAAGGGGAGGAAGGTATGGATACAGACTAATGCTAATCACCATGTTTGGAAGGTTCTCCAGGCGGAGGGAAAAAAATAATCATTATAAATGATCATCTAGTGACTGTGGTAATCCTTTGGATGTCTGTCGCTGCTGCTACAGACTTATTGGATTTGTCCCTCTTGCTCAATTTAAGCCCCTATTAGAAATAATGAGCCTTTAGCCGCTAATAAATTGTGCGCCTTTACCCCTGACTCAAGCATTCAGAGAGAAATAGATTTGTGTTTGATGGCTCATCTCTTTTCATGATCTCTTCGGTTTCCACTTTCTTTCTTTCTTTCTTTCTTTCTTTCTTTCTTTCTTTCTTTCTTTCTTTCTTTCTTTCTTTCTCCCAGAGTCCTGTGATAATAGCGTGTTAATTGACATGTACCAAAGTAATTCTATGGTATTCGTTGAAGTACTTTGGAGAACAAGTACATTAGTATGGCAATCATTCAGTATTAAGGTATACAGAAAATACATGGTGTTATCATCTCTGCTCTTGTCTTGTATATATATATATATATATATATATATATATATATATATATATATATATATATATATATATATATATATATATATATATATATGTGTGTGTGTGTGTGTGTGTGTGTGTGTGTGTGTGTGTGTGTGTGTGTGTGTGTGTGTGTGTGTGTGTGTGTAACTGTGGGTAATGGAGCTGAGTGTACAAAGATAGAATGTTGGAGATGGTGGAAGGCGCTCAGCTGAAGTTGAAGGATGATGGTGCTGGGGATGTGAATTAAAATACAGCGATAAAGTAAACGTGAAGTATTATCACATCACTTCCTGTGTATGCAGACATCTGGTATTAGCCAGGTTAATTTAGCATACAGAAAAAACACATCAAAGGCTACAGAGAATCCAGGGGAAAAAGATACAGTTCATCATTCAAACAGTAAAATGCATAAGTGTTTGGGGGTTGCCTATACTGTGGAGCACAAATGCCCCCAAAAGGATAGTAAAACCTAAAATAACCCATATTGTCGGGAGCATCTAACAGCACCCATGAGGAAAATGGCTTCGCAAAGATACTAAACAATGCTTTAATGAACATGTAAAAATGCAGGACATTTCTGAAATGGTTATTTTGGAGTGGGGGGTGAAATAATATAATTTAATAAATCAAATGATCTAAAAGGTGTTTCAAAAAGTGTTTTTAAACTAGGGCTGTCACAACACCGGTATTTCAATACATGATTGTAATGGTCGAAAGAATTCAAGATGACTATATTATTCAAAATATCTTTAGAAAATTTTATGTCAAAATCCTCTTTGGCTTTAGTTTAGTTTGTGTTTTCTCTTTTTTGACCAATAAATCACACTCAAAATATGAGTATACATAGATGGAGAAATAGTTTGTAAACATAACTGTCCAAAAGTGTACAAAAATAACTTACACAATTTCCTGCAGTCTGGGACATTTGATCTGTCTTTTTTTGTGGAATCTAAAAAAAATAAAAAAATGAACTAATTTAACAAGCTCTCATTTGCATGTCAACTCCTCGAACAGCATTTTGTGTGGCAGTGGTAGCTACAAACTGCTTTGCAGCTATCGGCATTGGATTATTTACAATGTTATAATATTTGAATAATTATGATTATTTTCTTTTTTCCATATTATGGTTATTGTTAATATTGTGGTATAATATAACTTTTTGAAAAGAATCTACACTCAGCTACATCACAAGTGTTCACTTAAAGGATGAATGCAAGGGCTAATGGCAGCATTTGGGACAGGCCTTGATCAGTGTTTCCCAGTGCTGTGTGTTTATACCAAGAGTGAGTTCACGCCATAAGGATGTTGACCCTAATGTCTGGGTCAGAGGTCAGAGGTCATCAGTGCTCTGATCCATTTATAAACAGACAGAGAGGAAATCTCCAATTCCTGACCATTACTCTCATCACCCTGCTCTTTGACTTGGCCTCAAACTCTTTACCATGCCCAGTTGATGACAACAGTTCTGTTATATAGATTACTTTTTTACATATATATATATATATATATATATATATATATATGAATATGAATATGTATACGAAAGCTATATATATATATATATATATATATATATATATATATATATATATATATATATATATATATATATATATATATATATATATATATAGCTTTCGGATGAAAGCAAATTTTGCATGTCATTCGGAAATCAAGGTGCCAGAGTCTGGAGGAAGACTGGGGAGAAGGAAATGCCAAAATGCCAGAAGTCCAGTGTGAAGTACCCACAGTCAGTGATGGTCTGGGGTGCCATGTCAGCTGCTGGTGTTGGTCCACTGTGTTTTATCAAGGGCAGGGTCAATGCAGCTAGCTATCAGGAGATTTTGGAGCACTTCATGCTTCCTACTGCTGAAAAGCTTTATGGAGATGAATATTTCTTTTTCAACACGACCTGGCACCTGCTCGCAGTGCCAAAACCACTGGTAAATGGTTTACTGACCATGGTATTACTGTGCTCAATTGTCCTGCCAACTCTCCTGACCTGATCCCCATAGAGAATCTGTGGGATATTGTGAAGAGAAAGTTGAGAGATGCAAGACCCAACACTCTGGATGAGCTAAAGGCAGCTATCGAAGCATCCTGGGCCTCCATAACACCTCAGCAGTGCCACAGGCTGATTGCCTCCATGCCACGCCGCATTGAAGCAGTCATTTCTGCAAAAGGTTCCCGACCAAGTATTGAGTGCATAACTGAACATAATTTTTTGAAGGTTGACTTTTTTGTATTAAAAACACTTTTCTTTTATTGGTCGGATGAAATATGCTTATTTTTTGAGATAGGAATTTTGGGTTTTCATGAGCTGTATGCCAAAATCATCAGTATTAAAACAATAAAAGACCTGAAATATTTCAGTTGGTGTGCAATGAATTTAAAATATATGAAAGTTAAATTTTTATCATTACATTATGGAAAATAATGAACTTTTATCACAATATGCTAATTTTTTGAGAAGGACCTGTATATATATGTTACCTTTTATGTCATTTGTTTCAAACTTAGTACTGAATGTACAATATTGATATAAAAAGCAAAGAGAAAAAAAAAAACTATAATTTCATTTAATAATATTAACATCATTAAATGCATTACACCTTGCATTAAAGCAGGGTTTCCCAAACTAGGCTTAATGTTAGAACTGCAGTGGGTTTGTGAGTTGATAAAAAGCTAAACATTAATTAAACACAAAAAATAGAAATTACCTACATGCCAATGTGACTATTAAAAGACACTGAACTGTAAATATGTGAATGTGTTGTTAAATTAAATACTCACTTCCTCAGGTATATTTTAAGAAAATATTTAATGTCAAAGTGGTTTGGGTTGACAAAACTGTTTGGGAGTCCATTTAAAAGAATAATTAATTGTCACGCCCCTGGACTGTTTTGTTGTGTTTCATGTCCCAGTTTCTCCCCAGATTGATTAGTTTGATTGTTCATTTGATTCCATGTTTGTCTCCTTAGTTCCCTTGTTATCCTGGGTTTAAAAACCCCAGTCCACTGTGCCAGTGTTTGTCGGGTTCTTGAATGTCTTCCATGCAGTGTTGTAGTCGAGACCAGCTCATTCGAGTCCGAGTCCAGATCGAGTCCAGAGAGGGTCGAGTCCGAGTCAAGACCGAGTTCAGAAAGGGTCGAGTCCGAGTCAAGACCGAGTTCAGAAAGGGTCGAGTCCGAGTCAAGACCGAGTTCAGAAAGGGTCGAGTCCGAGTCAAGACCGAGACCAGAGAGATTGGGTCTGAGACAAGACCTAAAGAAATCTTCAAGAGTATGTAAAATGTATGATGGAAACAATAAAGGATAAAAGGGCCACATAGTATGTGGTGTAAAGGTAATTTTATTAGTATTATGAAGTGTTACTTGTCAATATTAAGTGCTCATTTTCACATAACATCGTTGTACCACTATACACATCCATATAACCTTTCTAGTACACATAATATTACTGTACGACTCTATATTGTAATTCTACATAACACTTCTAGTACAAGTAACATTACTGTACCACTATACCTGTAAATGTTCAACTGTAACAGCTTTTACATAACTTTTAACCTTGAAGCTTAACTAATGACTGCTAATATCCTTACAATGTATTGGATTATGTGCACTTTAGATGTTGTGAAGATTACAGATGGGCATAATTACTTTTCAAAAAAATAAGTGAGGACACCATCCAGCTACCCAACCAAGCACGATGTGGTCTCATGATCAATCCACCCCGACTAAAAACACTCTACTGGTGCAGAGGAAGCCGGGACTGACAACAGTTACCATTTTATCACTTTCTGTAACAGCAACGGATAATCTAATGCTAATTTCCCTGGATGGTGCGTTTTAATGCAGGGTAAAATACACACTAGTCGAAGTTTTTTTAGTTACGGAGGCAGGAGGGTAACTTAAGGCCGGTGACACACTGGCTGCGTGGCGTCTCTACTGCGTGCCAGAAACGTGGTGGCTGCTTCGCGTTTTCTGTGTCTTTACACACCAGAAGCGTGTCTGACGCGGCGCTTGGCGCGCTGCTGCGGCTGTAGGTGACATAGAGGGAGGCCGCCAAAAAACCAGGCTCTTTATTTTTTTTATTACAATATCAAATTAATTTTTTTATTTTTTAACACACCTACTGATAAGACACCGTCAACAGTATTGACGGCAAAATAGAGTATGTTTGACAGGTGCAATATTTGAAAATCGACCATTATTAATTTATTTTTAAAATTACATTTATATCTGAATTTATGTCAACCTATAGACTTTCAAATATCAAAATGTCATGAATTAATATGTATTTGTGTACAAAATGACATATAAACATATTTTCCTAGTATATTTTGCCTGGAAACGCTTCCAACATGCACGCGTGTCGCGTGAAAAATAGGCGTCGGTTCTATTTCTAGCATGCACGGGTTTTCCGCGCGTCTCACGCAGGCAGTCTGCAAGATCTAACCTGTTAACATGGGAGCCGAATTAAAAACAGACACGCCACGCAGCTGAGGCGCTTGCGCCACACATCCAGTGTGTTGCTGGCCTAACGTCTCACGTCAAAAGAAAATCACCAGTCATTGGATGTGTCAATCATACATCAATTTAAATAAACATTAACATACAGTAATAATCATGAAATATTTGGATTGGGACTCGAGTGGACTCGGGCATAAGTCCGATTCCTAATATGTTCGAGTCCGAGTCAATACCGAGTCAAAATGCACACGAGTCCATGACAAGACCGAGACCATTAAAATACGGTCTCGAGACCGAGTCCAAGACCGAGTCCGAGTCTCGAGTACTCAACACTGCTTCCATGTGCTGTATGTCCACCATTTGGGTTATAAAAGACTCTTATTTTGTGAATTCATCGTCTCCTCGTTCCTGGCTTCCTTGACTCCTTGTGAAATCTGACATTTCATTGTGTGAATAATGTGTAATCATGTAATCCATAAAAAAGTAACTAATCTGATTATGAGTGTGTGTGTTCATCTGTCCATTGTGTGAGGAGGATTCCAAAGATTGACTCACAACTCTGAGTCCAGTTTTTAATGAATTGTCCTATCTGTAAGCCACTCCTCTCAAACACAGATGAGTCAGTGGCAGTCAAGTGTCAGTTGCATCATGGGGAATGGAACTCAGATATCTTTAGGTTTCAACACCAGAGAAACATTGGAAGAACCCAAGCACACTTCGGTTTAATGGTAGGGTACCTGTAACACTAATTCCAGTCATCCTGAGAGGATAGCCAAAGCCATGTTATTCCATTTCCTAAATCCAAACAAAGCAAAATGTCCCTAAGCTTTCAACCCCAATCACAATGAAGACAAAAATGATAATTTTCTGGTTGTCATACTCACATTAAGTTACAATTTTCATCTGCTCAAACAGAACGTTAACGTCATCTTGTGCTTCAGCTAAGTATATCTGGCTAAAACTAGCTAATGCTAGCATTAAAGTTAGTGAGTCCATACTAATGTACAAACCAATTAGTCCCGTTTACATTGTGATCTGTATTTTTACATATATATATATATGTCCCTCCATGTCACATTTAAGTCCCACTTAGGTCCATCTGTGTCCCAAATTTATCAGAAACATCTTGGAAGAAGGTTTTCACTGACAGCTGTCATTGTAAGACGGTGAGCAACTGTTTGTTTTTCCAAGTGAGCAACACTAACAAAGGGGGGACGGGCTTAACAATAGGTCAAATGAGATTATGTGGGAAACGTTTATTAATGTCTTTTAATATTATATTACACATGAGATGGATTCGTTTGTACTCTGTACTGTACTCTGTACAGTCTGCACTGTAAAATTTCTGCATCCAAAATATCCAAGTCCAGGCGAGTCAGTCTAAGTCCAAGTTCATTCACAACTACAGTCCGAGCCCGAGTCCAAGTACCCCAACTCTGCTTTCCCATATGAAGCAGAATAGTTGCTTTTGCTTTGATCCTTGACCTGCTTTAGGCTCTACTCCGTGACCTGACCCTGGAAATGATAATGAGGTCACAGTCGGGGCAAGGCTGAGCACCAGATGAACAACAACCAAGGTTGTCTTGATGGATGGTAACCTTGAGAGAGCCTCAAGTAACATTAGCATGCACCCTGCCAAATACAGGTCATCTTCCAGAGCAGATCTGCAGAAATTCTGAATATTTCTACAAAAGTCTTGGGGTCAGTCCATAGTGCATTCCATTTCAATGCAGACATGCAGTGTTTCAATTGAAGCTCCATACAAACCATTGTGAATCTTGCAGCAATGTACAAGCTACAGTTGAGCACACCATGTAGAGGACAACTAATGCACACGTCTAGACAGATTGTGTTCTTCCCAGTTCATCTGTCTCACTGTTGTAAGTGTGTGTTTGTATGCATGCTGGTACATGTGCATCTGCTTCCAAACATTTGGTTAAGCATGGGCACCCTAACCATCTGATGGTAGTGGCATAACAGGAGGCTCAAGCAGACTCTCACACATTGAATATCAAATATCAACAAGTCAGAATGGAGGACGCAGCTTATAGGACGGCAGATGCTGACGGTCTAGAAAGCTAAATCTATAGCCATGCCAGACATTAAAGTGATAGTCACCATAACATTTAGATTACTAAACCTCATGACACTTCAAAACACTGTGACTTTCTTTATCCTGTCAGACATTTTGAATGAGGCAAGTGACATTCTGATTTCATTTCCCATTTTCATTTTATATCTATTGTTTGTACCTAGTACGTACAGTTTGTCAGATGGGTAGTCCAAACTTCAGCTATAAGGTAACAAATTACACGGCAGCAATACAGAAAAAGACATATGTAGGATAAAGTGTCAAATTATATTATATTATAATAGTTTGATTACATTAAATGAACTCAAAACACTAGTTCAATTCCGGAACAAAAGATTTATGATAATTTACCCTCCCCTGTCTTCCAAGATGTTCATGTCTTTCTTTCTTCAGTTGAAACGAAATTAAGGTTTTTGTATAAAACATTCCAGGATTTTTCTCCATATAGTGGACTTCTATGGTAGCCAATGGGTTAAAGGTCCAAATTGTAGTTTTTAGTGTAGTTTTAAAGGGCTCTACATGATCCCAGCAAAATTAGTGGTCAGTTTAAAAAAAAAAAAAAAAAATTAAAAATTAACCACAAATACTCGTCTTGCACTAGCTTGACCTCACGCATTATGATTTTCCGTTGGAAAGGTCATGCGTAACAGGTGGAAGAACTAACCCAGTCCGAAACATAAATAATATGGAAAAAATAATTATTCCATCTGATACATATACATGCTGTACAACAGTCATTTACAGCACAGATGGAACAGAAGAACAGACTCACACTATCATATCAACAAATATATCATGTTATATATAAAATTTTACATGTTAGACATGAAAGAACATGAAACGATGAGCTGAAAATGAATTTGTATTCTGACCCAATTCCGAGGGCGGTTGTAAGAAACAGAAGGACCAAGAGCAAAGGAACACACTATACGAGAGCATCAGTGGCAGCAATCCTACTAGACGCCCACTTTCTTTTCCTTTCCTCTCCCACACACACTCTGTTCCTGTGACGTCCACTCAAATCCCCCACACGTCTGCGTGGGCGCCTGCTCCCCCATTCATCCGCACTCCTCCGCTTCACACACTGTTCTCATCCCTGCACATCCTCCTCTCCAGCCTCTCAATGGTTTCCATGAGCAGAAGTGTCACATGCTTTGGGCTTAGAGTTGGAAGAGGAAAGCGCACCATGTTTGGTGGCATAAATGCCCTTCATAAAATGTTTTGATTCTCTAAAGTCAGAGATTTTGTTGTGTAAGCCACATTTCATGCACTTCGGTTCATGTTTGGATTGGGTTGCGATAACAAGGATTCAGGATCCAGAGGTGCTCCCATCTTTCATCAGTGTCCTAATGTTACCTCAAGCTGATCTACCAGGCTTCGATTTCAACTGGCCGCTTTCCAGGAGTTACAGCCTTTTCTGAAGCTCACTCATAATCCTATCAAAACACGCATCATACTTTCCATGGAGACCAGCTTGTTTCTCGGGACAATGTCTCCTGTGGTATTATGGTCACACAATGTTAAGGATTATTGCACCATCACTCATTAATAGCTGTAATTAATGTTGAAGAAAGAGCAACACACTACACATGGCCTTTTTTTGCCCATTACTGAGACTTGGGCTCAACTGTAACATGTAATAATGAGAAATTTCCACTGACTTGACTCTAATGCTGCCTTCACGTGATCCTGCTCCCCACTTCTGAAATCTAATTACTGGTATGTCACATTTAAGTGCTTTATTCTAGCATATTTCTTGGGGAAAACCTGCTTTGACACAGAATCACTGCCATATACTAGCTATACAATACAAAGGAATGTTGTTTACAGTCACATTCAATAGAGAAAAACTCAGGCTAGCAGACTCTCTTCAGTACATTTACACTATTAATATAGTCAGCTTGCTGATAATAATGGAGTTTTGGATAAATACAAGCTATTTACTTTGTTTAATGTGATACAGATATGACCAAAACAACAAGGTGACCATTTAAACTCCTCCATGTTGAAAGGTAATGACTTTTCTCAAATCCAAATTATCTTTTTTTCTGAATCGTAATTACAATGTGAGGAAGTTCATGTGCAATTTCTGTATTTATAATAATCCCAATCGCATGTAAAGGCAGCATAAAGCACATTCACATTTATCCTTTTTTTTATTACCATCGAACCTTTTCAAACATTGTTTGTCCCTGTTTGCGTAATTGAAAATCTCCTCATTTAACCTCTGCTGGTATGCAAAGATGCAGAAGGAGAGTTTTCTAGTTTTCTGCACACATTAACATATTCAATGGACGCTGAAGAGGCAAGGACTGGTGATTGTGATCTCATTAATATGGATGCCAGAGTTCTACCTTTCTAGAGTTCTACCTTCAGTAGAAAACAAACCCTGCGTGCTGTGTGGATGGACATATTTGTAAGTTGGTAGCTGGACTTGTGTGGGTGGACTAACAGTTTTCTTTCAGCTCACGTGCTGTCAGTGTGTGACTAAAAGTTATGAAATTCATGTGGCAGTATGAAGAATATATTTTCATTAAAATAAAAGGCTGAAAAACTACCTAAGGACACAAAAGTAGGATGTAGAAAGCATTGTTTAATAGGAAATATGTGTATATTTGCTTTAGAGTTGAGTATGATTGTTTGTAATTACCGTAATGCACCACATATTCTCTTTACTTTAATCTACAGCACTTGTGCACTACAAGCACAGGTAGGCCTACACATTACATTATCAGAATTGTACAAGGGGTGCTATTGTGGGCAAATCGAAGCGAGCTAGAATTTATGTCTATTAAACAAAATGGCAGAAATGTGTCTATTTAGGACCTAGAATTTTTCATATTTTCTTTATATTATTTAATAGTGTTTCTTAATTTCAGTCTTTCCCCCCCTTTTTATTTCTTTTTTGCTCATTCCCAGGTTAAATTTGGATTTTGAATACCAGATTTGGGATTGTGGCCCCCGCTGTAAACTCTCAGTCTCTAAAGTAAACTCTAAAGTCAACTAACCCCTGCTCTTTGTTTAAGAGGCGGCTCATAAGAAGGAAACTTATGACCTTCTCCTCTGTCTGCTAGTTTCGGCTGCTCTTTGCTCCTCTCTGTTGCTCTTCCCTTGTGGTAGTATATTATATCTTCTATTCATAACAACTCAAAGACGAGCGGGTTATTGTTATGATTTCGGAATGTAACCACTGAAAAGTCATGACACATTACACCTGGGCCAACAGCCCCACCCTGCCCTGAAACCTGTTTACTTTAATATGTGTGTGTGTGTGTGTGTGTGTGTGTTTGCATGTGTGTAAATCTAAACCATGCCTTCTCTTGCCACACCTTGCTTCATTCCTATCTAGAGAGCAATAAATCAACAGGAATTTGTTGGAATCAAAGATCAGGGTAATTTGTTTTCTTTCCCATGCTTTTATATAATTATTTACATCATAGTACTATCTGTACAGCATTTACGCAACCAGTTCAAATGAGACAGCACACTGTAGATAAACACATTAACAGCGGTTAATTTTGCATATTGCAAAAGGTTAAGGTGGCCACACATTTTTTTCCCCTGAATACTGTGTGTCCTTGCCAGGATTTCTAAATTGTCTAAAATGGTTTTGTTTTTCTAATGACATTCTCTCTGTGGTCCTAATACATTATATGTACACATCTTTGCATTGCTTTGACCATTTTCTGTTGTTCCCACCTACTTGCATGCAACAATTGGCTGATTATGTACAATCCAAAATGTCTGTGTCAAGTCAGAGTCCAAGTCCTACTGAGTCTAAGTTCGTATAGTTTCAGTCCAGGTCCGAGTACCCCAGCTCTAATAATAAGCCTCTTATATTGATATTTTTTTCTCAAACCATTTGCCTTTGGCCAGATCATGCCATTAGCTTAGCGACATGCTAACAGCAAACTCAAAGTGCATTTTGAATGAAAGCTCTCTTGATTTGATGAATAGATTCGCAAATCAGTTACTTCAGAGTTTTTATTTCAGTTGGGATGCTATAGGATTCAAGGGCACCTAAGTAAGCAGCAGGGGAGCTCAGTAGGCTTTGAATATATATCAGTTGCACTTGTTCTGACTTGATGTCATCATATTTCACCTTTATAAGGAGGTGTGAGTCTGACTCTCTTGTGTGTTATTGCAGTAAGCAGTAGGGATCTTGAGACACAGCTCTGGTATATCTCACATCCCAGGTCACACACTCGATTGCTGTGCTTGATGTCAAATAGTGTACTTATAAAGTTATATTTTATAACTGTGCTATTTGTCACCCCCTAATTTAAAGACATGCCTGTCAGGTGTTAGCAGGATGGATAGAGGTTTTGATAGCATGTTATACCAAGTGCTGATCTTTGCATTTTAATTCTATTTATTTTGAGTTTTTCTGATGTTAATCGGGCATTTCTTATGTTGATGCGTCACGTAGAAATGACATTTCATCTATTGACATGCTTTCTTGCTGCAGGATTTATTGACATTATACAAATGTCAATTCTGCTAACAAAACAACCCAGTTGTCAAAGCCAATGTGCTGACACACATGACTTTTACACTGACTGTGTCTTCTGTTTGCATGAGCATGAAGTTACGTTTGCTTTGTGTGTCTTCTAACAACCTCTGAGAAAGAATAAAAAGAAAATGAAAAATGTTTTGTCGTTATTTAATTCATGTGCCCTTTTAAAATTTGAATACAATTATTAATCTTGTTGTTCAAATATATTAAGCAATAGAATATTTTTTTACAGGCCGCAGTCCAATCGTCATAAAGCCACTTCAGAGTGATCTGAAGGTTGTTTAATCAGCCAGATAGATGTGAAGCAGTCTTGGTCAATTCAGATTCATTTTTTCTCTCTCCGTTTTTTTTTTTTTTTTTTTGTATTTTCATGTTGGAAAAAAAAAATCTATTATTTTGTATATTTGTTAATTATATTAGCTGGCTTTTGGTATTTCTTTCTTAACAATTTTTTTATTAATAAAAGATAAATTAACAACAACAAAAACAACTAAAACAAACAAACAAAACAATTACTTCAGATGTTACATGAATTAATTTGTAATAGTGTTTATAGTGTATAGTGTATAATAGTGTAACACATCCCAGTATAATGAACATGTGCTTGATCAAAAACAATCATAATCAAAAATATTGTAAAAATAATAATAATAATTAAATTAAAAAAATTGTATATTGCTGCAAGGTTTCGAACTCAAGAAAGGGATCTGTCAAGCAAAATATTTCATCAGATTTTTTATTAAAAAGCAATATAATTTTTTTTTTTTTTGGCAACAGTGTGCTGCTTGTTTTCACATTAATCATTTCAAATATCTTACACTACACTACTGGATAAACAAAAAAATACTAATATTATTATTGGTGATATACTCTATGTTCACATATCTATGCTAAATCTGATGTACTATTACTTGATAAAAGGAGGCCTTGTAATAAAGGTCAATTATCAGTATATCCATGGCAACTACAGGATGTATTATGTGCACTCTAACCTTGCGTGGAGTTTGGCATATACATTTAAATCCCTGGCAATTTTAAAAACATGCGAGCCTTTGAAATTCGATCATGTTGTGATTTGCCATTGCTTTGTATTACCATCCTATGATACACGTTAATTCCTAGAAAGTCTAGACGACACCGATGGTGGGGGGGCACCATCACCTCACCCCCCGTGATGCACTTATGTGACCTTGTGTCAAGCTGCCCTTCCCAGCGTCCCAGCTGTGAGGTGCAACTAAGAAGTTGAAGTGCTATGCAGCATTGAACCCAGTGACATTTCTATCAGATCAGACTGTAATTTCATCCCCATGTGTCCTGAACTTTCATTGCTCACCAGCAGATTTGTGGAATGTGTGTGTGTGTGTGTGTGTGTGTGTGTGTGTTTATGTATGAGAGGGTAATCCCTGGTCAGAAAAACTCAAGTGGCTAGGTTCTGACCCGGAAGATGAGCCTTTCGTTTGATTTGGACTGATCAAAGATCACAGCCTCTCCAATCTGTCACACTGTGTTCACTTCAGAGGTCTGCTGGGATTTTACATATATATATACTGTAAGAGTACACACACTGAATGAGAAAAAAAACCTCATTCATCTTGGTACTGTAGCTTTACACAAGTACGCACAGTAATCACCAATGATTTGTGAGACTTTCTGAGACAAAACCCTCTCAACATGGGACTCATGAATATTTAACAATTTTAATTAATTCAACGGATATTAATGCATACCGCACAAGACGCAATTACTAAGTACACACTTTTCAGTTCACACAGCGGGAGATGCTCTTTAATAGTGTGTGTGCAGCAAGAAAGTTCAGTTTGTTTGTAAGTGTTGTGGGTTCAGCTGTAAAGGCCGTGAACCCATTGGCTGATGTTGTTACGAGGCTGAAAGGGGTTAGAGATCTATTCAACCTGTCCAATCTATCATTGACTTCACTACCAAGCCAAAGAAAATTGTGCTGCATACACAAACATTTATTGAGATATATAACACTCAGTGGGTTGCTTTCTGGATGCTTATTTTTATACAGAATGTGATTGTCTTACTTTGGATTCAAAATGAGTTCAACATGGGTTCAAATGTAGTAGATCATACTCAAAAACAGTGATCGACTTCTTGTAATGGTTACAACAAGCACAACACTGGGCAGAAGCCATTTTATCCAAAGCATCAAAATCTATCGATTAAAGATATTGTGATCTAACTTCTGTCTCGAATTACTCATCCTCATGTTGTTTTAAACCACTGATGTCACATGGACTATTTCAATAATGTCTCTACTACCTTTTAGGGTCTTGAACTTGTCAGTTTGCATTATTGCCTATGCAGAGTCAGAAAGCTCTTGGATTTCATCAAAAATATCTTAATTTGTGTTATGAAGATGAACGAAGGTCTTACGGGTGAAGAACAACATGAGGGTGGGGAATTAGAGACTTTTAACAGAAGTATCATGTCTGTCCTTTGGCTGTGTGAATCACTTTTTCCATAAGATGTGCTGAGTGTTGACAAAGCAATGAGTGGGTTACAGTACTATGTTAAAAAGACCTGCACAAGCTCCAAAATTGACAGTAAATACAACTTATTTGACTAGTTATCAAAAGAACGACAGTCCTATGGATATTTTCAGGACCATTACTCCAGTCATTCCAGTCGGTCATTAAATCATTCTAATTTACTGCTCAAGAAACATTTATTATTTATATCTTACTGATCCCAAGCTATAACATTGTATAGTACGTGTCGTTTACTCTCCATTTGCCCGGTATTTCTGCATAAATTAAATTATTTAAAATAACAACATAAAAACATGAAAACTACCCCAATAAAAACGGATTGTGGATTATGGATCTGCAAGGCCCCTTGCCATACATCTTTGACCAACTTGGTCGACCAGCTTCATTAGAAAACAATGCTGGTTTGTCGTTTTGTAGATGAACACTACAGTATCCCGCTCCACCAGCTGGACCAGTGCCAAACCAGCTTTAACCAGCATAAACCAGCCTGTTGGTCTTTTCAGCACGTGTGCTGGAGGAAGGTTTCTTTCTGGGTATTGCCAACAGCAGAGTTATTTGGCAGACTGAGAGCTGTTTGGCACATACACGTAGCATGTTCCAATAGCTATGGGAGCAATCTTCCAGTCCTGGAACAGCGTGCTCATGCCGAGCTCAAATACCTTGACTGAACCTGGCACTCCTCTGATATGAGACAAAGAGAGAGCTTGTAGGGATACTCTATTTCTGTGACTTGCACACCAGGAAGATGAAAGTCAATAACAATACGTTAAAGAACAAAAGAAAGAAAATCACTTGAGTATTCAGTTGTTCTGAGAGAATGTTTCATAGAATTAACAGACGGGAAGATGAGGAGAAAGAGACGTTGAAGATGATTTATTCTATGGCTAATGCTACACCTGATTAATAATTCAACACAACCAAGTTATCCAGCCATTCCAAATTTCACACATGCGGCTATAGAATCGCTACACATCAACAATGGACCAGAGGCTGTGTGACACTAATGTCTGGATGCTAAATGAAAGGTAGCCTTTAAAACCATTTACAGACCTATTCCGTACACCAGTCACAGAAATCCACAGCTTTAACATGAGAGCATGCTGTAGTGTTATGAGAGCAGGTTGATAGAAAACTGCCATGACACATCCATGTGCACATCATTGTCCTGCAGGATGACCTTGCTTTACAGATTCAGTGCACACACATTCAGTGAATGTTTTGTATCTGGCCGTATAACTGTGATTTGCAGTTGTGGCTAGCACACGCTAGGGGCCATGTGGTCAGAGGGTTATAGAAGGACACGTTCAGTCAGTATAAACTGACCTTGTGTCCACCCGCCCCTAGTAACAGAGCTTAAATTAGTGGAGTCATGCATATACAGACAAATGCACAGGGTCCAATCAACTTCAATGTCACGGGCGTTCACAATTAATTATAATATTCTAATTTGGTGCTCAAGAAACATGTTTTTATTATATTTTATTAATTTGTAATGTAACAATATTGAAAGTTGAGTTCGAAATATCCACGTTTATTTGTCAGTAAAAGTCTGCTGGATGATGTCGGCAGAGTTACTACTTTTTGTATTGCAGATCAATGAATAGGTGACGCCTAGTGCATTGTAGGTGCATTGTAGCTCAATTAAATGTCAAGTCTTTTTTTTTCATTTTCTTCTTAGCGTATAGAATCAATTTCAAACTAATTTATAAGGTAATTTATTAAAAGCCCACCTTGCCAGCAGAGAATTATCCATTAAAATACACATATTTTACCTCAGTGAGATTAATTCTTACTATCGAATTCCAAACTCTGTATTACATTGCAGTACCTTATAAAATTACCTGCCAACTGGCGAAAAAGATGTTTACGCACCAACGCCAGTTTTTTTCTCACATTTGGCAGCCAGTGCGCATTAGTTTTGGACCCCGTCTGGACCCTTTCACTCATATTACACAACTTGAATACTACCTACTTTATAGCTAAACATTTAATTCCATTGCAACTGTCATGCTACTCCCAGACAAGCACTGTATAATGATGGCAATGCTAAAAATGAAGTGTGCACGACACGACTAGCATCATATTTCAGCATCATACACATGATAGTCCAAACCAAACAGATGTTTTTAGCAGAGAAACTGAGATACAAGCTGTAAAGGCACAGCCATATTCTGGAAAAGGGGTGGGAAGCAGCCCTTTCATTTGCATTTAAAGAGACATGCACAAAAATAGTGTGTTTCTGCTTCCACTCAAAATATGTATTTTCAAAATTATATAATACATGATCTGTTGAGTATTTTAAGTATAGATTTAAATAAGCTGATTAAGTTTACAGAAACATTACAGTATGACAATATACATCCAAACAATATAAATCCACCTAAAAGGACACTTCAGAGTTATAACTATCATGGCCGCCATATTGGAAGGAGGTTCCAAATTGAAATGCTCAAAACTGGCTAAGTCTTTCCCAATGGAGAAAATGAAAGGCTTTTTAGTTCCAGAAACTGCACTCTATTGCTTTATAGAGCTTAGATTGTGCCACAGAGCCACTGTTTTTGAGGGAATCAATCCACAAAATGTTTTGTACAGTTTGGCATGGTCGCAATTGTAGAAAATACACACATTTGAGAATAGCCTACAACAATGTTATGGCATAAACACACATTTTGAGAATGTCTTAATAACTGAGGGGATGGAAAAGCTATGGAACAAATCAGATAGTATTCATTTGACATATAGATGGTTGGTGCTGATGTATGTTGGTGTCCATGCCCACAGCAGTCGCAGGCAGTGCCAACAAGCTTCAGGCTACAGCAGACCAAGACTTACCTCAGACTTCCCTCATGACTAACAGCTCCATGAGCATAGGGCAGCAGAAACAGCTCTTTGTTTGGAAGAATGGAGTAACCTTAGGAAAAAAGGAGAAGAGTGTGGAGTGTTGAGACATGCCCTTTGTGCGCTCTTGGCAAAAGATAAGCGGGGGGAAAGAGGAACATGCTGCGAATCCATAGAATGAACATTCATGGCACAGAAACATCATATCAGATAGACCTGCTGTAACACAAGGCTACAGAAGTGCCCAGAGCTTATCAAATGCACAGCAGCACTACCAGAACAAATACAGCCTTAACCAAGGATAGGATATGATTTATTCACAGCATGCAATAATCTGAACAGAACAGTCCTAGTGGAAAACTGATAATTATACATAACAGCCACTACAAAAAAGGGACAAGTTGCAGCTTTACAGATCAAAATAGGATTTTACGCACAGCACATTAATAAATAGGCTCCTACAAAAGAAACACAACCAGTGACAACTAAAGTTTCAGTGGAGGGGGATTTCAGTTCATTTGTGCCCTGTTCCACAACTTTTAACAATACATATAATTGTTTTATAATTTAAAGGAACCGTTCTCCCAAAACTGACAATTCCACCAATTGCTTACTAAAGCTGACTTTTTTCTGTGGAACAAAAACAAAGATATTTTATGTTAAAATATTTATAATTTATATATTTCCATACAATGTGTCAATTTTACTTTTGGGGTAAACTCTCCCTTTAAGGAGGTATTATAAAAAAAGCATTTTCACAGGCCAAAACATAATAAACAAGATATAAAGTGAGCCATTACATTTGGTGAAGTATTATTAGCTTTAACAATATATTTAACATAGGCTGTATATATATATATATATATATATATATATATATATATATATATATATATAATTATTATTATTATTATTATTATATTATTATTATTATTATTTTATGTATGTGCTGCTGTTTTCCCTCCAAAATAATGTAACTTCCAGTTAGCTGATGTCATTAAGCAAATATCTTAAAGCAATATTAGTAAAGATAAAGGTCATGCCCTCAAGAGGACATTGAATAATTTGGCACAGGGCTAAACCCTTTGAAAAGTAATACTGAGAACACAGCACACAATACCTTGATTAGCAATTATACAATATATTAAACGATATTCTAAAAATAATAATCATTGTGCTTGAAAACATTGTGTTTAGATAAAGGACAAAATGGCCAGTTCTTCCGTGTATGCAAGATATGACATAAAACACAGTCAATAATTTGCAATGATTAAAAGTTGTGAATATTTTATCCAACATATTAACCGTTTCCCAAAATGACCTTGAACTGAATATTCGCCAATGCTTCCCTTTCTTGGTCATGTGACCACGTTCATTCAGCTCATTGGCCAGTCACAATCATTTGGTCTTTACTTTTCTTTCTATCTCTCTTCTTCTCTAACAAGCTTTCTAATAAGAGCATGAATCCACAGTTTGGTTCTAATGTTTTTTGTTTTTGTTTTTGTTTTTTGCTCAGTACAGTCTCCTTGAAAAACTGATCCAATCTGATCCATGGCATGTCTATCTCCATTCCTGGAGGTGACAGCACAGACCCCTCACCTCAATTTACTGCCATCCTCTTTTGCAGCGTGTTCCCTTTGACCGATAGAGTTTCACAACTCTACTCAGCTGCTCCTCTCACCCCATAAACACCCACACTCAGATCACTGTGTGCTCAAGGTCATTTTGAAGTGGGACAAGAACTTAAACATATAGCCAAAATAAGATGAGCACAGATCATCTGACATTATATGCATTCCAGTATGTGCATAATGTATAAAGTTGATAAAGATGTTGCAAGAGGTATCGTGAAACTCTTCTAACTAGTTTACGTCACACAAAGGTCAAAGGTCCTCCATTTATACACGTCATTTTAACAACAGCCCATGACTGAATGGGGTAAAAGGCTATGTTTGTCTAACTGCAAACAGAGGGCGAGAAAGAGAATAGGATTTCTATAAAAACAGATGAAGAGATGAAAGAAAAGGTTATCTCTTCTCGTACTCATTGATCTGTGTGCACGGCCCAGAGCCTAAGCGCTCTCACACACCACTTTACACGTATGCTGATAACCCCCCAAAAAACTGAGAACAAGCTCACAGTGGAGCAGATTTGCTAAAAAGTAGCAGACTTCAGTCCTGTCCCCTAATGCAGTCATGCATTCAGACCAGAGGGAGTGTTTTCAAATCTGAGTCAATAATTATGAGCAAGCAAACATGTGGGAACTTAGATATTATCCTTAAACATTTCTAGGAAAACTAACAAGGAAAGCTTTGAAAAAAATGACCTTTCGTGACAGTGTCAGACTGGAGGCCTTTGTTGAAAAAGGTTGTTGTTTTTTCCTCAGCAGAAGGGCACAAATTTCCTATTAATGAAAATGTGAAGTGAGCAAGGTAGTTTCTCATAGTATGAAACAAATATTCTTGGAAATCCAGTTTTAGGCGCACACTTATTGTATCTGGTAGCAATCCTGTCATACAGGGTGAAACATTCTGCATGAGGGATACACGTGTTGTTTTGTGACTCATACTGACTTTTATCATTGGCATGACTTGTTATGAGTACATCGAGGAGGACAGCTGTGTTATCGAGGGTTATCTGAACCCCCATAACTGGTTCAAAATGAATTTGGAAGCTGTAAAGCAATGCAAATATTTGTACTTTTCAGAATAAATCATTTTTAGCCTTGTTTTGTAATAAGATATGCACTCGTAATATGACTGCCAGTTTATGTACAAGTGGATATCATATATTTTGCAATATGATATGCATTTGTACACAAACTGACAGTCACCACTGATAAGCTACTACTAAATATTGTGGAAACTTAAATTCTGTAAAGTTGCTTTGCACTGATTTGTATCGTAAAAAGCGCTACACAAATACACTTGAATTGAATTGAACAGGAGGAATGAGCCTTGTGAGAAACTGAGTGAACTTAGATCGCCCTCTCCAGGCCAATGTAAGTAAGAACATGCATGAACATTACAGTTTGTAATTAGCTGTAGTCAGAAGAAAACCCATAATAAAAGACCTGAAAAGTAATCTTTTATTATTATTATTAATATAGAAATTGTCAAGTTAAATATCTTCCCAACTAAGTCTACTGAAATTATTGCAATTATTATATTTCATATCTTAATTTTGACAACTCTAAAAAATTCATTTGTTCAATTGTTTTCCTTCAAGCTTGCAGCTCCTTGAGGGTCCTCGGATGGCAGACACCAGTCAACAGACAACAGACAAAATCAATACTGACACAACTAACTAACTAACTAACTAACTACCTAACTACCTAACTAACTAACTGACTAACTCACTAACTAAATAGGCTGGCAAGTATGTCAATTGAAATAATGCTATAATCAAAGAAAATATAAATAATAAATGAAACACTTAAACTTCAAGTTAAAGTACTAAAATTACAAAAATTAGACTTGAAGTAAACTAAAGGTCGTTATAAATATATAAAAAAAACTAAATTAAAATGAGCAGAAAAATAAAAGCTAATTCAAAATATTAATAAATACTACAATAGTATATAATAATATATAATAGTACCCCCCCCCCCCCCCCCCCCCAATATATATATATATATATAAAAGCGGTTCGGTCCAAAAAACACTGTCATATAAAATCATGATGTTTGGGACACCTAGAGGGTTGAGTAAATAATGGCAAAATTATGATTTTAGCTATATATATATATATATTCATCACACATTTATACAAACATTTTATTGTATGACAGTATAGGGTGGGGGCATCACTGAAATCATGTGACACTGAAAAAATTATATATATATATTCACAAATTGCTATCAATGTCTGTATTATTCAACATTTTCAAAAACAAGAGCCGTTAATACTTAATGGGCACATCAATGCACAGAGATACAGCGTGTGCGAGATCAGTGACATTAAAGTATGGATATCTGGGCTCACATCCGTGACTGAATCAAGGCACTTTCCAATTTAAACACAACTAACTATTTACTTGGCTAAAGCAGTAGTACAATTTGAAGCTGGAAGGTCAACTATGGGCAAGGTTTTGTAGCAAGCAGTGTAGATTGCATAGTCAAGTATTATCAGTGTAAAATGAAATAATAATAAAAAGAAAAGATCAATAAGTAACAAATCGACTGTGTAAGGGGGACATGTGCAGGTTCTTTGGTCTGGTATCTGAGGGACTGAGACAAAAGAAACTCAGGACATATAACAGAATCCATAGGCAATGTTTAAATGAGCAATGCTTGCTTGAGAAACAGACCCTAAATTCTGGATAACCTCTTGAAGTTTGACATAGATGTGGTTGAAATCAAGTCAGGTGAGTTTGCTGATGTGTTCAAGTCAATAGAGTGATAAAAGAGTCAACGAACAAGGTGTAATAAGCTTGAATTCCTGCCAAAATAAGTTTAAAAGCAACTGACTTACTAGTGCACTTGCTCAACATCTGATGTCTGGTTATATTTATTAGAGCTATAAACAGATACTGAAGGGACTGTATATGTCTATGTGAGAATGGAAACGAAGTTAAATGTCATCATGGGAAAACAGAGACTGAATCTGTGCCATTAAACAAGAGTAATGACAATATTTCTGCACCAAAATGGACCAGGCACAGCCGCAAGCACATATGAACAAGCTTAAACATCTAAACATAGATTCATAAGTGGACATTTTCAGTCCAGAGGCCACATTCTAAAGCACAAAAAAAAAAAAAAAACCTTGCTGATTATTACAGTTTATGTGCCATGATGGTTTTCTGCAGTGGTTAACACAGAGAAATCATTGTAGAAAGGAAAGGCCCTTTGGTGCTTAAATTCTTATCGCATACGTTTTCATAAATAATTAAGCATAACAAAATCAATGGCATTTACCTGAAGAGATTATGGCGACAGAGTGTTAAGTAACTAAATAGAGCACTATATTTACAACAAAGCTTGATCTTTGCTTTTCCTACATCATACTAAGAGGGTGCTGATAAACTTACTGACATGAAGTAGGAAAAAATGAAATATCCAATTCTATAATGTTAGTGTTGCTTGATTATACATTTTAGAGAGAAATAAACAAGGTGTGAGCATCTGATATTGTTGAGTGGCATGATAAATAAAGCTGAAAAAAAAAAAAAAAAAATAAAACCAAGAAGGCCTGGACAGGATAACATCCGATCCATATGGATTCTTGCTGAAGATGGTTACCTGCTTACTAATACATAAACTCAGTGCAAGTGTAAACAAGTGTCATTCATTAGACACAATGGAACAATGTTAGTTAAGCGCTCTGTATGAGGCACATGTGCTATAGTAGATCTTGAGGTTCCATTGCTATAAATGATGAGACGGATATTTTTCTGTGGATTCTTGAAGTTTTTCCGTGGCTTTTCACAGAAGTAGCACCATAACATTTGTTGTTTGTTCGTAAAACTGGGACATGAAGAGCAGACGCAGCGCTGAGGCTCTATACCCTCTTCATGCACACTTGACACCTGCTGATGTTATTTCGTAGACTCCCAGCCTTTAGCGTTGTAGGGACAGGTTTGCTGTAATCACAATACACAAGAGAACAGGACACATTTTTACATATTTTTCATAAGGTTATGGAATTCTGAGTTTTTATCTCTTTTTAGTGGCACCTAATTGTGCAGAGCACAACACAAAAAGTATTTGTCTTTATTTGAAATGTAATTTTAAATCAATGAAATCATATATCGTTATTTTCATTGTTGTGGAAAAGGGCAATAATAGGCTGTTGATCTGTTTAACATTTGAAGGGTAATATTCTAAAACTGCACAGTTTATATGAAAAAAATGAATATTATTAAAAAATATACACATAGATGGAATCATTTTTCGGACCTTTTTTTTTTATTTATTATTATTGCATATTGTTGCTATGCATATTGCAATTGTTGTTTACTTTATAAAAGAAATTGTAGGCCTAAAATGGAACATATAACATAAAACTAGCCAACTATATATTAGCAGTCTCTCAGTTGAGCATAAGAATAAGAAAAACTTTTTTGTTCTTCTAATCTTTTTAAGATGACCTGGTGATTGTTTACATTAAGTGGGATGACTTATTAATGCCTTATACAGCAGTGATGCATAAACACAATACAAAGGCTCCAAAATCACCCAGAAATTAGTGGGCCCTCTTGTGGTAAGAGAGAGGATTTATTGTAGCTTTATAGTACTCCATGAGTGTGGCATATATAGTGCATTCATAAAAATAAATAAAAGGCCAAATGCAAAGCAAATATTTGCACCGCATTACTCGCTCTAGTTCACTCGTGGGATGTTTTCTGCATCACTGACACAAATAAAAACATACAAGCAATAAAAAAAATATATATTCTGTCTGTCAACTGGACGTGTCAATAAGCTCTTCACTGATTGGCTTGCGTACTAAAGTATAATATGAATTTTCAACTTGATTTAAATTGCGTCACCCAATTCGCAAATTTGCATTTATTCGCGTGTTCGCGTGCATTGACTTTGCATGCAATCTACTCAAATAAACTCTACACACAAATAATTCAATTTGCTTTTGGTGTGAATACACCATAACAGTTAATGAATGCATGTAAATGAATAAAAAGTCTGTTAAAGCTTACCTAAACATTTCGTTGTCCTCTATGGTGGCTAACCAGAAGCTGTAGGAGTTAGCGTAATAGTTGCATGTGCCGCGACCGTGACACTCGATGAAGGGAGCCGAGCGGAACTCTTCCAGACAAGAACCCGGAGAGGCCAGAGCCTGACCTGAGCCCTCAGCACCAGCACTGGTGTGCTGTTACACACAGAGACAGATCTTTACACACCAGTCACAGGTTCATATTTTCATATAGTCCTCATTGAAAAATAAGAAAGCAAACAGATTTGGCTTCCAGGCAGTGATTATTTGGTGATATAGTAATGACCTTAGTGTGTGGTTGACAGGGTTAAACATCCTGTACTTTAGTTTGTAAAATCACTTTAGTTTGAAACTGATTTTACAGTAATAAAGCTGACTATCACATATTGCCATTCCAATTTTATTTGAATACATTGTGCAGTCCTAAAAATGCTTCTTTATTCTCCTCACCATGACGAAAGAGTATCCAATCCAGAGAGAATCCCAACCTCGAGGGCAGGCTGGAATCTGGATGCTCTGACTGTGCAGAGCTATCACCATAGCAGGAGCCTCACAAACTGCACATCTGTCACAGGAAAACATGCATGCACATGAGAAGGACGAGGAATTCTTACTCACCGAAATATCAAACGATTCATAAAATATCGCAAACCTGCTGATGAAGGGTTTGATGCTTTCACCGGTAACAGGGGCCATGCTCATGGGCATGGGTTCGGGAGAGGTGAGCCAGTACGAATAGTCATTACGAGAAGCGAAGTTACATACATTGTTGATGTTGCAGAAGAGGAAAGGCATTGGGCTGAACTTCCTTAGGCAGCTACCAGCTGTACCTGTTGGGTAAAGAGCAGAACATCAGGGATTGAGTAACTTTGATTAATGTTTCAGAATAAATACATGATCTGTGTGGCTGTCGTGCTAACCTAGGTCTTGTCCATGTGACCTCTCGTTGCCCTGGACATAAAGCAGCGAATATCCATCATAGATTGGCGTCGTTCCATCTGGACAATCTGGAACATCAACACTCTGACTGTGGCGGGTTACAAGGAAGCCGTGATCCATTGAGGCAGGGCCAGGAGGGCCGATGCCACCTGGGAAACCACTAGGACCTGGAGGTCCAGGGTACCCTCTGGGGCCTACAAAAAAGAGATTTTAGGGAATCAAATAGGGATTTGGCAAGCATAAGCAATCTTATGAATGAAAGGAATTTCAATTCTGCTGAAATTTGCTGAACTTTTCTGCTGTCTGGGATTGGCTCTTAATATTTGATGTGTCCGTGCACCTACCAGAGGGTCCAGTTTGTCCAGGCTCTCCTTTGGCCCCAGGATGTCCATTATAGCCAGGTGTTCCATCGGATCCTTTCATACCCTGAAGTCCCATCACACCTAGGAGGGAGGTTGTGTGTTAGATGTCAAATGACTCTTTTCATAAACTTGTAAGTTCAGATATTTGAAATACTCACCCTGTTGTCCTTTCGGTCCAGGGATGCCTTGAATTCCAACTAGACCTGGGGGACCCTGAGGTCCTGGAACACCAGGATCTCCCTTTATGAATGTGTGTGGCCCAGGGGGTCCAGGGGGGCCTTCGCTACCTTAAATTTAAAAAATGTAAGCATAAATTTAGTACAATGTTTACAATGAATTATAGCATTCACACCTGAACTGTCCATTATTTTTGTGAAGATGTTTCCCCATATACTCAAGCTCAAATAAGGATTTGAAGAAGCAGTTTGGTGGATACACAAAATGTGTTCTGATATTTTGTGTGTGTATATGCAAAATATTTTGTGTGTTCAGATGCAAAAGCCTCTAAGTGCCATTTGAAATTTTCTTCTAGAATTAGCATTTTTGATCAGGTACCTATGTTTATGTTAATTTACTTAATTTAAATGGCAATGAAAAGAACCTATGCACTGCATTTAAAGTAAAATTACTGAACTTACACATAAGAGGCTGAAAAAATGCTAATTGTAGAAGAACATTTTGATTCTTGTTTCTGGTTTTTGTTTATGAACTCTTCATGTATAAATAAATAAATATATATATATATAAATATATATATATATATATATTTCTGGCTGATGACCCTGCAGCTGACCCATGGGCACTGGAGGAGGTGCGACAGGCAGCAATGCCCAGTAACATCTTCCTGTGCAATTACTATATATATGTGTGTGTGTGTGTGTGTATGTGTGTGTGTGTGTGTGTGCCTGTCTGTGTATATGTATATGTACAGAGTTACAAATTCAAAGTAAAAGGGTATGAAATATGAACATGAATAAGTATGAATAAATGTAATATTTAATAATAATGGTTAAACAATAGTAATATTAAATTATTTGATATCTTTAATGATTGTATTATTATTATTGTTGTTGTTTTGTTATAGTTGTAATGTACTGTAAAACAAAGCAATGAATTTAAATGATGCTACCAATGTGATAATATCTATACCAGTTGAAATGTTTTTTTAAATGTGGATAGACACTTATGATAATATTCAAAAGAAATCTGAGTTCAAGTTTTTGTTCATACCTTTGAGACCTGGGAATCCTCTATCACCTCCATCACCCTTAGGACCGATCACTCCTTGCTCACCCTTTGTACCTGGAATGACACAGAGGCACTCGATCTACCATCTCTATTGAGCGTTGTTTTGTTTAGATTCGTTTTTTGACACTTTAAAAAAAAGCACACAGAAATGCACTGTAATATTCTGTCAAGTTAAATTTTATTTGGAGTCTTACCAGGGAAACCAGGAACACCCTGTGGTCCCATCTCACCCTTTTGCCCATTATAACCAGGCAATCCAGGCTCACCCTACAGAGCACAACTGTATTAAATGACCCCATATCATTGTTAAGGGCACACATTTTATTTTTGAGGATGAAGCCTTGACAAACTCACAGGAGTACCAGTGAAACCTTTGTCTCCTTTAAACCCTTGAGAGCCCTGTGGGCCAGGGAAACCAATATCTCCCTTTTCTCCTTTAGCTCCAGCACTGCCAGGTACGCCAGGTGGGCCTGGTTCACCAGTCACACCTGTGGGAAAAATGTGATGTGAGTGTAAGCTGACACAGGCCACATTCAGCAGAAGAGAGATATTATGTGACAGAATGTCCTGTTTGGTGAGGTGTTAAGGCTTCACCTCGTTCTCCTGGGTGTCCCTGACCTCCCCGGTCTCCTTTAGGCCCCTCCATGGATGATCCTGGAAGTCCTCTCTCTCCAGGCCGCCCTTGGTCCCCTGGGAATCCAGGCAGACCCTTCTCACCTTTAATTCCAGGAATACCTGGACTCCCAGGAATGCCAGGTAAACCAGGGTTGCCTTTGTCACCTGTGTGGTGATGAGAAGTATTGATTTAATTTAGTTACTTTTCTCTAAAATATAATTAGATTATACATTGAAAATAATGAACCAAAAATGTAATTTTAAGTAGACCTCCTAATGCTCCACAACCTAATTATTGGGGATATGTGATTCTGACCTTTGTTGCCTGGTTCTCCATGGGCTCCTGGCAAACCTGTACCTGGTTTACCTGAAGAAGAGAAATCATTGTTCGTCTTAGATCACTGTGTGCATGTACAAATTGGTGCATGAAAATGGCATACATGTTTTCACAAATGAAGGGAGAACTGAAACAAAATATATGAATAAAATGAGTTATTCTTGCCTTATAAACGTATAAACGTGAAATGCATGTTGTGCATATAAAAACAAAAAGGTATGCAGCAATTACCGAATTTGATATTAAAAAAAGAGTCTTTTAATAGCCCAAGATATGTGCACTACTCTAAAGCATGTTAAATTAACAGCATTTTCTTTTTTGAGCTACCTTTCACTTAAAGGAGCTACATAATCTTACCAGGTTCTCCTCTCTCTCCTGACAATCCAGGAATGCCATCTACCCCTGGTTCGCCTTTCTCCCCAGGCTGACCTGGTGGACCCTGTAGACCAGGCTCACCTAATCAAAAAAACAAACAAAAAAATCATTAGGATTTTCACCACTAAATGGCATACACATTTTAACAAACAAATCATGATTCATCTGTTATTTGAGTACTTATAAATGTATTCACAGTTCACAAATGTAGGAAGAACTAAAACCAAACCTTTCTTTTAAAAATTGTACTTATTTTCAACACTAAATGATCATGGCCTATTTTAAATTAATTTAGTGCACATGTTTTGTTTTTCTCAGAAGGATTCTAATGTACTGAAAAAGTTTACATGTGTCTAGTGACCTTGCTGAAAAATCAAGCATAAACCAACGTGGATTCCAATCCGGTCCAAACTGATTTATGTTGGTTAGTGCTGGTCCAGAGCTGGTTTATGCTGGTATAGTAGTGGTCCAGGCTGGTTTATGTTAGTATAGTGCTGGTCTAGGCATATTCATGCTGTTATCAAGCAAAATGGAGCTGGTGATGCTGGTTCTCCAGCACTGTCTTGCATGGTTACGTGTCAGTAGTGTTTTAGGGACAAACATTGTTTTTGCTTGAATATTTCTCTATTTATCAAAAAATTATGCAAATGAAACATAACATAAGGTTAAAACATATGATTTAATAAATTATAACATATTTTTGATTATATAATAATATGATATTTGTATATGATATATATGAATTATATTTTGATTATATGATACATTTATTAGGTCCGTTTTCTGAAAGTAGAACTGATATTTTTAATTTAATGTAAGTTCTGGGAGTGGTTGTTTTTAAAGACTTTCATACTTATTTGGGAAGTCACATTCTGTATGTCACAATCCAGCTGTCAGTCAAAAGGGCAAAAAGGGTACACAGTAAAAAGTATGTCAGTGCAGACAGATCCATGAAGTTTTATAATATGTTAAATAGTGATAGCATGCACTTTTAACCATTGTTGAAACTGAATTAAATCAACCAAAGGCAATGGCCAAGTGCCCAACTATAGGAACACTAATCACCATAATGGTAACATATTTCAGCAACCTTTGAATATGAACCATAAGAAAGGAATAAAGCCAAACCAGTTTGTAATAAGTGAATATGGTAAACATGTTTTAAGAGTTAGTTGGGGTTCATCATCCTCTGGTGATATTTTTATATCATCTAAGTCTGTGTGGCTATATGTCAGTTGTAGTTGTTGTGTTTCTACTGACCTGTTCACTTTTTTTGATCTTACTGTTTCACTTATCCTCAGTGATTCTGCTTGTTAACTGCAGGTGTCATCACTAATGCTCCATCATCATTTGTAGATTGAACCTAATTTATTTCACTAACTACAACACTACCTCAGTGCTTCATAAGTTTTATTGTGGTCTTGCTGGGATCATACCAGGACCCAAAAGACAATAAATGCTGGCCACCAGCACCAGAATCCCAAGCTAGTCCCAGCATGCAAAACATCATGCTGGTCCACCAGCACACCTGCTTACCATGCTGTGGACCAGCAAACCAGCATGTAAAACATACCTTATTATGGTGACCAGCAATGCTGGACTTTCAGCAGGGGACATTAAAAGTGTGCCTTAAATAAATCTTAAGGAGAATGTCAGTTTGACTCACCTGGACGTCCTTGAAACCCAGGATCTCCTGGAGACCCCGGCAACCCACTGACACCTTTCTCACCTGGTTTCCCTGGACTGCCTGCTCAGAAAAAATAATAATACAAATATGATTGGTATTACAATAAAATATCACTGGCTGGTACACAAGTATATGTCAATGTCATTTGGATAAGACACTGTAATCATCTTGCCTGGGTAACCAATCAATCCTATGTCTCCTTTAGGTCCTTGAGTTCCAGGAGTCCCTGGGATGCCCATTGTACCTTTCTGTCCCTTCTCTCCAGGTTCACCAGGGAAACCAGGGGCACCCACATCTCCCTGTAAGTAAGAGATATAGGCTATATTAACACTGTCAGTTTTTGGGATTGACAACTGCATTTACATTCAGGTCCCACAGGAACATACAGCTGCATTTGGAATTCTGTCTGAATGAGCATGCAACGGGAGTCAAGCCCATATTCCTTACCAGAAACCATAGTGACAATGAACAAAGTAATGTCAAAGATGTTTATACTAATACAACAAAACAAACCTTCACTCCAGGGGGACCAGGGATGCCTATTCCGGCTGCACCAGGGTCTCCTTTATCTCCTTTGGGGCCATCAGAACCCTTAAATCCAGGGTGACCCGGTGACCCACCAACACCTTTAATTCCTTTTGGCCCCATTGAACCTAAAGAACCACAAAATGTTTACTGATGAACACATATAATGTTCATCAAACGACATAAAAACAACATTACCAGACTTTTTCACATTCAATTTAAACTATAGCTTAATGTAAAAACCATGGTTAAAAATAAATCATTAAATATAACAAAACTGCTTCACTGATTAATAATATTAGAAAAATCGTACTGTGAAAAGTCATGTGATGCAACCAACACACAGGTATATAATACAGGAAATTATACCTGGCAGACCTATTTTTCAAAAACATAAACACAAAGTTAACCCACATGCAGAAATAGAGAGCATTATATTTACCTGGGTATCCCATGTCTCCTCTCTGACCTGGGTCTCCAGGTTCTCCAGTTTGTCCTGGCTCCCCAGGGACTCCAGTGTCTCCTTTATCCCCTGCAGTGAAGCCACAGTAATCAAATAATGCCCTCATTATAACATTATTGAATCATGTTCATGGTGCCAAGATGGCGGCTCATTAGTCTGTTGGTGTTTGTGCAATGTCATTTCATTTTTTATTTTCACCTAAATGGACTGTTGTTTACTGACTATATTTAAACATATATGAACTTGATTTTCAGTGCTAAAATCACTTTAATCCGATCCCTATTCTTTCAGCGTGGATTCGTTTGTGTGGACTTTTAACATTCTACTTTGCTTGTCTGGAATTCGGAATTTCTAACGACTATTCTGTTGCATCATACTCAAGCACTGGATCCAAGACTGGTTGGAAGGGAGAGTACCGCTACGGTCATGGGAGTTCTGTGTTTGCTGCAGGTGTTCACGGGACTGAGCTTTGGTAACAGCGGCATCGCACCTCTTGCAGCTTTTAGTTCAAGTCCATTGGTAGGGGTTTGTTTGCTGTTGCGGTGACTTTATCGGTTTGGTGGGACAAGTTTGTAGAGGTTTTTGCCAGCTGTCGTGTGGGAAAGGTCCCTGAAGGATTGTTGGCATACACTGCCTTGTTTTCCAGCCTTTTCAGAGATCTACTTCGGAGGATAATGTGGTGTTTAATTATTGCATGCACGCCCGTAGCGGGTCTACTTAACTGGTTGCCTTACCAAGTGCACATCAGAGACAGTTGGTCTCTAACCAGGGAAGAGAACAACTGTATTAAATATTCTCCCTGTGTGGGTCCGACTATAAGAAATGATGTAGCAAGTAAATCAGTTAGACGAAAGAGCTTCATAGTTCTTATGCTACTTATATCCTACTAATAGAGGTTCCCCAACTTTTACTACTTCAACTGAACTAAAATCCAGATCAGGCTTGGGTTTTATCCATGTAAACATCCATGGTTTATTACCTAAATTGGATATGGTCCATATCTGGGCAAGAAACACAAATGCAGAAAAATAATAATAATAATAATACAAAAACCCCACACATTTCATTGTTGTTGGTTTATTAGTAATTTAAATAGTAATTTAGTAATATCAATACAGTGCACTCTAAATTTGATCAAAATATTATTTTTCAAGTAGTCTATGCATGACTTCCAGGGTGTTTCCATTTAACATGTTTCTTTGGAATTATATTAATTGTGAAAAGTGCTTTAGAGGTATCTTAATGTAATGTTTTTTTTTTTTTATCTTAATTTGATGTTTAATGTTTTAAATGTCATATGTGTATTTGTATAACTTGGCTGCATATCTTGGTCAGGTCACCCTTTGTAAAAAAGTTAAAAAATAATAATAATAATCTCAGTGGGGTTCTCTCCTGGTTAAATAAATATAGCACCTGCTTAGGATCATGTACAATCTTTTGGGCTTTATGTTTTAGAAATTCCTTTTAGCCTTTTGACATTTGCATATAAATCATAGACATGGCCTCATATTCTACATTTGTATGGGTGCAAAATTGCCAAAAGTCAGGGCATGTCAAAACTTCTCCAGGTCCTCAAAACACCTTTAGACCTCAGAGGGTTAACAACAACTATACTGTTAAATCTAACCTGGCATTCCATCTTTTCCTGGCATTCCATCTTTTCCTGGCATTCCAGGGTCTCCAGGTGTTCCAGGAAACCCCTTTTCTCCAGAAGGACCGGGATCACCTGATATTTAAGATTAAAATACAAAGACTAATAAGTTTATAGTTCACTGAATTTCAACATAAATTAGCACCATTTTTGATGATGATCAGCCACCAATGAAAGCCAACAATCCAGAGCTGTCAGTTTCCTTCAAACTCCAACAAAGATTCATGTTATTTTATTGTATCTGTTTAGATCATCTTCAGAACATAGGACCATTAGTTTAGGTTCTGAAACCTCTATGACAAACCCCTCTTTCTCTCTGTACCTATGTCTCCGATGTCTCCTTTCTCCCCTTTCATGTGTTCCATGTCAACATCACTCATGTTTCCAGGTGGCCCCTGTAGACCCTGCTCTCCTCTCTCACCCTTGGGACCTGGATCGCCAAACACTCCCCTGACCCCAATCAAACCAGGGTCACCTGAAATAGACAGAACATCATCATTAAGATTTAGCGAATGCAACTCTGAATGTGCCTCCGTCATAATAAGATAAAAGTTTATTTGCAGTCCAAATAATAATACCATATTTTCCGGACTATAAGTCACACTTTTTTTCATAGTTTGGCTGGTCCTGTGACTTATAGTCAGGTGCGACTTATTTATCAAAATTAATTTGACATGAACCGAGAGAAATGAACCAAGAGAAAACATTACCGTGTACAGCCGCGAGAGGCTATAGATGGTAATGTTTTCTCTTGATTCTTGGTTCTAAATAAATGCGACATTTAGTCCAGTGCGACTTATATATGTTTTTTTCCTCGTCATGACATATTTTTGTACTGATGTGACTTATACTCAGGTGCGACTTATAGTCCGAAAAATATGGTAATTGTTTTAAATGTGTGTTCTATTACCTTTTGGTCCAGGTTCTCCAGGGTTTCCAACAGGGCCTAAAGGTCCAGGGGGTCCTGACATTCCCATTATTCCAATTTCTCCTTTTAGACCTGAAAAAAACAACAACAACAACATTAAAATTTGAATCATCTTATAGGTATACAAGCATGCGCAAGGAGAATGCCAGGAATAATGGGTGCTCACCACGTTCACCAGGGAAGCCATCTCTTCCTGGAGGTCCTTGTTCCCCAGGCAAACCCCTAGATCCTGATACACCTGGGACACCAGGGCTACCCCTGTCTCCTGGAGGGCCAGGCATGTCTAAACCAGGTAGGCCTTTATAACCTTTCTCACCCTTTATACCGATCCGACCTAAGACATCATCAAAGCTTGTTTCAAACCATGGATCATGTGAACATCTAGGCAGGTATATGAACATACTGTACATCTTTTTGGGTGCTGATTAATAGGAAAACTCACCAAGGGGTCCAGGGTCTCCAGGTGGCCCCATTGGTCCAGGTGGTCCAGGTTCTCCAGGCCCTGGAGGACCCGGCGGCCCCGCTGCACCACGAGCTCCAGGTGGTCCAGGATTACCTGCAAATTCAAAATAATTTTATGTTATTACACACACTGAACTCATCTCATTTGATTTCATGGAAACCATTTCTCCAACACTATCTTCCAGTTTGAGGTGAAAACACTTGAGGCATTTGAAAACATTGTCTGACACCTTCCTGAAAAGATTAGATCCTTCTGTCTGAACTGGCCCTCATAAAAACTGCACCTCATTGGTTAAATCCTACCTTGCAGGCAAATTTATAAAAAACCAAAAAATAAAATAAAAACACAGTTATGCCTTTCAAGACCCCACCGCAGGTCGTCCTGACCTGCCGGACAGGAAGAGGAAAGGGCAAAGTCTCTTAACAGCCAGACCACCCCATATAACTCCAGTTCAGTTCTGGGTGCCGAGGACAATCTGTTTGTTGTAAATGCTGGGCCCGTTAATGCACCCATACAACAAGCTGCTGTGATAGCCGGCAAAATAAATCACAAACATTTACACAAAGAAGGCATACAGAGAGGTTTTGGGGATAATTAAATAAGGTTATTCACTTAAATTAATTCGAAAACCCCACATTTCAGTGGCATGGTCCCCACCTTAGTTCAAAGCAAGGATGCACACGTCCTGCACAGGGCAAAAGGAGCCATGGAACAGTTCCTCCAACACAGAGCGAGTCAGGTTTCTACATTCGTTACTTCCTCGTCCCCCTCCTCGATCTCAGACACCTGAACTGCGCCCTCATGAAACAGTCGTTCAGAATGACTACACTGAAACAGATCCTCTCGAAAATACGGCCACTTTCTGTCAATCCACATTGCCCCCATCACAGACAATTCTTGAGAGCTGCCTTCAAGGGAGAGGCTTATCATCACGTGGTCCTTTTCTTTGGACTGTCTCTGGCTCCTCACACTTTAACGAAGTGCATGGACATGGAATGTCCTCTCTGAGGCAGGTGCACTCTTAACTACAGTACCTCGACAACTGGCTTGTCCTAGCCTAGACAGATGCAGAGCTGCTATCTCAGAGACACGTATGTATCAATGTAGACCAGGCCTGTGTAACAGCTCTGGCCCCTTGGAAAAACTCTCCGTGGATAGAGCAGGGTGTGGCCCTGGGGATAGTATGCAGGAGGAAGACAGATGTTTCCAACATGTTTTGGGGAGCTCTGTGCTATGGCAAACTTACTTTTGGCCATTGGTAAAAAGCAGAGGAAGAGCTACACATCAACTGCCTGGAAATGCTGGCCCTTCAGATCTTCTTGATGGACATAACGGGATACTATGTTCTGGTCCGCTTGGACAGCATGACTGTGGTGTCCTACATAAATCACTAGGGAGGGCTCTCCTTGAAGCCCCTCTTCATTCTGGCAGAGCACCTCTTGGAATGGGCTCAGCTCAACTTGGGTTTAGAAGTTGGAATAAAGAAATAAAATAAGTACTCTGTGACATCTTAAAATCTCAGCACTCTAAATAGGCATAGGCTCATTTTTAGCCTATAAATAGACCAACGCACCAATAAAAACAAGTCACTAGCAGCTGACATTTTAATAAAATAATAATTCCAACATTCGTGTAAATACTCTGTCCACATTATGCATTTAAGACTCAATTAATATTTAGTTATCATTTAAAAAACCTTTACTCACAGAGAATAGGCTAAGCCTACATGTTTTTGTGGAGGAAAATGATTGCATCCACTACAGGGGTGGATCTACCGGGGTGGCAATTGCAATTTTTTACAAAGTATTAATATACTGTAATATTTGTTGTTGTTGCTATAAAAACAGACCCAAAGCCATCAATAGCCTTTAAAATGACTTAAAATGTATTATATAAAAAACAATGAGGCAATAATGATTGGTTAATAATAACACTGTTAAAATACATAATATAGGCAAACACAAAATAAACAATTTATGTACATGCTATTACAAATGCCTGCAACGGGAGCCAAATGCCATGTAAAATCCTTGTTTAGGCTACTGATCAAACATTTAATTCAAATATTCACTTAATCTTTCATTTTTGACCACCTTGTTGCTATAGATCACACAGCCTTTATAATTTCTTCAACAAAAAACATGCAAATCATAACCCTTACAAAAATAAACCATTGTTTTATCACAGTAAAACTGCTTCCTTTTGCATGATTTCTTAATGCTTGAGACTATTAAATAAATTAGAGTCATAATAAAGCTATAGCCATAGGTAAATGTTGAGAGCTACAATTGTAATTTATAAATAATACAATTTATTCATTTATTCATTTACTTTTCTATTTGATTAAAGGTCTATTTTCACCCCTATATAGTAGGTGTTTTTTTTTTCAATCATCATATTTGAGGAAGGGGGGCACAACAATACAGTCCTGCTTAGGGCACCCATTTGAAGGTGTTGTTATACACGTCTCTGGGAATGTGTGCTCTACTACACACACACACACACACACACCCACACTGAAGCACACATGGTGTTTTCAGCTCTTCACTATATTGATGCATGATGTAGGCTACACATGTGCACGCCAGCGCGCTATGAGAGGATTTCACCATTTCATTTGATAAAACTATCATCATTCGTTCGTATCGTATATACAGACTGACAGAAACGGCAATGTCTTTATGACAACCTGTCAAAATAAAATTTCGGGCATAACTTGAAGAAATTCAAACAGAAATATAGTACTATTGCACAGTAGAGTATGCTATACGTCAAGTAGACCTATTAGCCAATAATAATACTAATAGTTTATTAAAAAACACAGAAACTCTGTCTACAACCCACCAAAATAAAAGTTTGCTCTAACTTACTAAATTATATAAGAAATTGCACAGTAAAATATACTTAAGTGGGTTCAGCGTGTTCCTGTGCTCACTAATGTTGTGTCATTATTCACTCATTATTTTCATTATAAACATGGAACTTTTCCACACCTCAGACTTTGCTTTAGTTGCTGGTGCAACCAAAACGTAATCGCCAGAGGCAAGCCTCCATTACACTTACTCAGCATCCATTTTCGCATCTTTCTCACGCTAATCAAAACACATCACATGACCGCTCGTTTACCTCGCAAACCGGAGCGCAAGCCCGAGCCCGCGTAAGATTATATAAATTAAGCCCAAACCCGACCAAACCTGTCGGATCCCGTCGGGTCCCGTCGGGTTCGGGCAAATATCTTCAGCTCTAAAATGAACCATGAAGCAGCATGTTGTCATAGAAAAATGTCCCCACAGAGGAGTGGATGTACCATCTGTAGATTGTTCAGAAATTCTGGGAGATTTAAAAATATATATATATTTACAAAAAAAATTGTTACTTTTCATTTACAAAAAAGCAAGGAGTAGGATCAACAAGCAAGACTGGAACAAAATTTGAGTTGACTTACTTAAATGAACTTTTACTTAACATACTAATTTATTCAGAAGCACCTGTACATCCATCCCCACACCCAGTTACACTTACACTTACAAACACACACACACCCACACACAGAGACAAATCATGTTGGCTCTCATGTATATTTTGGTTATTTTATATTTGATTTGTTAGCTGTAATTATGTTATTTGTTTGCATAATTATAAAAATAAAAAAAGGAAGAAATTCTACGAGATCTTTGGCAAGGCAGAGGTCGACCTCTTCGCCTCAGAAGACAGCTCTCATATCCGACTCATTATTCAAAGGACAGGGAAATTTTGGCCCATGATGCATTGGCAAATCTCCTCCTTTACACTTTTCCCCCAAATGCACTGATCCCACAGGTAATCAGGCAGGTCAGGGAACAAGAACATAAGGTTCTCCTGATGGCCCAGCTCTGGTGAAACCAGCACTGTTTCTCAGAACTGTCTCAGCTGCTCGTAGCCCATTCCTCTGAGCAGGGATCTCCTCTCTCAGGTAAACAGGACAATTTGGCACCCCCAGTCCAAGCTGTGGGCTCTGCACCTCTGGCCTATGGGTGGGAGCCTGCAAACCTCACCAGGCATAATCTAAACACTATTTCTCAGGCTAAAAGAAACCTAGATGCCCCTTAAATAGTCTGTTTTCTCTGCCTGATGCTCAACCTGTGGTAAAGACCCAACCTCCTACGACATATCACTGATTTTGTCCTTCCTGCAAGAACTGCTTGGATAAGGGAAACTCCAACTGGTGGGCAGGAACAAATTAGTTGTCTGTTTCTTGAAGGTGTCCAGCAGACTAAATCCACTTCACCCCCTCACTGTCCCTACTGCCCACTGTTCTCTCTTTGAGCTGCTACAGTCTAGTGACCTTTTGTCCCTGTCCCTCTTCACTCTTTGTATTTTGTCCAAGCCTATGTCATTACAAAAATTAACTGCTACAATGCTCTATGTTCCTTCAAGCATGCTTAACACAACCTATGCAATGTATTCAGAACATGACTAGTCTTCAGTCAGTGGCCCTTCACACCTTTTCCCATTGCTTTAGAGAACTATTCAACTTGTTTTCCACCTTGTTTGTCAGCATCCATACAAGAGTGGAAGTTCACCAGACTTCGTTTGCATTATCTGCAATGACTGTGTGGTATTGAAAATCCCACGGAAATCCATGGTTTGAAACATCCTTCTCACCCAATGTTTGTTTGAAGTGCTTTCTTTAAAAAAGAATTGTAGTGCCAAATTTTTTTATGCCCAAATCTTCCCAGAAGATTAAACTGCTCACGGTTTAGGCTGAAATGAGATGGGACCTAGGGGAATCTTCCCTAGTTCTTTAACTTATTTAATTTAACCACGTTTCCCCAGAGAGTTTTTTTTTTTTTTTTTTTTTTGTAAAGCCACAACAATTATTTTTCTTCTTTGGGCAATCCATCAGTAAAACCAACAGGATATTTTTCAAATGCTCAGATGTTTAAACTCTTTTGTTCACTACTTCAAAACTCAATTCCAATTAACAAAATTGTTTTTTAAAAGTTCCTAAGTGAGCTCAAAAAGTACTTTCAGATTACATGTTAAATAATCTATTCAAAAGTATTACGTGAAGCTAACACAGTAAATGTACCTTTGATTCCCTGTAGTCCAGGTGGCCCAGTACGTCCCTCAGTTCCAGGAACCCCTGGCATTCCAGGATATCCTTTTTCCCCTGGAAATCCTGGAACTCCTTGCTGACCTATGGCACCTTTAGGACCAGGAAGACCCCTGCCAGGTTCACCCTGTATATGATACATTTCGGGTGAGTGAAAAGGTGATATCATTTCTTATCATTTTCTATACAACCATAATACATGAAAAGGTCTAAATGACATCCGCCATCATACTTTTTGCCCAGGTGTCCCTGCACGACCAGGAAAGCCATCCTGACCTGGTCGACCAGGCTCTCCTGGAATCCCAGCAGGACCAGGAATGCCAGAGTGTCCTAGAAGAGGGAAATGGACAGTTAAAAAGATGACAGAGTTTAGATTAGATAAATGAAACATAATTTGTCTCCCATTTATGCAAATGTAATTCTCACAGTCAGCCAGAATAAAGACTAACATTTCAATTCATAGAAGCCTAGGATCTTTGCAACTATAGCTGTTTTATCAATTATGAAATCTTAGGTTTAATAGATAAATGTGCAGAGTATTAGTGCATTTCACCTTAAAACTAAAGTTGACACTTATAGACAATATATACGGCACTTGCCTTTTGGTCCTGGGGGCCCAGGAGGGCCCATTCCTGACTGTCCAGGGTCACCTTTGTCTCCCGGGATTCCTTGATGTCCACGGTCACCTGGGAAACCTATGTCACCTGAGTGATAAAGTGAAAGAGTCGTCAGTACAACCAGCTCTGCATCACAGCACAGTCAATTTTTGAGCCGGAATACATTGGTATAACCTGAATTTACCTTGAAGTCCAGGTCTGCCAGTCTCTCCACGAGGTCCTGGGGCACCCTGAGGTCCAGGTAAACGTATAATTTTACCAGCATCACCTTTAGGTCCTACAAAGATATTTGAGATTGTGATTGTTTTAAGGAGCAGAACAATGACAACCAGTGGATAAGCAAATTTTTAGTCTAAATCACTGACCTGGTAACCCTGGCTTTCCTGGTGCACCAGGGAAACCTGCTGAGCCTTTTTCACCAGGTTCACCTGGCTGACCTATGCCTGAAGCACCTGGGGGACCTCTCTCACCCGGAGGACCAGGAAGTCCACGATCTCCATCCAGGCCACGATCACCCTTAATACCAAATCTAGCCTAATCCCAGAAAAAAGCAAATACTCCATGGTTAATAAAACACTGCAGCATAGACTCAGGGATTCAGATCACTGTAAATTAGATGTAAAAGTGGATACAGCTGATTTGTCACCTTGGAAAGATAAGGTTCTATCTGCATTCTGAGCAATTTTGAGATACTGAGCTTCAAAGTTTTTGCATTCTATATAACAAAACTTATATGGGGAACACGTTTATTTAAAACATGATCCCTAAAATGTATTCTAAATGTATACTATCAAAATCCTTTCAAATCTGTAAATGTGTATTTCTGGAGTGGGTCAATTGCAGACAGAACCTTCTAATTAAAAAAAATTAATATTATGGAATTAGGGAAATAAGAAACAAACGGTTTGCTTATAATTTGTTTTAAAACATAAAATGAGTTATATAACAAGAGAAAGTTAAGTTTAATTTTTTTTTATGAAATGTATTTCATATTTTATCTTGTTCCTGTTAAGCATAAACAAGGCAATGCTAAATATTTTGTCCAGTGAAGGCAGGCAATATGGTGGGTAATTTAACACGTTATTGCAGGAACCATTTAAGTTTAAGTTTCCTTTAGTTTAGAATTTACAAAATTAAGCCTTAAAAGTCAAAAAGTCAACAATTTAACTGATTGGGACTTTACAACAATAAACATTAGCATGTTATTTCAGCCATACTGATGTCTAGAGATAAAGCCATTTAACCTGTCCCACTTTCTGTAGAATAAAGTCCTGGTCGGATGTATTACAGTAGCTGCTGTATGTCTAAAATAAATTTAAGACTAAAAAACTGACGAACAGATAAACTTTGCTTCAGCAAAGATGTCTAACAAAGTTTAATAAATATAGAAAAAAATTTCACTGACATTATATATATATAATCAAAATCTTTCACATTTAAAATGTTAAAATTACTTTAACTATGCAACAACTCAGTGTATACCAACAATGTAAAATGTAACTTCATCGCACATAGTGAAGTATACACTTTAATCCAGTGTGCCATAGCGTGGAGTTTATTGATACATAGTACATATACCTCAGTGCAAGTACACAGGATGGTTCAAGGTTAAAACATATACATAACTTTCCCTCGTATGACAATGACATACTGAAATAAAGCAAATAGACTACAAAACCTGGACCTATCCTCTTAAAGGGATAGTTCACCCAAAAAACTAAATTATGTCATTAATAACTCACCCTCATGTCGTTCCAAACCCGTGAGACCTCCGTTTATCTTCGGAACACAGTTTAAGATATTTTAGATTTAGTCCGAGAGCTCTCAGTCCCTCCATTGAAGCTGTGTGCACGGTATACTGTCCATGTCCAGAAAGGTAAGAAAAACATCATCAAAGTAGTCCATGTGACATCAGAGGGTCAGTTAGTCAGCATCGAAAATACATTTTGGTCCAAAAATAGCAAAAACTACGAATTTATTCAGCATTGTCTTCTCTTTCATGTCTGTTGTGAGAGAGTTCAAACCAAAGCAGTTTTGTGATATCCGGTTGAAACGGTTTGCGTCTCCAATACGCATGAATCCACAAATGACTTAAACTGTTAACTTTTTTATTGTGGCTGACACTCCCTCTGAGTTAAAACAAACCAAATTCCCAGAGTAATTAATGTACTCAAACAGTACACTGACTGAACTGCTGTGCAGAGAGAACTGAAGATGAACAGCGAGCCGAGCCAGATTACGAACAATAGACTGACAAATTATCGAGTCAAGAACCGTTTATGTCAGACGCGTTCGATTCGTGAACCGAGGAGCCGATGATACTGCGCATGTGTTTTTACGAACTGATTCTGTGCTAATGTTATGAGCCCAGGTAAACCGAAGGCTTGCATCTAGGGCAATTATCGCCAATGACGCCATTACGTTGAGCGTGTCAGCCACATTAAAAAAGTTAACAGCTTAAGTGATTTTTGGATTAATGCGTATTGGAGATGTGAACTGTTTAAAGCGATTCAGTTCGATTTGGTGAATTGGTTCAAAAAGGTCCGGTTTCATCGAATGATTCATTCGTGAACCGGATATCACAAACTGTTTTGTTTTGAGCTCTCTCTCACAACAGACACAGAAGAGAAGATGATGATGAATAAAGTCGTAGTTTTTGTTATTTTTGGACCACAATGTATTTTCGATGCTTCAAAAATTCTAACTGACCCTCTGATGTCACATGGACTACTTTGATGATGTTTTTCTTACCTTTCTGGACATGGACAGTATACTGTACACACAGCTTCAATGGAGGGACTGAGAGCTCTCGGACTAAATCTAAAATATCTTAAACTGTGTTCCGAAGATAAACGGAGGTCTCACGGGTTTGGAATGACATGAGGGTGAGTTATTAATGACATAATTTAGATTTTTGGGTGAACGATCCCTTTAATAACACTGCTGGCTAGTGTGGTGTCTAACTGAAAATAATTCATCAATAGCTACAGCAAAACACACAAAAAGACTCTAATTCCTTGGAATATGGGCTGCTGTCATTGACAAGATCATAAATAAAATAGTCAGTCATGAGGTTTCTAATAAACATTGCATTGTGTTAAATTATTTAGTCCTCTCTTCACTGATTTTGCATTTTTCTGCGCTCTCTTCTGCAATCGTGGCACTGTCTGGCGACATGAGAAAGAAAGCTGATCCTGATTGGTCCTTGTGTGTTCATTTAAAGTGCTGATTGGCTCACATAGGTAAAACCTTATAGAACCAAGTTAGAGTTCGACTATGTAGATAAAATGTAAAAGTCCCAAAATTTACACAACTTAAAAACGAAACATCACATAATGTTAATACGTTTGACCAGAATATGAATATGTGAATAACTCAATTTTGACAACAAAAAAAAAAAATGTCTGAGAGAACCTTATAATACTGAGGTGACAATTTGTCAAGACTGTTTTGTTGGATCTTTCAGACTTTGTACTCACAGGCTCTCCCTTTGGTCCAGGTTGCCCTGGCCGGCCATCTTTTCCTGGTAACCCATCAACACCTGGAAACCCTCTGTCTCCAGTAGTACCAGGTAAACCCTTATCTCCTTTCAGCCCTGGAGCCACATAGACATCACCAGGCTCACCGTGAGCACCAGGAGCACCCATTAAACCTGGAGAGCCATTTTGACCCTAAAGATGAAGGAAAAGCAAAAAGAAATTGTCAAATTTATATTGACAGGATTCTGTAGTGTTTACATCCACATTTACAGTGGTCACCAAAGGTGCCGTAATGGAGGGGAAGATTAGGACGATTTCAAGGGCCTGACAAGTTAGATGGGGCCGAAAATGATTTCTACCAAGGTCAATATGCTCTCCATGGGGTCCAGAAATCATGGCAGCACTCCTGGTGAGTACAGTGCATTACTGATGCATATGTATCCAAGGTGTCACAAAAAAACCCTGCAATACTAAGTGATAAATGTTTAATTAGGATGGGAAATCTACATACAGGAACTCCATCAGGCCCAGGTGGTCCTGTCACACCCTTCTCTCCTTTACTCCCTGCTTGTCCAGGATAACCTAAAATGAAAACATCCAGCGTGATGCATAATCTCAGAAAGAACAAACATACCAAAACAAAGCCTTGTTCATTGCTTCTCACCTTGCTGACCCTTTGGCCCTGGAGGACCAGGCAAACCAGGTTGCCCAGAAACAGTGCACTCAGTGCATGTGTCACCTTTAACACCTGAAAGAGCAGAAAAACGTAAATTTTGATTAAACCAAAACTAGAGTAAACTAATGGATGATTGAATGACCTCCTCACCTTTCTGTCCTATCTCTCCTTGCAACCCAAGAGGTCCAGGAGGGCCTTGAGCTCCTTTTTCAATGTCACAGTCTTCATCTAAAATAGAAATAACCACGCCAGTGACATTTTTTGTGTGGAATGATAATACAGCATGACAAAAAAAGTTATTTTTGTTTAAGAGGTTCTTACTGAGCGGTCCTGGTTTTCCAGGGGGGCCAGGTCGTCCATCAGCTCCTTTTGGACCTTCAAGAGACAGTCCATCATCTCCTTTGTCTCCCTTCTGGCCAATCTCTCCAGGACGGCCAGGAAGTCCAGGAGAACCGGGAATATACCGGCCTGCAGTAAACCATGATCATGAAGAAAAAGGATCATTTTTGTAAACTACAATATTATACCGACCTAATTCTAGCAGTTAATCAGAGTGTGCTTTTCTCACCTGGGGGACCAGGATTTCCACGTTCTCCTGGATTACCTGATTAATGAAGAAAACAGATGAACAAATAAAGGCACCGCAGAATTTGAAGGGCAGCCGGATACTGACAAGACATTATTCAGACATCACCTGTCTCTCCTTCTGCTCCAGGGGGGCCAGGAGGGCCAGGAGGGCCAGGAAGACCACCACCCTGTAAGTAAATATTATAATTACCCATTACCAGTCCATAAGATTGTTCTCAAATCTGTGCGGAAGTAGTGTGTGGCTTTGATAGTCTTCAGTAGAGTTTCAATACAGCAGGCATTATCTGGAGCTGGATAACAACTTACATATCCTGGTGGTCCTCTTTCTCCTTTGTCCCCCTAACACGAACAAACGTCATAATAGAAATAAATGAAAAAATATATATAATAATTATGTCTAGAGGCACATCATGACCCTTCAAGAAGTAGTTACATACCTTAAAGCCACCATGTCCAGGAGTACCAGGGAAGCCCCGATCCCCCTATCACAATCAAAGAGATTCAAAAAGAATCTGATTAAAGTATTAGTCAAATTAAGAGAGTATGACTAACTACATCAAAACTGAACAAAATCACATTGCTGATGAGATCGGAAGTCACTATCCAAGATCACCATACCTTCTCTCCATTCTGTCCATCTTTCCCTGGTTTGCCCTTTGAAAACATAAAGTGAAGTTCTGATTTCACATTATATAAATACTATCATATGATGAGATAGTAGGTCAACAATCGTTACTGATAAAAAACAAGATGTACTAAAAGACACTTTATGGCTTAAATGAACACAGATTATTAACCTTGAAATAGTGCACAAAGTGAATGAGTGACATTGATAATGTGGCTCGTTGTACAGAGGTTAAAGATGCTCTATGAAGATGATCATCAGGTTTTATGCAAACTTGTGGAGCTCACTTACGATTGGCCCTGGTGGTCCTGGTTCACCTTTGATTCCATATTGATATGGTGAACAAATACCCTTGGAAATGAGTGCAAAGGCAAAATTAATTATTTTTGCTATCCACTTTTTTACATATAGTTTCAAAGCAGCTATTATTAGCCAAAATCAGAAAGTCAAAGATTCAAACAAAGGTTATATGTTGCTGGCAGGTCAGACTATATTATCATTATTAATAGTAGTAGTAGTAGTTATTACAGACTTGTATGATGTTATAATATATTTTAATATATACAAAATGTATCCCATATTTTTCAGACTATAAGTCACACCTAAGTATAAGTCGCACCTATCTGTACCTATTCTGTACAATGTGGTTCTATTTATATTTGAGTCCACATTTTTGTCCTGCCACTTACCATATCGCCTTTCTCTCCTTGAGAGCCTGTTTCACCCTAGAAAATATGCAAGACACATGGACACTGAACAATGTGACTTAGATAAAAGAAATGTAGCCCTCACATATCTGGACATTTAAAACACACATACAAGTACTGATGATACCATACCGGTGGTCCAGGAACATAAATTGTTGTGCCAGGGCCTTCATGTCCCTCTGATGTCCCTGGTGGACCGGGAGGACCGGTTAAACCTTTTTCTCCCTGAAAAAAGAAAAAAAAGAAAAAGAATGTTTTTATAATTAGTGAGGCTAAACCTAAACCTTTGATCCTCATTCTTATTGTTTTTATCATATTGTCAGCTTCCAGACATGTTCAATAGCAGGAAGTACTTAGATATAGTTTATTACTTTATGTTTGCCTGGCTGCTGTAGGTTCTTATTCCAGATGTTTTTTTTATTTTTTATTTTTAACCCTTGGTTCCTCACCTTTTGTCCTTTCTCACCCTCAAACGTCAGCTTGTCACCCTACAACAAGGACAGTTAAGACAGAGTCTGGTCATTTTACTACGTCTAGACCCAGATGTTATCAGATTTTCTAAAGATTTCAGATGAGTGGAACAGTTACCGGCTCTCCTTTTTGGCCATGTTCACCAGGCAGTCCCTTCAAAGAAAAATTGCATGGTGTGAGATTCAGGAGCAAGGTCACTGATGTTAGTTAGTTGTGCTATAGGCTACACTTTGTTTTAGATATTTTAACATCAGACTTACAGGAGGTCCCATTGGTCCAGGTGGGCCGAATGGCCCTTGTTGTCCGGGATTACCTTTTAGTCCCTAAAAAAATGAGAGAATAAGATTTTAGAGAATAAGAGTTTGGAAACAATAGAATGAAACATGTTAACATATAAAGACAAGATAAGAAGATTTAAATAGTAAATTTTCAACATTAACACAAAGAGGTGCATTAAAATCCTTACTGGTGAACCAGATTGTCCTGGCAAGCCCCTGTCTCCTTTCTGAGGGATGGGTACTCCGATAACACCACCTGGATCTCCCTATGAGAGGAAAATATGAGCGCACACAAACTTCACTACAACATTTTAAAAAAAATCATGTGTTTCTGCTTCAAAGACTGCCAAGTGTAATTAAAAGCCAATGGGGAATTGTTTTAAGAAGACACCATACTTGTGGGAAAATCACTGTAACATATGGCCATTCATGACTTATTGCAAAACTAAGTTTGAATGTGCTCCATACCTTTACTCCCTTCAAACCTGGAATACCCTGTGAAAGATTCAGAACAATATTTGTTAAACTGAGAATCTTTTGTTGGACTGGATTAAAAGCATACAGTGATTTCTAAAACATGATGTTACACATGACATAAAACTACTCGTACCGGTGGTCCCTCCACTCCCGGAAACCCTGGAACTCCGTCAAAACCACGCTCCCCCTGCAAAACACAAATTAAGAAATCCTCTATTCAACCCCACTCAGGATATTCTGAGTAATTTAAGACTGTTGAAGTAGAGGCACATCCCAATAGGGTCAAGTTGCCTTTTAAGGATCAAAAAATTCATTAAAAAAACAACAAACAGGGTGTACCTTTGTTCCATTGCAGCCTGGGATTCCTTGAGGTCCTGGTGCACCTTCTAGACCTGGAAGACCCTGCAGAAAAAATCAAAGCAATAGCAGAAACATACAAAGATGCAGAAAGTTTATGTTTTTCCTAAAATGTATTAATGATGATCAATTTTCTTTGAAAATAAATTCTACTTACTGGAATACCTGGATGTCCTGGGAAACCAGCCACACCAGGTGGGCCCTACAAGAAGAAAAATCTCTATGATGAATAATGCTGTAACAGTTAACTGTATACAGTATACAGTGTTATAGCGTTGCTTTTAAGTAAAATTATTTTTTTTATTTTATTTAGCTGCCTTAAAAATATGACTATATTGTAACATAAGATATTTATTTAGCATTTATGGACACTTACTCTGTTTCCTTTAAGTCCTGGAGCTCCTGGCTGCCCTGAATCTCCCTGGGGGAACACAGAAAAACATATTGAAAGAACACTGAATTCATGTTTGCTTTTGCTCAATTGCATTTGCTAACTACTAGGTCATTACTTAGTCAGTCACTGTGCTGTTATAACTGTACATAAATATAGGGTTATGTATAGCTATAACAGCACAGTGTTTGTCACCATTTGTATAATGGTTGGTACCCTCATGCACGGGGCCCTGTTGCACCCCCCTCCGCAGGATGGCCATGGCTGCCGCTGTTGGTTTTTGCTGTAGTTGTAGATTATTGCTGCTGCTGCTGCAAAGCAAGTACAGGAACTTGCTGGCAATATGGTGCTGAGAGTATTTCAGACATACTGCAGCTGCACAAGTAGCGTATAGAATAACCCTTAACAGATCTATACAAGTGGAGCTGGGGAAGGTGGAGGGTTTCAGAGGAACTGCTCTAGTGAATGCTAACCAGCTATTTAAATGTAAAGCAGTAAACTAATTGGCTGCAAATGCAACATGAACCAACTATCTTGAGCCAAGTAGTTTAATGCTTTGAATATCATCAGTTTGCTTAAATGACCCATCGGCCTGTTTCACGACAAGGCTTACCATTTATTAACTTGTCATTTGTTATAAATGTACTAAATGCTTAACTTTTGTTTACAAATGTTCAAGATAAGTGTTGTTCATCGTTTCTTCAATGTAGTTTATGAAGTCACTTCTTCGGGTAATGTTTTGTACTTAGCTGGACTAATGTGTCCTTCTAAAAAAATAAAATACAATAGCTGGTTCCACACATACTGTGTGAGGTGAGGAGTTTTAATTTTTCCATTATGTAGGAGAGACACACACACACACACACACACACACACACACAGACTCAAAATGTGACATTTTGGATAGCCAATTGTCTTTTAAAATGACTTCAAAATCAGTATAATACTTTACCTTTAGTCCCATTGGCCCTGAGGGGCCCTCAGGCCCTGGTAATCCAGGAAATCCCACAAGCCCCATCATACCAGGGAGCCCAACCTCACCCTAATAAGGATGAACAAAAGAGGATGAATTAAAATAAATTAGTGTTATACACGTTTTCTTTATTAAGCTGCATTTTTTCACAAAGTAAATTCCATATGCATCCCCATAGAAATTCACTGATGATCTTACAGGACAGAGCATGTGCTGTTAACAGAACCAAACCACTAGATGGCGCAATAGATCCTTCTAGGTAAGATTGGTGCTCTGACATTAGGAAAAACCCACTCGATCCCAATTCTAATATTTCCCATCACAACCCAAACCCAGCCCCCAACAGCAATCAGAGCAAAAAATACTCACCTTCGCTCCTTTAACACCACTGCAGTCACATCCACCACATGAAGACCCTGAGCATCCACCCTGCAAGCAGAAAGTCACTGTGAAGTTCCGCACTCAACCACTAGGAGGCGGTAAACACATAATATTGGCATCAGAAAAAGGTTCAGAAGAGTACACGTTTTTCAAAAACAGGACGAGAGCTTTGGACCACATTATGGGTGATGTACGGGTGACATCAGACCAATAAGACAAAACCGGTGTAATATACTTATGATAAGAAATTAACATGACAAATTATTAACAGTTTGCATATATGAACGATTTATGATGTATACTTTAAAAAATTTAAATAAGATAGTTAGAGCTTAAATTTGTGACTCTCACAGTAAAAGGTTTTATTAAATAAGATATGTAAGATATTTTTGCCTAAAAATCCACATACCACATACATTATTTACAGACAGAGAACCAGTCTACATAGATCTCACTCAGCAAAAAACATTTCGTTAACATTTCAGTTAGATGTAGACCCAGGTTGCTCTTTTTGTGGTGATCCTAATGAAACTGCACTTGATATTTTGGGGGGATTTTAAAGGGGCAACATGCACAACAACACCAGTGCAAATAACGCAGTTAACCATTACGGTAGTCTGGATAATTTATTCCTGCACACGCGTAGTGTTGGGAGAAAAACGAATTGACAATTCCAACATTACTAACTTGCCTACATCAGTAGCTGAAAATGACCTCATTTGCTTTCAAAACAGTGTAGCTTTTCCAGAACAATCAACTCTTTCCAACGATTACTGGTGTGAGTGACGCAACCAAGAGCCACTGTAAACTGTAAATTTGTGCAAGCAGCTTCTGAACGAGCAGACGTAAACAAACAAACAACCTTATTAGCTTTCTTTCCAATGTAGCGCTTTGAAGACCAGTTCATTCTGGTGAGTTGTTTTGTTCTAAGCACTTCTCTCTTTTCATTGGAAAGTCTGATTCATTCTACTTAATCGGTTTCGTCCTAAACGATTATCTCTATGGGAAGCACTTGAAGGTTTGATTCTTTCTAATATATCACTTTGTTCGGAGGGTTCCTGTAAAAATATTTATAAAACATTTAAAGATTCAGTTCAATTGTCCTGATATTTTACAGTTAGTTGTGTAGATATAAGTTAAAAGAATGGTTAATAATGTAACATCACAGCAGATATTTCTTCTGCTTCATTTGTTACATGGAAAAGGAAGGTCAAGGCAAGCCAACTGTTTTACAAGTATGTACTGTGTAGTATGTTCAGTATACTCATATACATGTATCCCTCACATTTTAGCAAATTAAATAGATCATCCTTGTGTTCCAAGCAGGAATATTGTTTAAATCTCTTGGGTGAGGCGAGACAAGCTATGGTTCCCTAATTATTCATCCCAAAAGAGAGAGGTCCCATGAATTTTAGCAATTAGAACTGATGTATGCAGAAAATCTTCATACTGTACCATACACAATATGGTGCATACATATGTACATTACATGTTTATTTTACCATGAAGATAAAACAGGTAGTTGGCATGCATACAGATTGTTTGGTCTATCCTGAAAGATGACAGATACCATAGAGAAGGGCCTGTAAATTTAAACAGGGGCATCAAGCCAAGAATTGAACAGACCTGTTCTGCTGTTAAGACTCAGATAAGGGCCTCTAAAGTCCTACTAGATATCACTGGATGGACAGCTGGTCTAAGCATGATACTGGATCCTGGGAACCCTTTTCTTCCATCCATGCATCACTCTATCACTGCAGCCATTCTCTTGCTCACGTGTGAGGCAGGCAGCCAAATGTCTGCACATCTGGAGAAGCAGGCCTGGCGAGGACTAGCACCAGCTGCCGGGGTCGGCCTGAGACCGCGCTGCCCCCGCCCGTGAGCCCTCCTAAAGGCCTAACTAAATCACCATGTGTGTGCGGAGGACCATGAGAATCACTGTTTTCAGTCTCAAATATCGCCTCCGGGCTGACCCACCCTGGCCATTTCTACAAAAGCCCGCCATCCCTGGAGTGTCATTCCCGTATGTGAACAAGCCGATCTCTGGCTACGATGTTAGATCTAACATCCCTAATGCGATCTCAGTGCCAATGAGAGACATTCTTCCAGCAATTCACAGACAAAAGTGTATACAGTACTTTTCTGCAAGGGAACTGAATGTCTTGTAAGGAACCCCCCCCCCCCCCCTCCACACACACACACACACACACACACACATATACACACACACTGTCACTCCTGTTTTAACATAGTCCTGACCTACTTCTTAACAGTCACTCAGTAACACTAAAAGTAAAACAAGTAGGCACTTTCCAGTAACACTTTGGCATTTCAGGACTTTTTAAATAATTTTTAAGAGACACAAATGCTATGTTTTTGTCATCAACACTAAAAGTAGGTCATTTAAGTATGTGCCATCTTGACTGTATCCAATCCTATTTCTACATTTTTACATAGTCTGTTAACAAATATAAACAATTAAATATGTTTTTTTTTTAAATGAATTGTTTATTTCATTTAAATATATTTAAAATAATTGACAACACCATTCAAAAGTTTGTGGTCATTAGAATTTATTTTTTTACAAAATGAATACATTTATGGGTGCATTAAACTAATCAAAAGTGACAATAACAATGTATCATTTGATACATATTGCCATTTCTATTAATTAAAGATTTCAGGCAAATATGTGCAGCGAATCCGAATATTAGAATGATTTCTGAAGGATCATGTGACATTGAAGAGTAATTATGTTGAAAATTCAGGTTTGCATCACAGGAATAATTTACATTGTATATTACATCATATATTCAAACAGAAAGCAGTTATTTTAAATTATACTTTTTTGACCATATTACTGTTTTTACTTTGTTTTTGATTAAGTAAATGTATCCTTGGCAAGCAAAAAAGAACAGATTTTTAACAGTATGTCCAACCAGTTTCAAGAATGTAAACTTGAGTTTACAACCAGCAGATCTCTAAAGGCCAAAGTCGGATCTGTTGAGGATCAGACATTCCAGTTTCTCCAACGCATGACTGAGGTCAGATCCCACCCCTGCCGACATGCATGAGCAGTGTGATCTCTGTACATGTGTATACATTGCTTTATCTTTTTAATGTATGCTTTAGCACTCAGAGATCCTGCGATGGCTATCATCTGCTTCAGACCACAGTATATCTGCAGCCTGGATCAGCAGAGCAGGAGAACTGCTTTAAAATGGGACTTTTGTTTTTCCTTCCCGGGTCAGTCTTGCATCCCAACAAACCCAAACATGACATGAGCAGAATAATAGCAAAAACAGTCAAGAGTGCTGATAAAACTCTTTAAAAATGTAATGCTTTTTATAGAGTCGTTGCTTTAAAAGGCATTATCGTGAGATTTTGTGTTTGGGCTGTGATACATAAACCGTCCCTCTGCTGGTTTTGTCTAGGGTGTCTCTGCATTGCTCTCAGAACAAACAACCCGTGAAAGTGAGAAAAATCAATCAGGCATGAAAACACAAAGACACAACTTGTCCTCACCTTTGTCTCTGTGATGGTCTCTGGTACAAAAAGCGAGATATTTGACACCATCCGTGTGAAAGGAGGCTGTTTCATAAACCCTAATGTAGTTTCTTTGGCTTTTAGAATTGATTTGCTAATATTTTGGATGGAACGACTTCAATAATTGGTTTCAGGCTTCGAAAGATTGTATAATAAACATGTATAGACATTTGCTTCTAAATGAGCCATGATTTTTAGGCTCTGTGAGAATAATAAATAAACGTTGGACTGACTTGTTTTCCACGAATGTATGGAAACAAATGATTAATCGATGGAAACAAACTGTTTTGAATTGCTTGTTTTGTTGTGTGTGCCAGTTTCCATTTCTAACATTTGATTTTCGTCTCTTGCCTCCCTTGAGATTGTTGTTCACATGAATGTGGTGTGAATGTTTGGGATGCAATGGGGAAATACAGATACAGCGAAATATAAATAGCATTATGTTTGACTAATTACTCCATCAATGGGACGCTAGCCACCTGTGCTGCTAAAATAAATTATTTTCTTATTTAGCATTTTGTTTTGTTTTCCAGTGCAAATATCTAAAGATTCAAGAGACAAGTCAAAAGACATGGGATATGAGATATGATGTCTTGTTTTCTGAAAAATGTATCAAAATGAAGTGAGTTTAAACTTAAAACAAGAAAACATATCTACCAATTGGGTAATGCAAAGCACAAATTCTGAGTATAGGTCACCAAACTTGACTGTATGTCACTTCACTTTAAGAAAAATACACTTAATTCAAAGGGAAAACGTTTATTTTTCTGAGACATTCACAGATTTCATTTTTTTTTTTCTTGTTCGAAGCGTAAGTTATTTGGTAGTCCTCCCCAACCCCCCACCATAACATTTTGCTACATTGTTTGTAAAAAAAAAATTCATACACCTTGTTACACTTGTGATGTCCCCATTCAGAAAATGCTTCAAGAAACTGCTTATAAATCTCTCCATATGCTATATTATTACCATGTTGTCTTTAATCTTTTTATCAGCATGTTTACTTTAAATTTGCACAGGTTTCTATGTATTTACAGTTATTTATGTATTGTTTTCTTTTGAAACTGATTGGTTTGAGGAGCTTATGCATATCAATGTTAAGTGAATATTGCCAATATTAAAGAGGAGCTTTCTCTCAGATAAATGATGACTACTACTACCAAAAAGAAATACAATACCTGTGCTAATTGAAAGAAAACATGAAAAAAAAAAAAGGTTGACTCAAAGTTTTGGTGATGGCATAATGAGAGAACACCTTATGTAAAGAGTTTTCAGCACAGCACAAGAGTTGAGAAAGACATTTTTAGTACTGGAAAGCAAGACGAAATCCCTGTTTATGTTCTTAACCATTCCGGAAATCAGCCAGAATGGGTGAAACAGATGAATAAATGATGTTTCATATATTTTAAACTAAACAAAAAAAAAACAAAAAAAACAAACAGCATGTGTACGTGATCTTTAGAGTCTTAAGACATCTTCTGAGAGTTACTTTAAAATCATTAGATCTTAAAAAAGATCAAGGTGAAAGAGGAGTGGGAAGTACAGCACGTTTTTAATTAAAAACTGCAAATAGTCAAACATATTTTGAAATGAATGTCTAAATCCCTGAGGTACAAACAGTTTGGGTGGATTCTTTCGGTTTGGCTTCCCTCCATGTGTATTTCAGCACTGAGAAGCCAGTACAGACTTTCTTTCACTTAAACAGTTTGGAAGACAGATGTAATGTATAATGTATGTAAGAATGAGAGAGAGAAACACCCTGTGTCATCAGTGTGTCAGACTGGCCTTTCTCTTCGACAGGATACAGCAGTGGAAAGAAGGAAGACTGATGCCAGCTGTCTAGTAAAACTAACAGTTAGTGTATAAAATAATTCACGTCATATACATTGTGTAAAAGAGAGAACATTTCTTGTTAATCACATCTGGCGGCTTGACACATGAATCTCAGATATAACCTGAAAGGTCAGCAAATGCTATTTACTAAGGCATTAATTGGGATCACACAGTTATAACAAGTTAACATTATTTTATGATTTATCAAAACATCTTGTGCCTAGGCAGAAGCATCACATGAATCTAGCCTTGGGAAAAACTTAAAAAAAGCAATTCTTCAAAGTAACTGCATACTGCCTAAAAGCTACAGGCCACAACAGCATGATTCATTAAAGATATATCTGGGATCAGCTTGCTCTCCTAAAACAGTGGCCGGGGCACAGTAGGGGGCCTTGGAAATCTTTATTATTTAATTCAGTTAAGTTCCCCTTCAGGAACTCGAGCTGCATCAAAACGCTATGGGAATGCCTTCAGCGTGACCATGCTCAGAATCACGTGTGTGATCAGTCCAATGGGTGGGCAATTCTGTCATTCTGTGTGTCAGTCCCTATCTGTTTGTGCGTCTTATTTAGTGTTGTCTGTCTCTCACTTAAACATGCAAAAGTCATACGATAACAAATTACATTTGGAAGAGAGCAGACAGCGTTTCAGGTTGTGTGCTCCTCTGTGCCCATGCTACATTACAGATGGGGATACAGTACATACAGTCTGTGTGTTGTCTGCTTGTGAACAAGGCAAGCAGAGTCTGCTCTCTAGGGAGCTAACTGCCTGCATTTTCAGTGTACACTTCGCTCCCGGAAGGCTCTCTGTGAGGAGGGAGCTTTCACCATGTTCCCATGATTTACACCAATGTTAAACTGAAATGCAGACAGTGCCAAAGCATGAGAGAGCATTAGCCTGACAGTCACAGACAGAATTTTTATTTATTTATTTTTTTTTTACATGTAAGGGCACTTTCTTGAAGATTGCCTGATTACTTTGGTGACCAATCGGGTGGGGGTGGTTTATCTTAAGAGAATCAAGCGTATTGTTGTTTTTTTTTGTTTTCTGAAACAAAAGCTTTCCTGTTGGTGCCCGGCCAAATGTAACATTCAGTCCCTTTTGCTGCTCATATCTGTAAAGCTTATTGGTGCTTCCTTCCTTTACAGATAGAAATGCACTGACAGACATACTGCGATAAACCTGTTAAACTTCATATGTTCAATAAACTGACATTTTCAGAAGGATTTGAGAATGTCCGGTCTTTATCTCAAACACACCATAACAGTGCAACAAAATCAGGCTTACAGCATGACATTCCTTTCAACAGACCTCTGATTACAGTTGCCATATGGAGCTCATTAAGATAGTGTTACCACATTAAACACCGCTCTGCTAAAGATGTCATTAGCAAGTCAAATCTAAGTGCAACAAATAAGGTTTAAGGTGGCAACGGAGGCTGTAAGACACTCAAACTGCCCATAAAAGTAACAGTCAGGGTTTAGAGGGTGAGAAACTAGGCCATACTCCTAATATGGAGAAGAACAGAGCTGATCATCAAGCATTTCTGTTATGAGAAGTGGATTAGGCTGGAATGATGTTTCTTTTCTTTTGAATTAAAGAAGAAAAAATGGGTGGTTTGTGTGTCAGTCCTTTTTAGTTCATATGTGTTTGTTCCAGTTCACATTTGAGTTTCACATAACTTCATATTGACACAAATTGGTTTAAAGGGTTACACTTGATGTTACAGTGTAATTACACATTTAAGTACTGAGTAATATTAATTAACTACATGTACTTACTATACAGTTAGGGTTATAATTAGGGTGTGGCTTAGGTTTACTTGCATGTATTAATGCATAATTTATTATTATTATTATTATTATTATTATTATTATTATTATTATTATTATTATTATTATTATATTAAGTACATATAACTTATAGTTTATGTAAAAAAAAAAAAAAAACAATAACTGCCTTGATGAGTACAGTTTACTTTACTGTGTTTGAAATGTTTCAGAAAGGATAAGTGAGACATGTTACATGTTACATGTTACACTTACAGGAATTTGGTAGATGCTTTCATCCAATGCAGTTTATGTTGCATTCAATATAAGATGGAAATAAAATGATTGATTTAATGATGTTCATTATGTATACAGAATTAACATATTCTACATATTGCAAAATATGCAAATGCCCATAAATATTGGTGAGCTCTAAATCATTCACGGTGCTTCATGGGACTGGGTAGATGCTAAAGAGTTGTTTTTTGATTCAATTTGCTTGTTTTTGTTCTCTGGTTGGCTCCACTGCTAAACATGATTAAAAAAGAATTTAAGCTTAAACAATGCAAGCTAAAAAAAAAAATATATATATATATATATATATATATATATATATATATATATATATATATATATATATATATATATATATATATATATATATATATATATATATATATATATATATATCTACCACGTATTAACAAGCTTGTATCTCACAATAAGTCTACAAATGTTTATAAGTTATCATTCAAAGTCAATTCCCCTATATAGAAATTTAATGGGATTTTTACTACAACAAGAATTATTATACATACATACATGAATAGTATAATATTTGAAACATTAGTCTATTATGGCTCATATGGTATGATAAGGAACAATATGGAGCTGAAGCAGCTTGCATTATAAATGCCCAGAGGATGCTTCCTACCACTACTTCCACTTTGCTCAATGCAGGACCCTAACATCCTATATTAACAGGAAACATTACTTTCCTGGCCAATCCTGATTCATTACAAGAGCATATTTGTCTCAGCACTTGACAAAAGACTCTAATCTGGCTCTACTACCGCAGCCAAGACTACAGCCAGTGAGGAAAAGGTCTCTCCAGCAAAGGAGAATAGAAGGAAATCTGGTGATTCAGCATTGGGATCATCCCATTTTTGGATGAAATCACTATACCTTATTTATGGCATTGTTTTAATGCTGCTTAATAACATCTGTGCACATCTACACTGTGATCCTCTCCCAGCATTACAGCGGCGCAGTCAGATAGGACATTTCTCACAGTCGCCAACATTTTACACTCACACAGCTATTCAGTGTCCCATTGTTATCACACGTACACATTGACACGCCACTGAAAGCGTCTGAGGCCATAGGCTAAGCATTCCTTCATCAGAGAGTCCACACGCATTGTCCTACACATGCCTGGAATCTCCCTAAGGAGACTGGAAATGACCTCATTATTTAACAATGACAATGCTCCATTGTATGTTTTTGTACATGGTTTATACTGGAACGATGCATGAATCATACTACTGTATCATCTTCATAATTTAAACAAAATCACAAAGAATTACCACGATAACGGAATACAGTTGTCAGCAATGAACAGATTTAACAGATTAGGTATATGCCGGTATCAAATTTTCATGTTGCGATTAATTGCTAATGCTTTTATGACGTTATCACGATATTGAAATTTAGTTTAAAAAAGTGGCCATAATACAGTGTAACAGGTTTAATACTTTTTTTTCTTATAACAAACATAACTATGCAATAAAACAATACATAAAAATATATAAAATTAAGTTTTACACAGATTAAAGTGCAAAAGAACTATAAAGACCAATAGGTATCACTTTACAATAAGATCTCATTAGTTAATCTAAGTTAATTCATTAACAATCACAATGAGAAACATTTACATTTGCTACAGAAGTTATTAATCTTTGTAAAAAAAAAAAATACTTAGCTCATTAAATGACATAGTTGGAACTTTTGATTTTAACAACATGTTATATATTGGAATACCCTAAGATTAATGATTGTTCAGAAGAATTTTTCATTGGCAGTTTATGTTTAAGTGCCCCTATTATGTGTAATGAAAGGTTCATATTTTCATTTTGGGAGTCCCCAACACCAGGTTGACATGCATGCAAGGTCAAAAAACACTTTCATTGTCTTAAAATATGCCTTTATTTTTTCCTTTTTTGCTCAATGACTCCCAAACGATTCGTTTAACAATACATTTTTCCAAACTCCTCCTTTGTGACACTAAACTGCGGTGATTGACCTGATGACCCAGTCTGTCGTGATTGGTCTAGTGCATGCAGCGCAGGTCAATATTTTAAAGGTATTTTGCATGCTACAGTAGGATTCACAGTACATGACGGCAAGTTTTTAAAAGAATTTCTCCACTTTCAGAATAAAAATATCCTGATAACTTACTCACCCCCATGTCATCCAAGAATTTCATGTCTCCCTTTCTTCAGTCGCAAATAATTTATAAGTCACAACTCATTTAACGACACAATCAGTCATTTTATAGAAAAATAAATTAATAAAAATGATACACTTTTTGCTCATCTAGTCTAGCTCTGCAATGCGCATGCATACTCTGTCTACAACACTTCAAGACAGGGTATGTCTTAAAACGCCCAACACTTTTCTCTTCCAAATTCAAAATCGTCCTACTTCTTTGTTAAAAAGATTTTTTTTTTTTTTTTGGAAAGACTTTATTTGCTTTATTTATGGGGTTTCCAGGGTAACGGCTGCATTTTCTGCAGTTTAGCGCCATCTGCTGTCAGAAAGTCAATGTGCTTTCATTCAGCGCGTCTCTAACGTGTGCTTCTCATGCATGCTTCTTTACATCAGAGCACACACGTGTCTTTTAAGCAGCATACAGCGGTGATGGTCATTTTTACCAGTTGATGGGAAAACTATTCTTAAAATGTATTCCAAATTTGGAATAATTTGTAATATATAATTATTAAGAATTGTCCATGATAACATATTTATTTGCATGTGATAGTGGTCTGATGTGGTCACTGCAACCACAGATTCAATAATATTTCTTTATATAATAATATATATATATAAAATATAATATATTTATATAACATTAACATTTATTCATTTAGCAGACGCTTTTATCCAAAGCGACTTACAAATGACAACAATAGAAGCATTCAGGTCAACAAGAGAAGAACAACAGTATACAAGTGCCATGACAAGTCTCAGTTATAATAATGTTGGTTTATAAATAAAAATACATTTGTCTATTTATTGTTCATGTTAATTCACTTTGCAACTAATCAGATATAACTTTTGATTTTAAAGGTAGGGTAGGTGATTTCAGAGGTGCTATAGCAATAGCAAGCTAGCTTTGAAAGCATAAATCCCAACCCTCCATGCAAATCACTCTCCAAAGCCACACCTCCTCCAATAACACATTAAGAGATTCTGTTGGTGGAAGGTTGAATGCAACACTGTCAGATTACCTAATGTTTCATTTAAAAACATGACAAAACGTTACAGTACAAAGCACTTAAAATTACAATGATAATACCATCCATTCTGGCTCTGTCTGTAATAGCATGATGTAATCCAATGATGCGTTATGATATCTGTATGAACAGGTTTCATGGAGATATGCAAATACATATGTTGACAGGAAGTTAGGATAGCCTATCATAATCCTCGGACCAAGGGATATGAGTGAACAAACATTTTATGGTCCTACGCCTTTCACAGAAGACATAAATACATATAGACCACTTAACTTTGTGAGTGGTATCACAATGTGAAGAGACTCTCAACCAGCATATCAAAATAGGTTTTTGAACCAAATCACCCACCCTGCCTTTAAAAATGTATTAGTAAATGTTGAAAATAACATTAAGATGAACTGAATAGATAAAAGAATATTTGATATGCACTGAATAACATCAGCAATATTTAAACTGTTCATATTTCAGAGACTGAAGAAGCTCATTCATGATATCAATACTCGTGGGCGGGTCCCGTCTCATGTTTTATGGAGGGGCCCCACAGAATTACCATACGCCACTGCAGTCTGTGTTTTTTGGTTACATGCCTATGCTGCACATAAGCATGTACCGTATATGTCGTAATGAAAACAGCAGGAATTCATGGCAACCACAAAAACATTGACTTTCTAACACACTCCAGATGTTCTGCAGTTTTGAGCATTTGGCTCACTCATGCTCCTCAGTGCTAAGTGGAATTAAAAACACACTTTAATTGCTTGAGGCCAAGGCTGACAAGAACGGTAATTATATCAGCTCACCTTTCTTCACTTCTTTCTGTTTTCACATGACTCTGGTCAGACCAAAGGGTTAGATGTGACATTAGTTTATTGTAGGTCATCTTGAGTGAAGCAAACCATTACTCTGAAGATCACAGATTAAACCTGCAAGTCACATCCAGCAGTGCATGACTCCATATTAATTTAGGGCAGAGTTATTTTAGCATTATTTATACTATTATATTATTTATTCATATTTGACATTTTTATATTTTCAGTTTGTTTAAATTGTGCTTTAATTTTTAGTAGTTTCTTTTTAGTAGTACATTTTTATTTTATTTAATTGTTAGTTTTAGCAGTATTCTGAATTTATTTCACTTAAACTGCAACATTTCATTCATTTCTTCATTAGTTTCAGGCAACAGGCAAAGTTTTTCATTAAATAATTCAATTTATTTTTTTATTTTTAATTAATCCAAATAATATTAATTCGTTTTAGTCTAATTTCAGTTTGAAATATCAACACTGGTTCTTTATTATGTATGCAAATTGTGTTGTAGCCATCAGAAAAGAGAAAATCTGAGAGCTCTTAATTCTAAATGGGAAAAAAGCCACATCCATCAGCTTTGCCAAAAAGAGGACACTCAATGGAGCTTGTCACGACTCTATTAGGACACAATCCAGTGCTCTAAAAAGTGACAAGACTGCAAAAGCTGTCAACGGCTACAGCCATGTCAAAAAAAAACAAACAATAAAAGTGTATCTCTGAGAGGCGTAGACCATTTCTCATCACATTCTTGCATGTCTGAGCATTCATACTGGAGATAAAACATCTTGCTTATTAACATATAATCAGCAACACATTCCATCTCATAGTCAAGAATATTCTGAAGAACATTCTGGGGAGATGCAGGGGAGGATTGTTAAAAACATGACTTTCAGCCTCACAATATCCTGTTCCAGCCTAGTCAGATTTTCAGCTGTCGCCTGACCTCTGAAGGGCAACGTCCAGCCTGGGATCTATTTATCCAACATCTACAGGTTAACCTGTCAGTACACTGACCCTTAACCATGGCCTTTACAGCTCTGATGTTGACTTCCTTCAGCGTGGCAGGATTTATGTGTTTGTAAGACTTCAGCTCTCTACAAAATTTAATTTCATGTATTTACTTATTAAGAGTATTTTAACAAAGGCTGTTTCATGCATTGCATGTATTCTTCGTTTTATGTCCAATTTTTATATTATTAATTTATTAAAAACAAAACAATACTCATTATATACCAAAATGTAACCACAAATATAATTACATTAATTTAAAATAGCTATTTTAATCTATGTGCGTGTGTATTTTTATGCTTATTAGAGAATTACGTCTTTATTATGTCAGTAAGAAATAATGTTCAACTGGCAGAGCATGGTGCTAGTAATGTCAAGGTCATGGATTTGACTCCCAAGGACCCACAAAAATAAATAAATAAAATGTGTACCTTTATGGCACAGTAAGTTGCTTTAGGTAAAATACGGTTAATTTCTGCAAAATTATATTTTGTTGCTTCTTGCACATACTATTCAGCTGAAACAGATGAACATGAATCTGGCAACATGTTATTTATTATGTCTCCAGTCAGTGGAAAAAGATTCATAAAAATATTAAGTCTCTGTTAACTGATAATCTGTTGTGTGAAACAGAAATAAAAGTTGTTCTTGTTTAACAGCCTCTTGTGTTCATTTTTATAGGTATGTTATGCAAAAGTGTACGTAGATGCATGTGTTTCCAATAAACCTGTGCTGAATTTTATTTTTATTTTTTCTTTGTAGAACCGTTCAGTGAACCACAACTCCCTCTTACCGCCTCCTCAGTCTCATCTGCTGTGTGGCCAGCGATGTGTAGGAGGCCAGCCAGGTCCACAGAAAGGAAGGAACTCCCACACTATTGCTCCAGCCATGGAGGGGTTTCCCTGCCTTAAGAGGATGGTTATTGTTATTTTCTTCTGTCTACAAGCTATCAACAATGAGTAATAGCAGTCTGTCGCAAATACAGCTACACGCTCATGCATGCAAACGCAGACAATCAGATTCTGCTTGTTTGAAGTGTCAAGCTTTAACTGAAACCACATGATGCACAATGAGCCAGTTGAATTTGCCAGTGATTTAGCATTTAAGACTTCTGCACACTGATTAAAACTCATGCATAGCCCATATTATTAGCCAAGCAAGATGTGAATAAAAGTGCCTTGAAGTCTGTTTGCGTGCAAAATAGAGACTGTTAAAAAGGAGACGGACAAAAAAAAAAAAAAAAAAACTTAAATCCAAGATCCATATAATATGTAACATTTTTTTTTTTTTTTGGATTACAATTTTTGCGAAACACAAAAGTGTTTGTTTGAACTGGATTGCAAGATGAGGATTGCAAAAAACTATTATGGTGCTTATTTTAGAAGCTACTCTTATAGACCTCACCCACCGATCTGTAAGGGACAGCGGATTTCCAAAAAAAGTTCACCCATAAATGTCATGTAATTCCAAACCTGTATGAATTTCAAGAATGAAGATATTAAAAGAAGATAAAATTAAATGTCTGTGTTTTGTTTACATACAAGTCAGTGGGCTTCAATGCTGTTTGGTTTCCATTGTTCTTAAAAATTTAGTTTGTTTCACAGAAGAAAGAAAGTCACTCGTGAGGGTGATTAAATAATGATACTCTTTGTGTCTCTACCTGCTGGATGTTCTGACTTGATCAAAGAATACTTCAAAGTTTGTGCACTACTGATAGGATCATTATCAGATCCCTCAGTAACCCACAAGAATCATAATGTTGCACTCTTGTCAAACATCTCATGTTTTGCATGGATATGTGAGATCTTTGAAGATACTGCTTTATTTAAGTGTTTATGAGAGAGCTTTAGTAGGCTCAAATTTGGAGTCATGCCTATGATATTCTGTTGTTACAGCCCACTGAACAGAAATTGTTCCAAACAGTAGGAGAAAACTCCAAAACAGCTCAACATGTCCTTTCTCCAAGTATGAATACTACTCAAAACCCCCTTCTATTAACTGACACTTTGTTTGTCATAAACATCAATGAGATAAATTGGACATGACCTCATTTTATAATGAAACTACATGTATATGATAACAATAATTCCTGCTAATGCAATAATCGATGGCATATGGATGTTTGGAGGTGCTCCATATTTTGCTACGATTCAAAGAGAGGGTAGTAAATGTGATCTCATTTACTGTACTAAATATTTTCCTTGTTCCTGTGGGAAAGTGCAAGATTCTGAGAAAACTCACAGCGAGATCCCACTGGAGCAAGATCACAGGTCAGACTCTAAAAACGGGAGTAAATGCCTGAAGAGTGAGAAGAGAGAAAGGTATGGACAGGGAGAACAAAGCTAAGAAAAGACATGCATTCAGAGACAGGCTTCTGTGTTTAATCTGGCTGTAATAAACCTTGTAGAGCTGCTCTAAATAGAATCGTGTTCCTAAACGGGTGAGAAGATTTAGCAGGGCATCTGGCTGTTTTCTTCACTGAATAAGGCGGCCATCTAAAGTACAGGATTGGAGAAGAGCTGTCAATAATTTAAAATATTTAATTGTGTTTAAACTCATAATGTAAGGTAATGCATAAAAAAAATACATATTAAGAATAAATGCTTCTTAATACACTTATAAAGTTCAATAGCTGTGTTCAGTGTAAGATTGCAATGCCTACATTCACAAACATGACAAATGCACATGCCACACTCTTCATGTACTACAGTAACTCACTTTTTGAAGAGAAACATCTTGACCTTGTTAACTCAGGAATGGGAATCACCAAAAATATCCTATTCTCTTTTTCCACAGGTAGGGCACAACAGAGAACTGAAGTTAAGAATGTCTTGACTTCCTTAGTCAAATGCCACGACTTTCCCTCAGATCATGCATAAGCTAACAATAAACCTACATTGTTTTAGAGGCAGGAAATCTCTATACTTGATGTCCTGAACAGATCAGGAAGGACTGGGATGGAACATCAGGTCATTATGTTTTTTGGAGGAGAAGCAGTTGTTCTGCTCTATATTTAGGGCTGGATGTCAGACGGGCTTCAGGTTTGATAATTAAAATAACATCTGTGTCTCGTTTCAGTCTGGTACGTTTCCAACTGGTTCAAAATTCCAGCTTCTGAGTTCAGAGGTTGCTTCCACTACATCCTCAAAAGTGCAAAACAGAGCGGGTGTCAGAAGTCACCAGAAGTTTATTTCCAGCAGATTAAAAGGTGCATTTAAAAGAAAATGACAAATAAAGCTAAAGCTACATGGAACAGTGGGTGATAAGACAATGTTGTTTCAGTTTTAAAAAAAGAGGATTTTTATCAGATGCATAAAACGAAATAGTTCACAGGGAAGGGTCAACTCTTATTTTAGTTTCAGCCCCCTCAAAACATTCCAGAATATGGCTGATTTGACTTAATATCAAACTTTAATAAAATACTGCATGATTCATGTTCATCTGTTTCAGTTATAAACTGAATGCATTTCTAACAGCACCTATTTTAGATACATTTTGGATAAATGTTGCCACAGGCACGTTTTTCTAATAAGCCTGGGATGTACTCGAAATGGACTCTTTTGACCTGGCCAGTAAGAAGACATGACCTAGAAAAACTTTTTTGGTATGGTCAAGCACTTACATGTTGTAAAAATCTAGTTCAAATCCAATGTTTGTGAGAAAATTATGGTATTTTAGCGTAATGTTACTACACACTCACCATGTGGATCATGTGTTCAAGTTACATGTGTTAAACCATCAACACTGTAAACAAACTCTCTATGCTGAAAAACAATGGGTGGAGCCAGCAATTATTACAATCAAGACCAGACCCAACAGGCAAAGTATAGACCGACTCAGAGGAAGAAATTACATCTGTTTATCTGTCCTCGTGTTTATCACGTTTTATCATGTTGTTCTTCCTTGAATCAAGCTGGAGTGCCAGGCACAGTGCTTTGTCAGTGATTTTAGTGCAGATAAAGGGAGATGATGTCACGGCAATTAAAATCTTATCTGAAATCCCCCAAACAGAAACATGACAATATACAAAAGTATTACTGCTTAAAAGCCAGAAAAGGACACCCACAGGTCCTGAGTTTATGTGCATGCAGTATGGACCTCCATGCGAAACGTGCATGAACCCACCCCTACTGGTCAATTGAACAATAGAGGGATCAAACAGCATTTGAAACACTGCATTCAGAGCGCTGGACAGAGAAGCTGTCACTGACAATAGTTATCTGTTCTCCAAAAAATTGCACAGAAGCCTGTGGGGCCTACTTATAAATGCTCTCCAGATAAAGTGAAGCGAGGTTTCTGTGTCTCTCTGTTGCTTGGAATCACATGAATTCTGAATTGTTTTAATCATAAACTGTATATTATCAGGCTTTGGTGGCTTGTTCTGCCTGCAGCTTGTTCATCTGATATTTAACAGTGATGACAACACGACATTCTTCCTAATGAAGTCAACAGACACCTCCTTGTCTGATGCTCTCCGCAAACACTCCTGTGGCAGAGCTGGCATGAATTTTGGGCTAACGTGGTTCACGTGGCACTGTGAAAGGCCAAAATAGCATGCTGGCATCTAAATCATGGTTCTCCAGCAACAAATTGTGCTCATGTACTATATACCTATGAGAAAGTGCATGTGTTATTTTGAGGCAAAAACAGCAGGTTAAAGATGCAAACTAGGGTACAGAGATTAAACTAGTGCAACCAATTAGCCTAAACATGCACCGATCACAGCTTATCTGACAGTAACCCAAAAGAAAATACTATTTTTAATAATCATATGATATTTTTTTAATTAATAATGACTGTTTATATATATAATGATGTCTAAATCTCTGAGGCTAGTAATGAAATTGGAAAACATGCAGATTTATCCCTTTTTACCACTGTGCATGATTGTAAACTCATACATTTTGATGTTTAAATCACATAAACAGCTCCATATATGTGGTAAATAGTAAACTTGCTTTGTAGCCCACCTGGTACAGCACTGCACTTAACGTGGAGTGTTTTCAGTCCCATGAAACATGGGCAATCATAAATTAACTCAAAGTCTTGTATGTGCAAGCTAAACTCATACATTTGTGGATGTGGAGGAAGACGAAACTTGAAATTCACTATAGCATCTATAAAGACATCCTTCATGCTTTTAATGTGAAACTAGCCACAGCTAGACCGAACTTCTTCTCAAACCTTATAAACAGTAACTTAAATAACACTCGTACTCTTTTTGCCACTGTTGAGAGACTGGCAAACCCCTCAAGTCAGATTCCCAATGATATGCTATCAGACAGCAAATGCAATGAGTTTGCGTCTTTCTTTTCTGAGAAGATCATAAATATCAGGAAGGCAATTAGCACATACTCAAGTAATGCAGAGATCAGACAGATTCGGCCAAAATATCAAAAAGATACTATGTCTATTTTTGAAACAATTGATAGCAAAATTCTGAAAGACATAGTGCAGCAACTAGAATCGTCAACCTGTTGTCTTAACACACTTCCCACATTTTTTTTCAAAAGTGTGCTTGACTGCTTAAAAGCAGATCTCTTAGAAGTGATGAATGCCTCACTTCTTTCTGGGACATTTCCAAACTCCCTAAAAACTGCAGTTGTAAAGCCCCTCCTGAAAAAGACCAATCTTAATAACACAATTTTGAGCAATTTTAGACCAATATCTAATCTTCCTTTAATAGGCAAAATTATAGAAAAGGTAGTTTTTAATCAGCTGAACAAATACTTAAACTCATGGATACCTGGACAATTTTCAATCTGGTTTCCGACCGCATCACAGCACAGAGACAGCACTCATTAAGATAATAAATGATATTCGCTTAAATTGTGACTCTGGCAAAATATCGGTGCTGGTATTGCTAGATCTCAGTGCTGCGTTTGACACTGTCGATCATAACATACTACTAGAGAGACGCTTTCTGGGATGGTACTCAAATGGTTCAGGTCATACTTAAAAAGGAGAGATCATTATGTGAGTATAGGAGAGCATAAGTCTAAGTGGACGTCCATGACATGCGGAGTCCCACAAGGGTCAATTCTTGCACCGCTCTTGTTTAGCCTGTATATGCTTCCACTAAGTCAAATAATGAGAAAGAACCAAATTGCCTACCACAGCTATGCTGATGATACCCAGATTTACCTAGCCTTATCTCCAAATGACTACAGCCCCACTGACTCCCTCTGCCAATGCATTGATGAAATTAATAGTTGGATGTGCCAGAACTTTCTTCAGTTAAACAAGGAAATTAGATTTAGATGTTTTGTTTCCAGTCAAGACTTGGAGAAACTTGTTCATGCCTTTATCACCAGCAGGGTGGACTATTGTAATGGGCTCCTCACTGGCCTTTCCAAAAAGACTATTAGACAGTTGCAGCTCATCCAGAACGCTGCTGCCAGGATTCTGACTAGAACCAGAAAATCTGAGCATATCACACCAGTCATCAGGTCCTTACACTGGCTTCCAGTTACATTTAGGATTGATTTTAAAGTACTTTTACTCGTATAAGTCACTAAATGACCTAGGACCAAAATATATTGCAGATATGCTCACTGAATATAAACCTAACAGATCACTCAGATCACTAGGATCAAGTCAGTTAGAAATACCAAGGGTTCACACAAAACAAGGAGAGTCCACCTTTAGTTACTATGCCGCCCGCAGTTGGAATCAGCTTCCAGAAGAGATCAGATGTGCTAAAACACTAGTCACATTAAATCTAGACTCAAAACGCATCTTTTTAGCTATGCATTTATTGAATGAGCACTGTGCAATGTCCGAACTGATTGCACTATATTTTCACTGTTTTATTTTATTTAATTTTTTATGTAAAATCATTTTCTAACTGTTTTAAATGTTTTAATCATTTTAAAACATTTTAAATTGCTTGTTTTATTTTTGTTATTATTTTTCTTCATGATTATTTTACTTTCTTTTATGTAAAGCACTTTGAATTACCGTTGTGTACGAAATGTGCTATATAAATAAACTTGCCTTGCCTTGCCTTGCCTAAACTCACATGGTTGGTAGAGCAAATGTTTTAATTTCATGTTTCCTTTAGGTTTATGGTAGTTTGGGCTTTTGTAGGTGGTATGTTATTTTCAAATGCGATACAGCATTAATCTTTTATTTGATTTCTGAACTGCCTTGATATGAACAACAAACAGCGTAATAAAATGTTGCCACATCTGTTTCGGATAAAACTGAATGCTCTTAACATTCTTAACACCGCTGACTTAACATTTCAAGTGTAAAGAATGTGCAAGAATCCAAGTAATCTAACTTTACAGAATGTCCAAATATTCCTCTAATGAGCCTGGGTTGGAAAATGCTTCTATTTTTTTATTATTATTATATTCACATTATAAAACTTTAAATAAAATGTTTAATTGAAAGTTTTCAATTAAACATTTGATAAGTTATATAAAATAAGATTTATAAACAAATCCAGATTTATTATTATTTTATTTTTATTTTTTTATGTAGTCTCATCCATGAAGTATTGTTCTTAAAGGCATATGGTAATTTTCCTTTTAGCAGAACTATTCCTTTAAATCTGACCTGATTTTGGTTAGGGTCTGGTCAGACAGCTGCACATTGATTTTCAAGGGTCTTAGGAAGGGAAGAGAAAATGTATAAAATGGCCAATCTGTTAGAGGGTCTGGACATATGCTGAAAAGGCCTATAAAGACTCCTTAATGACAAATGTAACAACCTGTTCACTCCCACTATCTTTTTCTATGATTTATGACCTAGAGTAAAGTTGCTCCTGACCAGTCCGAACTTTTTACTGAATGTTTTGAGATCCACTAAGACAGCTGCATAAACAAACCACTCAGAACAACACAAACTCCTAACAATTTTGATGATTCGGATACATGGTGAGAAACAGAAGGCCCAGTCTTTCACAAAAGAAGAGGTCACCATGTCAGACAGAAGTAAAGTATACTTATATTAGAGCACTTGAGACAAAATAAGGACTACCTGACATTTGCACTTTCAAGGCTCATTTGTGACTTTCATGTAGAAATTTGCTTTGGTAGTGCAACATTGCAGTTTAGTATGCCAAAATATACATTTACTGTATGCTATATCTTGCTTTGATTGATTGATTGATTGATTGATTGATTGATTGACTGATTGAACCATCTGCCCTACAGCTTTTGTGTAGGTACAGTATTTTCACGTCCTGTCGTGCCCTGGCCACCAAGTGTTTCAGGACAGCCAAGAACGATGCCACTTTTTGTAACAAATTAATTAAGATGCATGATATCCTGTTTATAATACTAATAACACATGCATCTTATCTGAGTCATCCTCCATTCCTCTTGATTGACAAGGGCAGATGGTTCTCTCATGCATTATTAAGGATGGCTGAGTCCCAGTTACCGAGACCAAACGATCCGCTATGGGTATTGCCCAGGCTCCAGCCCACATTCCTGCAGAGAAAGCCTGGGATCTGGGACTCCCTATGTGCGATGACTTTCCCCCTTGTTCCAGTGTGAGACAATTAATACCTCAGGGCTCGGACAATGTGAAATAAACAGGATTTACTACAGCAAAAGGGAACCAACTGTCTTCAGGCACAGATTCAGTGGAAAATTTGAGAGATTAGAGAGTAAATTCCAATCGCCTGGTAGTGCCATGTGAAGCAGACAACTTCACAGAGCATTTACCAATCTGGGGTGTGGCTCCTAGATAATTATGAGGGTATGAGGATAAATCAATGCCATGATTATAACCGCTTCACACATTTTCTGGGAAATGAACCCATGACCTTGGCATTGCTAGGGTAATGCTTAAATATTTGAGCTACAGGAAGACTGTTGTGCTTGTATTTTTCTAATCATAAGCCAGCAATAGAGTAGAATAAGGAACTGCAGTACTCCTTCCATTAAGCCATGACAAATTTGTATATGCCTTCTTCTGTGTGCAGTATTAGAAAATACACCACTCATGATCATTTTACAGGTAAAACTTAATGTAATGACAAAACTTGATGCACCTGTGGGCAGCAGATCAATAGGTTAAGGAAGGTGTTTTCCCAGACCACCCATAAAATAATACCCTTACAGCCCATTAAACTGCATTTTAAAAGTTGTGTGTGTGCGGTCAGATTGTTGTAATGCAAGTAAAAAATTTATTTTATACTTCACTAACATAAAAACATGGTCAGTGGTAATAAAATACACTTTCCTTCAAACAACACATTGCTGAGATGATTCTATACTGAATATTCCAAAACAATGATTACCATAATGACCTCTGTGGTTTACCCATATGCCTCTTCCAGTCTTGTTAAGTAGGGTTCATGAACCTTTTATCAGGTCTATATCAGACATCAGATGAAGGTTGTCCCAGGCCCTATCACTAAGGTCTTGGGCTAAGAGGGACAATCAATGGAAATTCTGTCCCAGGCTCTGTGAACTTAAGCTATAGCCCTCTGAAAGGGTCAGGGTTCTTCAGTTAAGCTTGGGACTTTAGCTGGCTATTACTCAAATGGATTTTTTTTTTTAATAAAGGATGCAAATAATATGAAAATCAATCAGTCTGAACTGTGTTTGTAATTTCAGGGCCATTTCTAAATAGTCAGTGAGTTTAAGGTGAAAATGATTGCCAAACTGGAATGGTATGATATCTGATGTTTGTGGTTTCAGTTTAATAGTTTAAGGCTTTTTCATTCACGAAAAAGCTACGCCAAATGCCATAATTGGAACAATTTCATAAAAGACTTGGAAACTGTTCCCACAAGAGTTGTGGGAACTTTGGATAGAGAAAATTATTAAATCTTTATAAAGTTCTCACAAAATTTGACCAAATAATTTTTATTTTTATGTCTAACTTGTCATTTGTACAGAGCCTAAACATGACAGGCTGGAAAGAGAAAAACTAGATATAATGGTCATGAATGTTACATTTGTTTACACATTTATTCCCTTTGTTTTAATCATGGTGACTATCTAACTAAATTAAAATGAGGGAACAAATTAATATGTCAAGACCATGATGTAACTCAAACATGGGAACAAATTATTAAATAAAGAAATAATTCTTAATTAATGGCAGCAGTATCTTTTTTTCTCAGCAATTTCTGTATTTGTATTTTAAATTTGAATTTGCATGACTTGTCCAAGCATGTAAATGACATAAAGTGGAAACCCTTATGCTAAATTCTAGCCAACAATTTGAAGACAATTACATATATATATATATCAAATACTCAGTACCCTATTAAAAAGTGTTTCTTGGGGCTGTCTGGCTGGAAAAAGTAGCACATGCAAGTGCTTTATGAGACTATGGGTTATTTTCTAAAGAGATGAAAACAAATAAAACGGGTAACGAAAAAGGAACAGGGATTCAGCAAGATAAACAACTGAAACTGTTGCTTCCTCTCCACTCGCATTCCATCCACCCTCTCGGGAGATACTAGAACAGTCTGATCTGGCGTAGGAGGAACAGTGTGTAAGCCTAGTGAGGTCTGACATGTTTTTCCCTCCAGTTGGTCCTCGTCCATCCTCCTTCTCCCCACTCACTCTCTCTCACACCCATCACTACATGTGCGGTTTCCAAGAATTGGACAGACAACCCACACACGAGACTCTCATGGGCGGAATCGAGGGGTTGTGCAGGCTTGAGATATACACACTGCACAGAAGTCACTTGAGGAATTTCTTTCACTCTCAGATGGTTTGATAAGACCGATTAAAGCACACAAACTGAGGTGGATTAACTATAAAGTATATAGGGATATTTACACACATCAAAAGTGTTATGATGCTTGAAGACCAGGTATACTTTAGAAAACAGTTTAGCATGTAATTCTTTCAAAGTAGAGTCCACTGACTGTAATCACGGATTTATGCATTCGGCACATGCGCACTACCTTCGTTTTTTTTTTTTTTTTTGAGTGCTCAAATCATTCGCACAGACACAAAAATTGGGATACGTGCAGACTATGTGTGTGGAACCAGCAGGAAATGACAGTGTGTCATGCAGACTGTTGGACTGTTGTGTTTTAGTCCATGTCTTATATTTACAAAATTTAAAATTTACAGACTTTCTATTCTGTAAAATTTACTAAACATATTGATGACTTGTCCTGCACTATACAGATTTTTGTCCAATCAAACGAAGACTGTCTAAAAAGAGAACTTCCCACTTAAAGGGTTAGTTCACCCCAGAAAAATTCCTCATTTCGTTCCAGACCCATAAGCCATTTGTTCATCTTCTTAACACAAATTAAAATATTTTTGATGAAATCCAAGATCTTTCTGACCCTGCATAGACAGCAATGGAACTGCCACATTCAAGACTCAGAAAGATAAATACATTGTTAAATTCATTGTTAAAATAGTCCATGTGACATTACTGATTATACCATAATGTTATAAAGCTACAAGAAAACTTTTGTATGAGATTGCAGCAATGCATGCATGTATTGAGAAGGCGTTCTGGTCTGCCGTAAACTTTTGTAAATGTAAATGTGATATGCACATCCAGTCATATAACAATATCACTGATCAAGGGCAGTCCAAAGAAATGTTACGAGTCCTTGGATTTATCTTTAGGGGTGTACTGGGTGCATGCTGTGGTTTTGGTTGTGAAGTTCACTTAGAGATTACACTACAATCAGATAAGTTTACTGAGTTCACCTTCATTTACTTTGGCTGTTTCTGCACTGCATTCAAGTGGAGAATCTAATCTGTCCTACCGTCCTAATGAAGTGAGTTAACTAAAGGAAGTGCACTTGGGGCAGTCCCACTAATCTGATATCAACTGGAGACATGTGAGACCATGCTAACCTTATAAGAGTCACAACTGATAAACAAGCTTGGAAAAACTGAAATTCATCCATATCACTGGCCTTCCATTAATGCACAAATATAGATGAGGAAGAAGGCGTTTTTTGTGCCACTGAAACAGACGGACAAGCATTGACAATATAAAGAAACATTTGTTTGTTAGGAATATTCTTCACCCCTTCTATTCGCAAGAAACTGCTGAAAGAGTGACATCCCTTTACAGGATTCCCATGACTTTTCCAGTTGTTTGTAATTGCTGGATTTTTATTTTATTTTAATTTTTTTTTAGATTGCACTCACTAATAAAACATATTTTAAGAAAGAAACACAAAGTTTTATTTACTTCGAGATGCCTTCAATGAGCATGGAAACCCCGTCTCCAAAACAAGCCAACAACAACAAATGGTAACACCTTTTGGTGTTTGTCTCACAAGCAAAAACATGATTGTTCTCAGGGTTATTGTTGTTGTCTCTGTATAAACAGTGTTCCCAAGCCTGAATTTTACACCACTCACAAATGGCATCAATTACAATCTAAGGCTGAGGTGACAGAGAGAGGCAGCTGTGGTTGGCATATAACTGGTGTTGCACTAAAAGGTGCTGAGAGATTACAGATAAAGTGTCAATATCTGGAGTTTAAAGTCTAGCTTTGTGATATTGCAGTTTAAATCAAACTAGCATGTCATGTGATAATCCATCAACAAATTCCATTGGAATACAGTTGGAAGGCATGTTCGGGTATTTTAGAGCATTTTTGCTTGTAATTTGCAATGAGGAAACAGTTATTCTTCATACAGATATACTCCAGCAAATATCTGCAGTATCGATAATTTATTAATCCAACAAATGCCAGTATGCATTCAGAAATTCCGCAAAATCACCAGATGTAACAGTTTTGTTAATTCATCATTGTCACAATAAATCATCCTGCTATGTCTTATCACCCAGACACCTGTCTCTTCCCGAACCCTCGCTCTGCACGTGCTTCCCACTGAGAGCTGTCCACAGCCACTCCCCCAGTAATAACACACGTCCAGTATAGCGCTCTCAGATTAAAGCATCTTAATCTTAACGCAACTACGTATGTATGGGGGAAAACTTTGGCTTGGGTAAATACTGCAGTGGAACTCATTCATAAATTATACTGATTTTTTTTAGATGAGCAGTAAAATGCCTTTAACAAAAAGAATACAAAGTCCAGATGGTCAAGAATAAGTTTACAAAAGTTTGTGTTAACTATAGCAGTGTGCACACAAGCGTACAACACACAGAAGCCAAGTTTGTCTGCTGTTTCCCACAGTCTAGCCAAAGAAAAAGTTAGATTCAGACAAACATGGTTTCCTGAGGCAAGACAGAGTGACACATTCTGCTTGTATTTTATAGTACAACAGTGAAATACTTAAAAAATGCGCCATTTCAGGACAGGTTCTCCATAAGTGTCACAAACAGATCAAATGCAGGTGTTACTGGTGTAACGTCCATGTCTTTTTGAATATTAGGACTGTCCCCAGCTGGTGGAACGACCTGCCCATCTCAATCCAAGCAGCTGGGTCTTTAGCCATTTTCAAAAAACTTTTAAAGACACATCTTTTTCGCCATCACCTGACCAATAAATACAAGCATTTACCTATTCTATTCTGTTTTATTCTATTATATTCTGTCTAATTTATTTATATAAAAAACCTTGCCATGTGCACTGTGCTAGACTAACATGAGACTTGTCACAGCACTTGTATATTGTTGCTCTCCCTTTGGTCTGATTGCGGTAACACTTTAGAATAACGTTCCATTAGTTAATGTTAGTTAACTACTTTCGTTAACATGAACTAAGCAAGAACAATCCTTCTACAGCATTTATAAGTCTTAGTTCATGTTAATTTCAACATTTACTAATGCATTATTTAAATCAAAAGTTGTGCTTGTTAACATTAGTTAATGCACTGTGAATTACCATGAACTAACAATGAATAACTGTATTTTCATTAACTAACATTAACGAAGATGAATAAATACAGTAATAAATGTATTATTCATTGTTTGTTCATGTTAATTAATACATTAACTAACATTAACTAATGGAACCTTATTCTAAAGTGTTACCCTGATTGCTTTTACTTTGTAAGTCACTTTGGATAAAATGTAAATGTATTTATGTAATTCTGTTGTGTTCTATATTACTGTTATTCATTATTATTATTATTATTATTATTATTATTATTATTATTAATAACAGCAGTACTGGAAACCTATTATTTCCAGTACTATTATTATATATATATATATTGTCATTATTTTATCTAAAACAATCATGCTAATACTTTGAAATTGAACTGAGAGGGTGGGGTAGGGGTGAAGGAGTAATACAACCCTCAGACAAGACCAAGAGGAGTGGCAAATATAAACTGTTTAGAAAAGTCACAGCACAAATTCACTTCATGACAACACATCAAGATACTAAGTAAGATTTTCGGAAACAATCTCTTCAAATTCGAAGCAATCTGTATTAAACTGTACTAATGAAACAACCAAACCAGCAAAAGCGCATGAATCTACCGAACTACCAAAACAATTCTTGTGCTATAAATTGTGTGAATATACATAATGCCTTTGACAATTATGTACTAGAGACCAATATTCATTACAGCATTTAGGTTGGCTATTCATATAGTTCTGTTTGCAGTTTGGTTTGCTGTTTGCTATTTCAAATCTAACGACAGATTTGACGTTATACACTTAAGTTATATCCCAGCCTTGAACTAAGTCGAGTGGAAATATTATAACGTGAAATCTAAAGTGGAACTTGAGCGCGCGCAAGTTATACGCACTTTTCTGTGCGCTCGATTTAAGACATAACGGTATACTCATGTCCAAACCGACGACATTACTAATAAAACACACATAACTTAACATAACTTAGTTTTTAGTTGGACTTACCTTAGCTGTACTCTGGTCTATACTCAAAGAGACTGTGAGAAGAAAAACGGTGACACATGGAAGCCGCATCTTTAAACATACGAATAATGTCCAAAAGGACACGCTGCTGACGGATTCTTCTCCCTTTCAAGCAATTCTTGCCGCTCTTCTTCCCGAGCTTGAACTATACGTTTGTGTGCATCTTTGCTCGAAACGTTATGTGGCTGTTGTTGAAAGTAATGTCTTGTAGAAGTGCCCACCACACCCCCTGTCATGAACACGACCACCCATCTACGCACCAACATAACCCTGTTTTGAACAACTATCACTCGCGTTTAGGCATTGCTAGGTGAAGCTAAGTTTTAAGGAGTTCAGTAATTCCCTTAAAACAGCTTTGGCAAGGTGGATTTTAGGCGAGACAACCAACTTTCCCTAAGCGCGAACGCATCGGAATTGAGCGCGTGCAACTGAAGCGTGAGATCTGAGGTAAACTTCTGCCGTCACTTCACTTTCAGTTGGACAAGAGGTAGTTTACGACTAAATATATCAAGCTTAAATGTGTGGTATTGTAACTAAAAGAGTTTAAATAATAAGAAAATCTATTTCGTGGAGTTATTTGACACATTAACAAGTCGTACCAAAGGGTAGCTGTGTTTTTAGAACATGTTAGCTAGTTTTTTTTTTTTTTTTTTTATCAAGTCTAAAACGCTTTTCTAAAATACGAATAGCTATACTCGTTTGACCACCTTGATTTAGTGTATTTGCTACTGGTCCATGATGGTCTATATGCTAAAGACAGGTTGCACCAGATGGAAAGCAGCTGGCGCATGTTCCAGTGGATCTATTAACAAGGAACATGAGATTTACAAAGATACCAGTACTTATAATATGCTCTAAATATGAACTAAGGATCCACTGCTGTTCAAATGGGCTTAGAACAGTGAGAATTAACTAGTAACTTAAAGCTCATAAATCTGTAACTTTCAGATCACGGAGTATGCAGTAACAGGATACTGGAATTGGGCAGAAGGAGAGATTGCATCTGTTTTCTGGCTCACATGGAGGGTGAGAACCATCTACAAAACTGGAACACATTTAGGTAAAGTCTGTTGTTTCTTTGTGTTGTAAAAGCATGTGTTTTCCCATTGCACACATTAATTCACTTTCACATTGCAGGTGTTTTCTGTTGTGCATTGCTGTCCTTATCCTTACGACCGAGGTCAACGCAGTAAGTGTGTTTTTAATTTTAAGTGTTCAATATTAAGTGCAGAATGTGGTGTCGTATTTGAGCCTCATTTTTGGTGCAGCACACTGAATGAGCTCCTCGGATGAGTGGGAGTGTCCTTGTTTCTATTACAAGTTTCTCGTGTGCAATTCACAAATGTTTTGCCATTTAGAGATTGTTTGCAGTGTGCATGTTCCTTTCATTAAAAGCATGTTTTGTTTTCATTCCATTGTTATAAATCTGAATGGTAAATAAATAAATATGGTGTAAAGTCCCACATTAATTAGGTATGGTGGTTAGTGGTAATATAACCCACTAACATCCCACTGTAAGAGACCAAACACTGGCCTGATTTTTGGAGAAAATGTGTTCAGAGTCTGTAAGTGGTTATGACAGTATTTGTGTACACATCTGCTTAAATTATTTATTTATTTATTTATTTAAATGTATTACATTTTTTTTTTACCAATGATTTCTCCTAATGCTGGTGTTAATTTGGAAAGCTGTTAGTTTGATATGAATAATGCTTCCTTGGGGTGAACACTTCATTAACTGGATTCAAGTTACTGGGATCTCTATAAATGTAATGTTAAAAAGCAACTCTCTAAGAAGACAGGGTTGTTAAAAGCCATGATGAAACAGAAATATAGCGACAGACATTTATTTCCAAATTGTAATGTATATCCGAGTATTTTGGATTTGTGAAAAAGAAAACTTGTAGGATGGAACTTTTTAATCATCATTCATCAGTTATTGATTGAATGTTGAGATGTGGCCATTGCAGATAAACGCAAGCTTGCAGGGTTTAAAGGAATAGTTCAGCCAATAATGAAAATTAGTTTAGGTTTTTTTTTTTCTTCATCAGAACAGATGTAGCATTACATCACTTGCTCATCAATGGATCCTCTGCAGTGAATGGGTGCCGTCAGAAAGAGAGTCCAAAAAGCTGATTAAAAAAATCACAAATCCAAAAGTAATCCACACAAAAGACTCCAATCCATCAATTAATGTCTTGTGAAGAGATGTGTTTGTAATAAACAAATCCATTATTAGGACTTTTTTTTTCTTCAAACTGTTTCTTTAACTTCTCTATCTGTGACAATGTTGTCTGAATCGGGAGAGAAATGTGCACAGCTCAGGCACTGTTTACAAGCAAAAGCAGTTTTAAACTAATTTGTTGATGGATTATGATATGAGAGGATAACAGGGGATGGATATTGTCACAGCCACACCTTCTACACTCCCGGAATCGGACACTTACGCCACACCCACTCGTCCCCAATCACCCGAATTCTGAACTCCTGTGCATCATCACCAGAACCACATATAAAGCCATCAGTCACCATCACTCATCGTCTGGTCTTGCACCGATCTCCTCACTTGCCTGAACGCCATTATTAAACCTACCTGAACTCTTGAACCCTCTTCATCCTCGTCAGTCTTCCTGTCCCCATCGTCTGTGTCTGAGCACCATCTGGATCACCGTTCACCATAAGGGAAGTTGTGTTGTCACCGTTCTATCCACGTGTCAAGATTCACCTGTGTCTGAAACCTCTGATTCACATTAAACTTCCTAATCACTGAATCCTCTGTGTCCTCGTCTGTGTCTGACAGAAGACCAGACTGCATGCAGAGCTCTTCGGACACGGGCGAGGACCGCACCGCGGATCCCTTCACGCAACTGGTTCACGCTGTACGGTCCTCACTGATGCAACAAACTCCCCCTTCTTCACCGGCTGTCAACAACTCAAACACCGCTACAACTCCGGTCACTTCTTCAGTTGCCCCTGCGAGTCCCATGGCCAAACCAGCGGCATACAGCGGCACGGCGGAGGATTGAAGCGGGTTCCTGCTACAGTGTTCCCTCTATATGGAATCCAACTCTCATTTATTCACCTCCAAACGCAGTCGAGTAGCCTTCATCATCAACCTACTCTCAGGTAAGGCCCTCCAATGGGCTGAATCTCTCTGGGACTCGAACTCACCTGCCCTTGGATCCGTCACCAACTTCTGTTCCCAGTTAAAATCCGTCTTTGGCCATCAAACTTCTGCATTGTCTGTCCATGACCAATTATTTACCATCCACCAACAGAGAGATGAATCTGTGAGTGATTATGCCATACGCTTCCGTACTCTCGCTTACATAAGCGGCTGGAATGAAACTGCCTTAATTACAGCATATCGCCACGGATTGAATGACAAGATACAAAGTTTGATAGTTGTGTACGAAGACTCACTAGGACTAGAGAATCTCATTCAGAAATCCATTCGAGTTGCCCAGAGACTCACTGCCTGTCATCCGCTCACTCCCGCTGTACTTCCTCCGCCCGCTATACCATCTGTCGCTCCTCCAGCACCTGAACCCATGCAAGTGGACTCTCACCATCTGTCCGCATCGGAACGTCAGCGGAGGATCAACGCTGGGCTATGTCTCTATTGTGGGGGAGATGGACACCTCTTACCATCCTGTCCAGTTCGACCTCCACGCCCAGCGGTGAGTACCATCCATATACCTCCTCAAACTGCTCATCTAACTAAGACCTGGGTTACTCTAAGACACCTTTGCTCTTCTGTTTCGGTACAAGCCCTCATCGACTCCGGTTCGGCGGGGAACTTCATCAACCAGCAAACCTTAACTCGTCTCAACGCCAAACATCACCGAAGCCCTGTCGAACTCAAAGTTACCACCATACAGGGAAAGCCGCTGGGCAAGGGTCGTGTCCACTATTTCTCCCCCACAATCATCCTCCGCGTGGGACTCCTGCACGAAGAAGACATCACGTTCATGGTGCTGGAGGAATCCACCGCAGACATCATCCTGGGGCGCCCCTGGCTTAACCTCCACCAACCTCACATCCATTGGCCCACTGGCGAGATCCTGAAATGGGGAATGTCCTGCCATCATACCTGCATCACTCCTCCAGCTAAAATCCCCAAGGTCAGTCCTCCCTTAAGGAAGTCTTCCCTATCGGTCCAGTCCACATCAGTGGAGAGCCCCGACACGAAGATGGATCATATCATCCCTCCTGAATATCGGGCATTCCAGGATGTGTTCAGTAAGCGGTTGGCAACGAAGCTACCACCTCATAGGCCATGGGACTGCGCCATTGACCTCCTGCCTGGAGCTACCCTTCCTAAAGGACGAATCTATCCCCTGTCCATCCCGGAGCAGAAGGCCATGGAGGAGTATATACAGGAAGCCCTCGCTCAGGAGTTCATCCGACCATCTACTTCCCCTGCCGCTTCCAGCTTCTTCTTCGTGGCCAAGAAGGACGGAGGCTTGAGGCCGTGCATCGATTATCGCCACCTCAATTCACAAACCGTCAAATTCAGTTATCCTCTTCCCCTGGTCCCAGCGGCGTTGGAACAACTACGCGGAGCCAGGATCTTCACGAAACTGGACTTGAGGAGCGCCTACAACCTAATCCGCATCCGGAAGGGGGACGAATGGAAGACCGCTTTCATCACTCCTTCCGGGCACTATGAATACCGGGTCATGCCGTATGGGTTATCCAACAGTCCATCCGTCTTCCAAAACTACATGAATGAAGTCTTCAGAGATTACCTTAACAAGTTCGTCATTGTCTACATCGACGACATCCTCATCTACTCCACATCCAAGCAAGAACATATCCATCATGTCACCCTCGTACTCCGAAAACTCCGGGAACACCACCTTTACCTCAAATCCGAAAAATGTGAGTTCCATACGCCCTCAGTCCAGTTCCTAGGTTACATCATCGACCCATGTGGCGTGAAGATGGACCAGGGGAAGGTGGACGCCATCACACACTGGCCTCAACCCGGCTCCATAAAAGAACTTCAACGCTTCCTGGGCTTTGCCAACTTTTATCGAAGATTCATCAAGGACTACAGTTTACTCAGCTCCCCTCTAACTTCTCTCCTCCAGAACCGGCCCAAGTCTCTGTCCTGGAACCCAGAGGCCACTGAAGCTTTCCACCTGCTCAAACAAGCCTTCAAGACTGCTCCAATCCTCGTCCACCCTGATCCCAGCCACCAGTTCATCGTGGAAGTGGACGCCTCATCCACCGGGGTCGGAGCAGTCCTCTCCCAGCGGCAGGGGAATCCACCACGACTCCATCCATGTGCCTTCTTCTCGAAGAAGCTATCCCCGGCGGAGCAAAATTATGACATCGGTAACCGTGAACTACTGGCCATTAAGCTGGCTCTGGAAGAATGGCGTCACTGGCTGGAGGGAGCCCAGTTCCCTTTCGAGGTGGTAACCGACCACCGGAACCTGGAATACCTCTGTGAAGCCAAAAGACTGAATCATCGCCAAGCTAGATGGGCCTTGTTCTTCACGAGATTCAACTTCAAGGTCACCTATCGCCCTGGCTCCCAGAACAATAGAGCCGACGCCCTCTCCCGTCTTCATCAAACAGATCCCGAACCCGAATCTCCAGAACCAATCCTCCCTCCAGCCATGATAGTTAGTCCTATCCAGTTGAGTATTGATCATCTGATTGCACAGGAAAACCTTCAACACCCTGCTCCGCCGGGAGGTCCAGAAGGGAAACTCTTCGTCCCCCCTCAACATCAGATTACCCTCCCGGACTTAGCTCACACCTCTCCGGGCTCTGGACACCCAGGCAGGAGGCGGACCCTCTCGCGCCTACAACAGCGTTACTGGTGGCCATCGATGGCTCTGGATGCGGTCCGCTACCTCAAAGGATGCTCCGTCTGCGCCATAGCAGACACCCCTAGAAGACTCCCGGAAGGTAAACTGGTGCCTCTGCCCATTCCTGAACGTCCATGGACCCATATCGGCATTGATTTCATGACTGACCTCCCTCTCTCTCAAGGCTACACCTGTGTACTGGTAGTGGTCGACAGGTTTTCAAAATCATGTAAACTCATCCCTCTCAAAGGACTCCCCACTGCGTTCGAAGCGGCAGAGGCACTATTCCACAACGTCTTCCGTCACTTTGGCATCCCAGAAGATATCGTCTCCGACAGAGGCCCCCAATTCATCTCTAGAGTCTGGTCAGCTTTCTTCCGTCTTCTAGGGGTGTCCGTCAGTCTCTCCTTGGGATACCATCCTCAGACCAACGGCCAGACGGAGCGTAAGATTCAGGAGCTGGGGAGGTTCCTGAGGATTTACTGCCACCGTAACCAGGACTGTTGGAGCCAGTACCTACCCTGGGCCGAATACGCTCAGAACTCCCTCCAGCAATCTACCACCGGGCTCACCCCCTTCCAATGTGTCCTTGGATACCAACCTCCGCTCTTCCCATGGTCAGGTGAGCCCTCGCAGGTCCCAGCGGTAGATCACTGGTTCCGACAGAGCGAGAGGGTCTGGGACTCGGCTCACGTGCATCTCCAGCGGGCAGTGCGGAGGCATAAGGAGCAAGCGGACGCTCGTCGAGGACCCACGCCGCAATACCAACCTGGACAACAAGTCTGGCTCTCGACGAGGAACATCCGCCTCCGACTGCCCTGCCGTAAGCTGAGTCCCCGATACATCGGACCATTCACTATTGAATGGCAACTGAACGAAGTGACCTATAGACTCCAACTCCCTGCACAGTACCGTATCTCACCTTCATTCCATGTCTCACTCCTCAAACCCTTCACTGAACCTTTGTCTCCTCCATCCACAGAACCTGGTGATGATGCCGTACCTCCTCCTCCGGCCATCGAAGACGACAACGACATCTTCCGGGTGAGAGCTATCCTCGACTCTCGACGACGGGGTCCTCAACTGGAGTACCTTGTGGACTGGGAAAACTACGGCCCGGAGGAGCGTTGCTGGGTTAATCTTAACGACATCCTGGACCCCAGCCTTCTCACTGACTTTCATCAAGACCATCCAGACCGCCCCGCTCCCCGTGGCCGAGGTAGACCCCGTCGTCGCACAAGATCCCAGCCGTCAGGAGCCGCCCGTGGAGGAGGGGGTACTGTCACAGCCACACCTTCTACACTCCCGGAATCGGACACTTACGCCACACCCACTCGTCCCCAATCACCCGAATTCTGAACTCCTGTGCATCATCACCAGAACCACATATAAAGCCATCAGTCACCATCACTCATCGTCTGGTCTTGCACCGATCTCCTCACTTGCCTGAACGCCATTATTAAACCTACCTGAACTCTTGAACCCTCTTCATCCTCGTCAGTCTTCCTGTCCCCATCGTCTGTGTCTGAGCACCATCTGGATCACCGTTCACCATAAGGGAAGTTGTGTTGTCACCGTTCTATCCACGTGTCAAGATTCACCTGTGTCTGAAACCTCTGATTCACATTAAACTACCTAATCACTGAATCCTCTGTGTCCTCGTCTGTGTCTGACAGATATGTTAATTTGAGGAAACATTATGGATTATGTACAGTTTAATAGTTAAAATACCTCAACAAAACGCCTTTGTACCTTACAAACACACAGCTCTTCACATCATAAGATGTTAATTGATGGACTTGAGAAGTGTGGATTACATGTGGATTATTGTGATGTTAGATTTTAGGTTATTCAATAGATCATCATAAATACTGTTATTGTGTTTTGTACAGATCAATGGCTGCCACTGGACAGAACAGTAGTAGGTTTACCTTTGGACAGCAGTCTCTACATGTATGTGTAATGATGCTTGTGTGAGCACCTCTTACAGTCTGAGGATGATTTCAACATGAGAACATCCTCTTTTCCTGTTCCACATGCTGATATGTGTCTCTGGCAACCCCCCATCACCAGCAGCAAACAAGTTCAAAAGAGCTGATACTTTGCCAGGTGCCTGTAAAAGCTCCTTCAGCTGAAACTTCATTCTTTTCACTGTAGATCTAGCTGTGGTATGCACTTGGCACCTTGTTATTTTGAAGAAGATCGCATGCTGTATAAGGTGATTTTATAATAATATTTGGACTCACTCAGTTTAAAAGACAAGTATGCAATCATTCAGTCATTCTCATGATATTCTGCTTTGGTTTGCGCTCAAGTTTCAGTGTGGTCCATTCCAAGGTTGTCTACTGATACAAATATCCATTTTGATATGGCAGTTTGCACTTAAAGAGGTCTTAATGCAGTCAAAGAAAAGGTTTTCCCAAGTTTGACATAGTTTTAACAACACAGCAAACTGAAAACTATAAATGAGTTGTCAATAATTGTATACAGCCATGTGAATAGAGAATGCAGTAACGAAACTTTTGGAAGAAAGTATAAAAGTTCAATCAACATTTATATATTTATCATTTGTTCACATTATTCAAAGGCACTTTTGTATAGCTCTTAGAAAATATGAATACAAAATTGGAAGTATATTTTCAGATACTATTTTCAGATTTAAAATTTTAGTTTTATTAAATGATCTTTCAATTCAAATGTCATACATACACGCACATACATAAGGTGTGTGTGTGTTTCAAATCATAAAGTAAAACATATAAAGACTGAAGTGTTGCCTAATTTAATGAACAAAATCATCCGAAAATACTATGAAAAAATACTTTGATGTACTTTTACAGCATGTGTTTTGCACAAGACCCTGTGAAGTGTTTCTGCCAGAGGCTCTTTCTAAAACAAGGTATTAATATCATATGCAAGTTTTTTTCAGAGCTAAACTGATTTCACTAAATAAAAGAAGAAAAAGCCTTCTTGTCTAAAGCTTTATCAGATTTATGCCTCCATTATCAAAAACCTGTGACAGCAGTAGGCTGAGGCTGTGTATTATGCTGGTACAAGGAGTGTAGTGATTTCAGGTTTCATGCAGGCCAAGCTATTTTTAGACAGGCAATGATCCGGCCTGCAGGGTATGGTCATCGTAGGTGACCTCACTTTGGTAGCAAATACTATGTATAATCCTCCACACAGTTTTGCACTTTTTGAAAGTTTCCCAAAAGTTTGAATTCAATCTAATCTACGTGGTCATACCTATAAACACGCTCAGTCTCTGGCTTTGAGCCTCTTGCAAACCAGAGCAAAATGCACAAATGCCTAAATTTGTCTTAAATGTGTTTGAGAGACGGATATTAATATTTACATGTAGAACAGAGGCCAGCTGGTATGAAGTGGTGCAGGTAAAACAGGTGCAAATACAGTTGGAACTGGTTGCACATGTATCTGCATTTAGCTCTGTATGCAGTTCATCTTGCAAACACATATAAAAGCAGAAATTGCTTAATGCATTGATTTAATTACAGCTCTGACATGATATATCTCTGCTCAGGTCTGTTATATCTAGCTATTTTACAGCATGCAATAACCTTAAATATGTTTTATGGTTATGTCTTAGTGTCACCATGGAGATTAAGCACTTATTTGACCCCTTAGGTCTGATGGAAATGCTTTTAGAATATATTTTTGGAAAGGAATGGAAAACTTTGATTATCCTAGCACTTTTTTGTTGTTGTTGCATGTGTGGGAAGGTTTTGCAATATTATCTTCATCCCTTGAGGTTGATTACTGGCTCTTGTTGTCTGACCTATATTTGGATAGAAAATCAAAGAAAGTGAAATAACTGGTGCATAAAAATGTTCCAAGTGTTATAATGATATACTAGTTTATTTTGCAATAGAGCATTTTAACAATAATTGCATAAAAAAATATATTGTATGAACTGCATGTATATCAGCAGTGTCCTTGGAAATTCCATCGACCACATAAGAGAACAGGAAATGGATATGGTCACAGGGTGGTTCCTGAGGTTGTGCACGAGGATAAGAGTGCACGTGAAGTAAGTGCATTCTATACCCGTTTGAACGGGTGGAGCAGCACCACCACACAAAAGATGTCTGTTGGTGATAAGAACAGGAAAAATGCTGCTACATCGCCTGCCAAAATAATCTGTTCGGTCAAAAAAGCAGAACAATTGGGGGGAAATCTATTGTGTTCGATTAGAGGGATCAAGGCAGGATGTGAAATTGTTCCGAGGGGAAGACCTATGCTGAGGAGCTCTCAGCCCGAGCGACAATCTGCAAGTAGCACTACAAGTAGCTCAGCCTTTGACATTTTTGGGATGTGTTGGTTTTGTAACGGATGTATATTCTTTAGATCTACACAGTGTTTTTGTCTGTGTTGGTATGTAGTTGGCCTTAACTGAAGGGGTAGTTCCCACAAATGAGTTGGAGTGGCTCCACCCATGTCCTGTGTCAAATAGCGACCCTCATGACCTTAGGCTGATATGAAGTTTGTGTCTCGTGTGAACTTTTCTCAAAGCCGGGAAGGAGCACCATGCAAAAAAAAACAGTAAAATACACTTTACATTTTTAGAAAAAGGAACCAAAAAAAAAAAGTAATTTAATCTTCATTTAATGCAAGTCAGGAGACTTGTTGGTATTGAGTAGTTTAGCTTTGTTCAAGCCATATGTGCCAAATCCATAAGTAATATTTTAATATTAATCTTTTCTGTCTCAAATAACCTAAATGACTGACATTTTGCTGACATAAAAATATCTTCTGATTGGCTGTGATTGTGTCACGTTGCACAACATTTTTGTCTTCAGTTCGGAAATTACTTGCCAGAGATTACTTGCCACTGGAAATGTAGTAAAGTAAAACTAAACTAGTGAAAGTAACACTTCACTAAAATAAAATCTTGTGAGAGAAAAAAACTGCTAAATTACATTGAAGCATTTGCTGGTTAGGTATGTTTTGAAGCATGGCTGCTGGTTTCAGCTGGTCATGAGCTGGTTTAAGCTGTTCAAGTGCTAACCTAATGCTGTTTTTTTTTTTTTTTCAACAAGGTGTGCAATTGTAGAGTTCTTCAAGTCTACTTTATTTTTTACTTTATTTACTTAGAGTTCACTTTTATGATTGTTTCTTAACATTAAATTACATTTTATGGTTTTATTTGCATTTAAGTTTTTATTTGCATTTAAATCTTCACTTTATTTAAATTAAGTGTCAGAAAACAACATCAAGTTCATATTTAAATATATTGTATGTACATAATCTGAATGAATGAATGAATAAGCAAACTTTTAAACTCTTTCCTGTCTTTCATGGATCACAAACGGTTAATTAAAGTAACCAAAGTTAAATCATAAAGCAGAGGTCAATTCTGAAATGCCCTTATTACATCACTTTTAAAAGTGCAGCTGTCTTAAAAATGTTAGTATTATTTTTATTACCACTTTTTCATTTCCGTCTTATTATCATCTTCCTGTTTTATCAGAATGGCAAATGTCTTGTAATCTCTGATTGCAACATTATGACATTGCCTGGAAACGAGTGTGTTGAAACACAAATGATCTCAATTGATTGTTAAACTCTTCAAATACTGGATGATTAATTCCCTCATAGAGCCTAAATATTTACTATATCCTCTTTGCTTGTGACTTTTCTGTGCATGTGTGCCCATCCAGAATGCTTAAACATCTCATGAGAAAACATCCTTGTTTTAGTGTAATGCTATGAGCTTGTCACATTGAGCAGAGAATATGGACTTTTGACAATCTAAATGTTCCTGCCTCAGTGACTCAGTGTTTCTACAGCACTTGCCTGTGTAGTGTAGTTCCAAGTAAACACTTGAAATTTAAATGTAATTAACTAGCTACTGAGAATGAAGCAATAACACACTAATGGCTGTGTGTTACAGTGATTTTCCACAAGTAAGGGGTATTGGTTGACTCAATATGATGCAGAGGGCCTCAAAACCTTATAACTTGAACCAAATACCTGCAACAGTAGTAGTTAAATAGCTTAATTTTACTTTGTTTTGGGATATCATACAAAGTAGCATCTAGACACATTAGTTTAGCAATATTACTCTAGAAAGTATGCAGTTACAGTGAATATCATATTCATATTTCATTTCGTATTTTCATTATGTAATATTTTAGTATTTAATATTTTTTCAATTTCTGCACTGATGGGTGTCTGTTAATGGTTCATAAAATCCCCTTACTGCATTAGTTAACTTGAATAGCTCTAAGGTAAACTTTGGCATCATTCATGTGATCACATGCTGGTGTAACACAGGTGGCATTTCACTGAGCATAGTTTGCTACATATTGTACTCATAAAAGCAATGTAGTTTTTGGAAAGGAAACAAAGTAACTGCTGCGGACTGGTCTTCCTGATCCATTGTGCCCACTAGCACTTTAAAAATCCCCTTACTGTTCCAAATTTTAAAGATGTTAAAAAAAACTCAGCTTTAGGGTGAAAAATACGAGAGAAATGAGGTCTGTGGCACTGAAAGGACACTTACATCTTATTCCATAGATAACGTTTGGGTTATGTATTTTAACCCTCATTCCCTGAAGGAAGGAAGGGAGATGTCACGTCAGATGACCGACGAATTGGGATCTCACTTAGAGAGACCAATCCACTTTGAGTGTAAACTAATCGAGCCAATGCACATTGGCATGCAATAACTGCATCCAGCTGCCACTGATCACAGCGTTGCCTTAAGTAGGCAGCAGGTGCAGCACATATTCAAGTTTTCCCTGAGGAGCCGAGCCAGTGGCCTGAGGAGCCGAGCCAGTGGCGGTAGAGTGGCCCTCTACCGGTTCTCACTGATTCATCGAGTGAGGTCCTGGCCACGTCTGGCTGTGGAGGGGATGGAGGAGCTTGACAGGGTCTATGATATAGACTCTGCGGTTTTAGAAAGCTGACCCAAAGCTGGGGCCTTTCAGTGCTGCTACCCATTTGACGTGAGAACCAGCTGCCCGGTTGTACTAACCAGGAATGTGAATGGCACAAAGTGACCTCAGATGCTTCGGACTCCACAGTGGGGGTCAAACCCGCTGAGATCCTCACTGCCATGCCCACCTCTGGACTTGGCCATGGAGCCATTGTTGAAGTGGTCTCATATGAAGCAGCTCCAGTGTTGTGACTGCCACTGCATCTGCCATATGCCCCGGGGCCTCTAAAAAGGTTTCATTGGGACCGTGACCTGCACTTGAACACTTGAACCCGAAGGCTCAACTGGCTGAGGTGCAGGAGCACCAAGTCCCCATATTCACACAACTGATCCTGAGACTGAGTTAGTATGAGCAAGTGGAAAAGGTAGTTGAGAATTGGAATTGCCTGTTCTATCAGGGGAACAAGGGCTGCCTCTACAACTTTCGCGAAGACACAGGCGACAGGGACAGCCCAGAGGGCAGGACTTCATACCGATATGATCGCTGCAAACCAATCTCAGGGGGCGATGCATCCAAAGATGTGTTCCTGCATCAATGTCTTGAAAGGTAACCTGTATACTGGACTGGCTCTATCACATCCTTTACCAGTAGGACTGCAATCTTTGCACACACCACACCCAGACACCACACAATCTGGAACAGCAGGCCCACCATCTGGACAGAGTAGGGGCAGCGAGGTGGAATGCTGGGACCCGAAAAAGGGTCTGAGTGTGCAGTGCAACACTTACCTGGTTCCACGGTTTGGCAGAGGGTGTGTGAGTAGGGCCTTTGACAGCCCTTTGAACCACTCGCTGCTGCCCGCTGATGAGAGAGGAGGATGAATGTGGTTCGGTGTTGATCACCCGTCCCAATGCCTCTTGCTCTTCCACACATCGCCAGGTTCACTGGGGCCTGGAGGGGTGGGAAAGCCTGCCTAAACCTGGCTCTACGGTGCAGCTTGCTTGAGGCTGCTGTGGATGTGACACAGGGGGCTGCCCTCGGCGATGAGCACGCTGGGGCAATGTGGATGGGTGGAGGCAGCAGCTGCCAGGTGGAAGGTCAGACCACCTCAGTCTGATCAGTTGCGGTTTGGAGCTCTTTTAGAACTTTTGGATCATTACCACCCTTGTGCAGCTCCCTCAGTGCTTTAGCCTGAAGAACCCGCAGTAACGACGTGGTGTGTAAGGTGAGGACAGCTTCTCTGCAGGCTGTATAAACATCACTGGCCAGATGAGTACCTACAGACCTGGGAGGGGAGGCACAACTTGGTACTAGGACACAACTGCATTCCAACCGACCACTTCACCGCGGAGACCCCATATACCCCCTAGCTGCACCACCGTCGAGGGCGATTAGGGAGGATGAATCTGTAAATCGTAAAGGTGACGTCCATGACCTGGTGAGCTCCTCATGAACCTCCTGAAAGAAAGGCAAGGACTACCCCAAAGAAACAATCATCCAACCTCGAGGGTTTGGGACATGGTACGCAGTACGCTCCATTGGCAGTTCAACTGGTTGCAGAGTGCGAGAGAAACGCTGGTCCCCTAAGGATTGGTTCCCTGGAGGGTTTGCCACCACTGTTACCCTCAGACCACAAACGCCACCTCAGCATGCTAAATGACTAGGCATGTGAGGCAGCGATCATGACCATCACTCAGCACCATGGAACAACTGCATCCAGAAATGCTTGAGTGATATGTTGTCTATAGTAAGACCCACATTGTCTTTACAAAGACGTAAAGTTGAGTTTGCCAAACAACGTCTTCCTTAAAAAGATGAACCTGTGAATGCTCTTTTAGGGAAAAGCTCTTTTAGTGTGCTGAGGTGCATTGGGGAGATGGCCGCCCACAACACAAACAGGGGGTAGTGAAGCCTGATGTTTGCAAACCACTCGACATAGGAATCCAAAACCACTGAAGCACCATACCGCCAACACGAAGAGCTCTCAAAGAGTGCGCTGAACACATTCAGTCTTCTTTTCCAAGTAGAGTAGTCAGGAGAAGAATGATGTGCCTACTTATGCTCACGCTGTGATCAGTGGAAGCTGGATGCAATAATTGCGTTCCAATGTGCATTGGCTCATTTAGTTTACACTCGAAGTGGATTGGTCTTTCTAAGCGAAATCACAATTCGGTCATTCGATGTGACGTTGAGAGTCCAACCACAGTTTATCAGGACTTATTTACATCCGTCTCATTATTCCATGTATGTGGGACTTTATCTATATTAAAGATTACTGTGAAAGGAGATGTGGGCAGCTCTGAAAAATGACATACTTGTTTCTAAAGTCGACACACTCGTTTCATTGATAAATGCCTGTCTGTTGATGTTCTAGTTGTTCAGTTTTACAATAGCTCTCTGTGACTTTTTCGACTTTTGATTGATTTGAACTTGGATTCCTTGTTGTGTTTATCTTCTTCACACATGTCCTTTCCCTCTTTTCATGTTGACTGGTCATTTATTTATAATTGCTGACCCAAGGCTCTACATTTTTCATTTTACCTTAAAGGTATTTATAGATATTTATAGATATTAGATATTTAATGTAATATTCCCTCTAATGAATAAGCTGAATTTTCAGCATCATTACTCCAGTCCTCAGTGTCACATTATCCTTTAGAAATCATCATAATGTTTATGCTAATTTGTTGCTCAAGAAATAAGAAATCAAAAGTAAAAAAGCTGCATGAACATTCTTCAAAATAATTACTCTGCATTCAACAGAAATATAACAGCATGCCTGCTTAGATTCACACATGGTTGAATAACGGAGTTTTTGTTTTGGGTGAACTGTGCCTTTAAATGGTTGATGTGAACTGCTTTTTGAATGTGTCATAGACACAGACATTCCTTTTTAAGGTAAGATATTTGAACTAATTTCAGCAAGTTCCTGATTGCAGCAGTTATATAACCAGAATACTTCATGTTTGTCACAAACCCCTCATCTTCAGTGTGCTGTATAATAGACCTGAGGACATCTTACTCATTCCTTGCACCCAAGGAGTTTAGACAAAGGCATGTGGAGACTTCACAATGCTAAATAGTCCGGATGTCCATTGCTGTTCTCTCATTTCCTTTTATAGCCTGCTTGCTCCTCTGTCTTCATTTGTGATTTATCTGAAGTCTCTCTCTCTCTCTCTCTCTCTCTCTCTCTCTCTCTCTCTCTCTCTCTCTCTCTCTCTCTCTCTCTCTCTCTCTCTCTCTTTCTATTTTGCCTGTGCAAAGCTGATCATGTTGCTTGTCTTTAGAGAGGCATGTTACATGTCTCCTCTTAAGAGTCTTATTAATGTCCCCAAAAAAATTTATCTTCGGAATTGGCAACAGCGTGGAACCTCAAAAGTGTCTGATCTGCAACACGTGGAATAGAGCATATTTAAAACATCAAGAATCGTTTCTGAATTGTGTATCTAAACCACACACTCAGCACAGCAAAAAGCATCTATTGTGTAGGTGTTTTATTTAACACAGGCTAATTACAAAAACATGGTTCTATCTACATTTTTTAGACTTATTTTCACATGGTTTCTTGCACAATACACATATGTTATGACCTCTTTTAAATATTTGTACCATAGTGCATGATTTGTAAAGTAATACATTTTGACATTTACATCACATAATCAGATCCATGTATATGTCTTTTCTGACATAGTAAAGTTGCTCGGTAGCTCACCTGGTACAGCATTGCACTTTTGATGTGGAATAGTTTGGGCAACCTATGAAACATGAGTCACAAAAAGAGCTCAAAGATTTGTATAAGCAATATATAATGTCATCGTTGGTTTAGCAAATATATCATGTTTGTTAACACTATCAGTTAGATTTGTGTAGTGTAGGTATCTTGTTCTTTTCAAATGCAATACAGCATTAAATGTTTAGCAGCAATCATTGGACATATCATTTCTGAATTGCCTGGATACATTCAAAAGTACAAAGAAATTGGTTCATAGGGCCACAATGCGGAAAACATTTATGGAATTGGATAATCCAGACATAAAAAATGTATTTACTGTATAATGCCGAATGTCACAGAATTTGGAATATTGGATGGATACATAAAAGTAAGTCAGTACACTTAAATCAAAACACGTTATGGACTAGCTTCTTAGAATTTTAAGGTGCAAAAATTCAATTTAAATATGAATCATTCAAGTTCTAAGTGTCTATGAATAGTGCAGAAGCTTGATTATACCCCCAGTACATCCAAGATGCAGGTGACTTTGTTGCTTTTTTCACTCTCAAAGCTATGATTCACATTCTCTTCCATTATATGACTGACAGACTACAACAGTTTGAGTAAAAAAATCGTTGTTTGTGTTCTACTGAAGAAACAAAGTCACCTGCATCTTGGATGCCCCTTGGGGTATTTTTTGGGTGAACTATCCCAATGTTCACTGTTCAGTATTATGTCTGGCTAAGACTAAGGCTGTGTTCAGTAGCAAGCATTGTCATTACTGCATACTATATACAGTGAGGTCATGTGATATTACATGATACATTGCATTTTTAATTTAGCAATTGACTTGATCAAGAAAATTTTACAGTCTATGCTTTATGATGGCTTCACATGGGGCTCATAACATAAATAAAATAAAACAAAATGTAATCATACATAAGTACAGATCATGTCTGTGAGCAGACATTTATACTGCTGGCAAATTAACAATTCTTCCACAATCTGTAAGTTTTCAGAGTCCTAAAGCTTGGCAGCTTTTCTAATTTGTATCTTCCTGTGATATCCCAGTCCTGTCCACACTACCCTTCCCCTTTTCCCATTTCATTCCCCCAGCGCTCTGTCAATCTGTCTCTATCAACCCTTCTTTAATCCATCTGTAATTCTTTGAAGGATTCCTATGGAATTTATACTCCAGAGTGGTTCTAATTGTCACTCCGTACAACAACCGGAACAAAAACAAATCAGTTTTCCATTTTCTCTGCTAATCTCACTATAGGTGTTTTTTTTGTTTTGTTTTTCTGTTTCTCATGCATTTTCCTGCTAGGGAATGAATGGATATAACACATCTGGAAACCATTTTTTCTAATATTTCTAAACAAGGGCAATATCTTCAAAGGATACAGTCCTCTCACTGCAGCAACATAGGTGGAGTGTTTATTGTGATCGATAGCATCACTTTAGCAACACTTTTGGGGTAAATTTAACTAATAATGTCTTACATTTACTTGCCACTGCATATTAAGCTAAACTAAACAAGTTTAACCACAATATGTTATTTTCACGAATTGTTTGATTTCTTTTACATGTTCACTCTTCCATATACGACATGAGCTGAGTGACCGTTTGGTTTCTTTCCAAAGGTTTTCTTGTATTCTCTACTAAATGAATCCATTAGCAGCTCCTCTTCAGTTCATTTTGGATGAAACTGGGTTACCAGAAACTTCCCTTAGGAGCTAAGTCTTAAAACTTGCATTTCCTGTGTACGGACCCACAGCTGTTCACATGAGAGGGCCAAAGGAATGTCCATAGTTTCCATCTGCTGGCATTTTTTTTTCAGCACTTATTCACTTTTGTCAGATGACAGAGTCCAGCCGTTATACCCCTCAGTCTATGAATTATAAAGTTATTGCTTGCTACTCTCTTTCACACATACATACACAGAGACTCTGTTAATGGAATTGTTCACTCACTTCTTCTGTGGAACACAAATTATGAACAATGTTCATGTTGCTCTTTCATACAGCAAAAGCATGCAATACATATATATATATTAGGGCTTGCATAGACTAGTCGAGTAGTTAAGTGATCGACTACTTCAACCACTAGTTGCTGTTGGAAACAATCGACTACTCGAGCATGCCCTGATGCTTACAAAGAGTTTGCAAGTACGACGTGAATTTTAAGATTACAATATTTCTTGTAGCTGTTACTTTCTATGACCTTATTTATGTTGCATGTAAAATTAAAATATGTATATAGGGGTGTGTCTGAAGCCGAATACCTTATTCCGAATGGCACGGATAATGACTTCAAAAATGAATAACAAACAAGGAATAATTCTGCCTGAATACTCGGCTGAAGCTGGCACAGTCCGGAGTTTGCTAGATAACAGATGAGCAGGGGATCAGCGCAGTATTATACAGACACCGCTAAAGTTACGAGTGTGAGGTGAATCAATGTAAACTTTAGGAATGTAAAGGTTTTGCGAATTCGCTGATAAATGCTCAAAATCTGAGGCAAATTGGTCCCCATCACAGTAGGAGTTATCGAAGAACGATTATCACTGACGCCAGTTCAATATTTGACATGCTAAATATATAGACCTGTCGGCGCTTCAAAATCCTTTTGTGTGCATTGAGTTCTTACTGAACATTAATCGGCGAAGACCTACAGCCAATGAGAGAGCAAGATACAGGGCAGAGGGAGGTGTCATTTTGTCAAAATTCTGTTACCTTCAAGTTCTTCCAAACCTACATGAGCTGCTTTCTTCTGCTAAAAGCAAAATAAGATATTATGAAGAATGTAGGTAAGCAAACAGTTGCTTTTTCCCTTTTGATTTCCTTTGTCTGGTTTTGAGATGATGGTCCTGTTCCATTAAATTCATAAAAAAAATATTATCTCCATTTGCGTGTGCCTGTATATGCAGTTTCGTTTTGAGTTTGTGTTATGTGGATATTAGGTACCTGGCATGGACTGGGTTTTTTGTGAAGAATAATTACATCAATGCAATCAGTCATTGTAGACATAACACATGAGCACACACACCCACATAAACATGAATGCACTTTGACTGACTCTGATCCTCTCCTTTATACTCTTTTTTTCCCCTTATGGTTTATGCTTACTCAGAGCACAGTGGTAGGGGCAGTCTATACTTCCAAGCATCCTTAGCTCCCTGTCTTTGTCCCTGGCTAGATGGGAAGGTGGCTGTTGTCAGACTCCTTGTGCAAACAAAAATCTCACTGGGTTATTACAATTAATGGCAAAATGAATGTTTGGAAATGTAAACTGATATTTCGTACTGTCACACTACAGCAAAAGATAGAAATAACTGACTTAAAAACAATGTTAGTTGGTGAAATTACTAGTGCTCTAATAATTTTGGCCACCACTTGTGTACATTACAACTTGCAGTTCCACAAAAGGCTGTGAGTAGCTGCATAATTGAACTTGACTGTGCTAGTCATAAAGATATAACTCTGTAGACTCTACAGACATGTTCTCCATTATTATTTTGTGTAGCCTATATGACATATTTGTTCTGCACATTGCCCTTAGTGGTACCTTCCTTGATTGAAGCAATTGATAAAAAAATAAATAGTAATAATAATAAATCTTTGCATCTTGAGTGGCCAACACTGGTGCACGCAGACTAACCTCACATCATATGCACTTTATTATAAACACAAGCACGCAGGTCCAGTCATGATAATTTGTTTGTGTGGTCAATACCTATTACACAGCCTCATCCATTTTGTTACACAAGAACATTTGTGAATCAGCAGGAGGCTGTGGTGAATTCTTGAACTTTACAGCCCAGCTGCTGCATGCACTCCCTCAGAAATGTCAAACCGCTCAGTCCTTCTGAGCTCCCACTGACCTGTGTGAGGGTCACACTCAAACACACACACACACACACACACACACACACATACATACAGGTCACATTCCTCTCTCATAGCAACTCATTATAAAGTCATTTAATTGGCAGGTGGTATGTCTAGCTCAGTCCGTCAGGCTTCCCCTGAACATGGCCACTTTGGGTCTTTTGGGTCCTCAGTGCAGTGATGATATCGTTTAAAACGGCAAAGGATCTACAATAAATTGTTTATAGTCATAATAACAACAAAACATTGTGCTTTTGTAAAATATAGAAAATAAACAGGGTGCGCTCTCTGCCATATCGGTCTCTGTCACCTCTCTTTACAAACATAAATAAAACATCCTGAATCTCAGCGAATACTTGCCTCAAAGACATGAGAAATATATGCCCAATAGAAAGCTTGAAATTTCTAATTTTAAATGAACTAAGTCACATCCAAAATAAATATTCTCTGTTAAAGTAATCTATATGAAACAAACGCAATGTCCAGTCTTTCCCGTTTAAACTCATTGGGACCTATCATACACCTGGCGCAATGTGACGGTCATTTAAATATAAATGTGCATTAAAGAAAATACTGTATGCAAAGTAAAAATCTGAGTAAAAAAAAAATCCTGAAAACGATCAAGATTTTAAGACTTTTGCCCACAAACTCATAACAGTAGCTCTTGTCTTTTATCATCTTTCTAATCTGTATCTCAAGTCGAGATGAGAGCACAGTTAAGGTGAAAGGTCAACAGAGGGTAAAAAGTCAGTGCTCAGAAAGCTTTAAAGTGATCTGAGATTCTTTAGGGTCACTGTTCAAGCAGACAGCTGACTGGTAAAAAGTTGTATTCAGTTACAAAACATTTCCCTTCAATCAATGACGGGGTACAGCTCCAATTCACATCTGACAGAGTTTAAAGCCAGAAGTGGCTTCATATATGCTCAGACATCAAACATAAGCCCTCATCATCATCCACAGCTTTGCATGTGAAAGATTGTGTTTATACCTCACCTCAGTGTTGTTTTATGTCTATAAACTGAGATTCCATTTCAATGTCTTCCATCATTTTGAGACCTTATGAACACAACAGCTGTTAAATTTTCCCATTAGCCATTAAAAAATTTTTAAATATTTAATATGTAATATTTTACCTTTACAGTAATTTTCAGTAGCTTTAGTTCAAATGGATTTTGCAATGTAGTGATTTTACAGGGATATGTTTTTACAGGGATGCTAGGAAATCCAAATAGCAGGACACATTCTGTCACACACTTAAAACTGTTGTTCTAATTTTTTTATAATTTTGCTACATTAGTGGAAATACTCTATAATTCATATGATTTCTAATAGACAGAAAATGACCAAAAAAAAGTACAGTGGTGATGCCATGGTACAGTGATGGTATCATTTGGCAATACCTTTGTTATACTGTATACCTTGCTACTTGAAATAAAAAACATACCCATGGAACTGGATATTTATACATTATTTCAAGAATATAATGTCCAAAGAAACCGATAATGCTATTCTTGGTGACTTTTTCTTAATGGGAGCTTGATGTGTAAAACATTGCACATACTGAAAAAGAACAAATTGCACTTTAAATGTCTGAGGGAAAATGAAAAACAACTAAGCGTTCGGTTCTGGCTGCTTCCAACCTAGATTTGTTAACAGAAAGGATGTCCCAATTCCCCTTTACGAGGCTGTCATCTGGGAACAGCCATTACCATATTTTTTTCAAACTGCAACCCCTACAGTATTTTGCAATGTTTGCAGAGGAAAGGAATTTTTGTGTTTTATTTGTAATTATTGTTTTGGTTAGAATTTTGGCTAATGGTTCCCAAAAAAAAAAAAAATCTGGAGTGTGTTCCCCATGCTTTGACTTACTTACATTAACTCGCTGCTTAAAGGGTAAGTTCACCCAAACATGAAAATTATGTCATTAATGACTCACATCGTTTCAAACACATAAGACCTCCGTTCATCTTCTGAACACAGTTTAAGATATTTTAGATTTAGTCCGAGAGCTTTCTGTCCCTCCATTGAAGCTGTATGTAGTGTATACTGTCCATGTCCAGAAAGGTAAGAAAAACATCATCAAAGTAGTCCATGCGACATCAGAGGGTCAGTTCGAATTTGTTGAAGCATCAAAAATACATTTTGGTCCAAAAATAACAAAAACTACGACTTTATTGAGCATTGTCTTCTCTTCTGGGTCTGTTGTGAGCATGAATCATTTGATTTAACCGGTTCATCTTGAACCAGTTCACCAAATCGAACTGAATCGTTTTAAATGGATTGCGTCTCCAATAAGCATTAATCCACAAATTACTTAAGCTGTTAACTTTTTTTAACTTGGCTGATGCTCCCTCTGAGTTAAAACAAACCAATATCCCAGAGTAATTCATGCACTCAAACAGTACACTGACTGAACTGCTGTGAAGAGAGAACTGAAGATGAACACCGAGCCGAGCCAGATAACGAATGAAAGATTGACTCATTCATGAGTCAAGAACCGTTTCTGTCAGACGATTCGTGAACCGAGGAGCTGATGATACTGCGTATGCGTGATTCAGCGTAAAGCAGACTGACACATAGGGCGTCTGAACTGAACTGATTCTTTTGGTGACTGATTCTGAACTGATTCTGTGCAAGTGTCATGAGCACAGGTAAACCGAAGGCTTGAATCAAGGGCAATCATTGCAAATGACGCCATTACGTTGAGCGAAAAAGAACCGGTGAACCGTTTTTTTTTTTTTCAACCGGTTTATTGAATCGAACTGTCAGAAAGAACCGTTTTGCGATAATTTTTTACATTTTGTTAGTGTTTATATTCGTAATTCTGCGCTAAGTGCAAATCAACAATTATTTCATTAACAGCATTCATTTTGAAGCAGGTAATGATTTAAACGGTGGTTAAATTAATTATTAACATTTTACATGCAAACAATATGTTCATAAAGAAATTGACTATATTTTGTCATGAATCAGTTACTTGTGTCGTCAGTGCGAAGCAGACAAACCCACCTAATCAGTTTGAATATATCGCTTATCCTGCCCAAAAAGACCCTAAACATGACAGAAAACACCTGAAATAAAAAATTATTTACATAAAACATAAAAAATAATCCAAATCAGGTTTTAATTTTAGAGTAGGTCAGCGGTATGCATGTGACTCAGTGCTCTCTGCTGGTGGGGATTAGTAAAATGGCGGATTGAACACTTCTGGTGGGTTCACTGCCAGTTGGCAGTTTTGAACGCGATGAGCGATCCAGACATATATAGATCAGTGGTCCCTTGCAGCCTTCATTCATCCATGATATATTAACTACCATGACTGAATCAGTATAAATCAAGAACATATTGTATTTGTTTATTTCCTTGTGTTTTTGATCAGTCTTCAAGCCAATTTCACTGACCAGAGGAAAGGGCCTGAATCATCTGGATCCTTGTGCGTACCAGACACCTGTTCAGTGGTTTGGCTAAGGCTGGACAACAGTGTGGAAATGCTTGTGGAAATTATGGTTTTGTGGTTAACCACAGAGAGATATGACTGGTTAATTATGAACAGTATGAGTCATGTTATCGTTGTGTATACAGGCAAATACTGACATCCATAAATGGATGTTTCTTACTCTTTATCGTAATATTGCATTCCTGCCATGTGGCCACACAGTTATGTAAACAGATTGTGCTTAAGTCTTAACAATATCATCAGGGTGTCTAGTAAACACCACAAATGGTGATGTCCAACAAGACACATCAAACCAAATCATGTCTCATTGTTTGGACCACCCAGTGGAACCGCTTGCACTTTAACCACACAACTGATATTAATTTAAAATGATGCTTTCAAAAAAAGTGTCTTGAAGGGGCACTTATTAAAGTTTATGTTATGCCAGTTGATATACAGCATAATGCAAAAGTAATAGTTACCATTTATCAAAATGTTTGAAGAAGGAGCAGTGAACACTCACTCTGTAGTCAAAACAAGGCCATATGGAGCTTGGAGGAGAGGACGGTTGTGTCTCAAGGAGGAAAAGGACACAGATCACTGTTATCTTACTCTTTTCTGTTTATAAGACACATTAATCTCTCTGACACTAAAGGAACTTCATAAAATCTAGGCATAGAGAATTTATAGACTAAACAAGGGTTTCTACGTACTGTCAAATTACCACCCTTTTGAAATAGTGTGCTTAATTGTTATTATTGTGCTCTTCTACTGTTCACCTAATAACACTTAATATAAGCTTTAACTATAATACGTTCAATTAATTGCAATTAACATCCAATTGTCAGAAAACACTGTTCATTTCACACTTGATTAATTATTTTTAAACTAATAATCTCATAATAAATATTCTTTATACAGTGTGCTAAATTGTTGTATGTACTTCAGAATCTCTCTATAGCAACATTTAATAAAAAGGAACACAGGGTTATTTGTTACGTCGTTATTTGCTGCATGTGTTAAAATTCAGCTATTAACAGATAAAGTCTGAGAGACTTTGATTATATGTAATTTGGGCATAATTGTTGAAAGATCATTGCAGATGAATGCAGATAGTTTCAGGCTGAAGTCAGGGCTCTGGAATGGAGCATAGACTTCTCTCTGTCTTTTATTTAAGGAGGCTTAAAATGTCTTTGAATGAATGGAGCCTATTGAACATTCAACTTCCTACTACATAACAACAAGATGCCTTTGAAATATGTACCATAAATATGTCTGGCAATTAAAAAACTCTACATAACATGTACAAGCACATAACATGTTTTCACACTGCAGCTGAGTTCTGTATGGTTTGTTTGAAATAGGCATTTCTACAGAATATAAAGAGAGACTTAAAGGTGAAGTGGCCGGTGGTTGGGTTTTGACTAATTTTGAACCAAGTGTGTGCATGATTTCTCTGCACTGTTTTTTATGAATGTGGCTTTTTGAACCAAGTGTGTGCATGATTTCTCTGCACTGTTTTCTATGAATGTGGCTTTGAGCTTCATAGTTAGACAATTGCCAGTTCTGTCCTCATTTATCTATGCCTTTGTTGTTTAGTTTCATTATTGCTTTTGTGGCCAGTGTCGTCTGGGACATGTCTGACCTGTGCAGTAACAAATCTGTGTCTGTAAAAAATCTGCAGTTACAAATCTGTTTTTGTCTGGTATTGTTTTTCTTTTCTTTTTTATTCATAGCCAAAGGCTTAAGAAACAGACTCCTGACCTTCCTGTGAGAAATGAACAGACTGCACACTCTGACTGTGTGCTTTCTAACATGTGGGCTTGAGTTTTGCCCAAAGTACATTTAAACATTAGAATGTCACTTTTTTCCCCACTTTTTGGGAAATAAATGTATTTATTGTTCACTTTTTATCACACTTTCAATTGTAAAGGGATTTAATTGTGGATTATTTATTTTATTTAGTTTAAAAGTAAAGTGTTTACTTTGTGTTTCTACAAAAATATTAAGCAGTACAACTTTTTTTCAACATTGATAAAAATAATAAATGATTATTGAGCAGCAAATCAGCATTTTAGACTGATTTCTGAAAGATCATGTGAGCCTGAAGACTGTATTGTATGATTTGTGTTTTATTTTTTATATATTTTTTATTTATTTATTTTTGTAATTGTTTTTTGATGCATATAAAGTAAGCCAAAAGGGGTCCAGTGTTTTGTAACCAAACATTATTCAAAATATCTTCTTATGTGCTCCAACAGAGGAAAAACATACAGGTTTAGAATGGCATGAGGGTGAATAAAAGATGATAGCAGTTCACGATCCAACCACAATGTAGAAATAACTCTCAGCTCCTGTCATAGTATTGGCATTGCATGACCGGATGAAAGGAAACTGAGCTACTGTGAGCAAGTCTTTTCTGTCATAATTTAGAGTTGTTACTCATTACCCTTTGTCCTCTAGTGGTTTGATTTGGAAAACCTCGAACCTCCATGCATAAAAACACAAGTCAGAGTGCATACTCCAGACCTTTTTCACGGGCCTGTGTGCGGAGTGGACAAATGTTAATCAGATGATCTTTGTCTCAGGCTTGTTGGGAAATGTTTTTTCCAGGTAGCAGTGGAAAAGGTCATTTTTTGTGGGGAAAGCGTGGGGTGGAACAGGATAGAACACAATACTCCTCTCATCATCTGCTGTAATCATCAACTATTTAGCAATAAGCTGAAACTGGCCAGTCTTACACTCATTGTTTAGGCTGCCACGACGTTTGTGCTACTGTTTAGTTCTACATCTTTCCCACCTCCCAGAAAACAATGCTTCCCTATGGAGTCATCTGCATGCATTGTTTCAAGACTTACAGTGCTCAGAGAAGACCATTAATACAAGTAAAGCCACCATTTGTTTGATATGAAGTCTTCTTAATATTTTATATTTTTGAGAAATATTGAGTATTTAAATGTTTAATTTGATTATAAATCTGGGCTCTGCAGTATGAATATTTGAAAGGAAGGAAATCCAACTTTATTTTCGTCTGTTAGGGGATCATGAATCCGTCTGAGGTCTCATTTAAAAGAATTCTTTGTGACTTGAGGCAGGAGGCTCAATGTGGCCTTTGTTGCTTCCAAAGCTTCTCATATCAGACGAACAAGACAAAATGTCTCTGAATCACTTTGTCTCACAGCAAGGAAAAAAGCAGACAGTTTTGGCTTGAACTTAAATGTTTCATAGACACACAGGACTGTTTCAGCAATCTTTGGGATCAGTGTGTAGGTGTGAGCAGACATGCAGCCATCATAGATGGAGACCCTCTGATAAATAAGGTCCCCCGTCACATTTTTTTTTTTTTTAAATAAGTAATGTATTCATTAGTTCAGTAGTGTTCATTTGCAGACCCTCTAAACTGAATTCTTGCAGTTAATGCATGTCACAAGTTATAAATTAACTTTTCTTTACAACAAAATGCTTTAGTCAGCAATAAGTTCAAGCTATATAGTCCAGCTAAGTCATGTTTTAAATGTGGAGCACTTAAATGTGGAGCACTCCTTGTGCATATACAAATCTCACTGGATTATTACAATTCATGGCAGAATGAATGTTTGGAAACAACTGTTATTTCCTGTTTACACACTACAGCAAAAACAAATAACTGCCTTTTTTTTTATAATAATGGGCACACATTTTGCACAGTACTGTAGATATTTGAAATAACACATTCATCTCATATAGCATCCCTTGCATGTTCTTCAATGACACTAATGTTCACTGTTTAGATTTTAGTTAAAAATATTGTACATTTATATAAATATTGACATAGTGTGGTATTGGGTTAGGCAATAAAACCTATACATAAGTATCAAAAATAATGTGATTAATGTGATTTATACATAACAGAAAGAAAATCTGTTAGTTTTAATAAAAACAAACCATCAATCACTTATTTTCTTCCAAAATAAAAATGCAAGATACTGTAAGTGGTTGATGGATATTTGAATGCGATTGTAGGTAGTTGAGTAGTTTGGCCTTATAAAACCTCATTACATTCTCATAAGTATTTTTGAAAATGATCTTCTAAATGCCCTGCATAAAAAAAGGAAGACAAAAAATGAAGGATGGCTTGCTGAGTGGCATGGTTTGACCATGAGTCATGAGAGTGTCTGGAACATGATGGGGATTCACATCAAGCTGCCACATTAGAAAAACTGAAAGCATTGTGAGAGCCTCTAGCCCTACATAACAACTTTCAGCATTCTTGTCTGTTATGTACAATGCTAAATATGCTATAAATCAAATGCACTTCATCATTTCACACGGCATAACATCTGTTGGCACCGAATAAGCACATAACCCAACTGTGCCATCTTACCATTGTCTTTTTATCTCTCTTTCTCAGGGAGTGAAGAAGAGTGGTGGACCATGTGGGGGGAGAGACTGCAGTGGTGGGTGTCAGTGTTTTCCTGAGAAGGGTGCAAGGGTAAGTTTCATCCTAGCCAGAGACAATTTATTAGATACATGCCACTTCCTCAATCCTCAATACAACTACTGTACATAAGGAAAACCCGTAACGGCCAAGATGGCGGTTGGATGCACATGTCCCGCCCCTCCCGCTGGAAAGCCAATCATCTGCTTTTAACAGTCAAGCCGGGAAACATTTAAGCCTATCGTCTGGTTCCACTGACGTATGCGCATAGTTCAGGAACACGCATGCGTAGTAAAAGTATAACCTGTGGGGAAAAGGCGTTTTAAATCTTATTTTGGGGCAAAGTCATCAACATTTTTCAGCAATTTTTATTATATTTTACTGCTGTTTCTATACATGCAGTTTTTATGTCCCGGTGACCAGTGAAAGTGCAGTTCTGACTCTATGCCCATTCATTTACTGTAGATAGGAGCTGGTCTTGTTAGCCTGAAATAGCTGCCCGGAGGAATTGCCAAGATGGCGTCCGAGTGGCACGACTTGCTTAAAAGGACTTTGTCCTAGCCTATCTCAGCATCTTTATCTCTTCTATTCTACTGTGATGAATTTGAATACACTGCCATTTATCCACAATGCAAAACATAGAATTAGTGGAAATTCTTAAAGAAATACACTATTTTTTGTTCTAATCTTACAGCATGAAATAAATCAAATCCAATATGTGATCATGGACCACAAAACCAGTCTTAAGTGTCATTTTTTTTTTCGAAATTGAGATTTATATAAAATCTGAACGTTGAATAAATAAGTTTTCCATTGATGTATGGTTTCTTAAGAACCGACAATATTTGGCAGAGATACAACAATTTGAAAATCTGGAGTCAGACCATGCAGAAAAATTTAAATGATCACCTTTAATTTTGTCCAAATTGAGTTCTTAGCAATGCATATTACTAATCAAAAATTAAGTTTTGATATATTTAATATTGTAAATTTACAAAATATCTTCATGGAACATGATCTTTACTTAATATCCCAATGATTTTTGGCATGAGCGAAAAATCAATAATTTCACTTTTTTTTATGGCTATTACTGTCACAGTCTTCAGCTGGTGGGCCCAGGATGGCCACCATATGACACTGTCTTTCTTTGAACACATGTCTTATGTTGTGTTTGTTTGGTGCCATGTGCTCTCTCCTGTCTATTGTCTGACCCCGCCCATCTTGTTACCTCATTATTGTTTTAGTTGCTCCACCTATGTTTCTCTCTTTCTTCTGGACTCCATTCCCCTAAACTCCACTCACCTGTTCTCTTGTTACCTTATTCTCTGATTTAATTTGTCCCAGCTGTTTACCTGATTGCCTCTTCTTTATAAGCTCCCTGTGTTTTCTGTTCCGGGCTTGTTTGTCTCACATATGTGCCGGTTCGTGCCTTTGATGTCTGTCTGCTCTGTGCTCAGTTTATGTCTCATTGTAAGCATGAAATGTTGCTCTGGTTCAGTGTGTTTTTGTTTATTTTGGTATTTATAAATAAAGACTCCTCATCTGCCTGCACTTGAATCTTCGCCTATTACGATCCGTGACTATTACGACAAATATACCCCATCGACTTAAGACTGGTTTTGTGGTCCAGGGTTACATATTTCAATGGACAGGTGATAAATTATATTGGTATTTGCTTGTACAACACTTCCAAACAAACATTTTTTTTCTATAAAGATATACAATAAGTAGGTAACACATTAGAATAGGGTTCCATTAGTTAATGTTAGTTAACTACTTTAGTTAACATGATGTAAGCAAGAACAATCCTTCTACAGCATTTATTTATCTTAGTTAATGTTAATTTCAACATTGACTAATCCATTATTCAGATCAAAAATTGTACTTGTTAAGCTTGTTAAGGAAAAATTGACAACAGGCCGTTGAATTATTAGAAAAACGCGGAGTGGCCCTTACACCTCGGGTGTGCATTATTTTTCTATAAATTTTTCTATAAATAATTATTTTCTATGCAGTTATTAACTTCATTAATAACTGCATAGAAAATCGCTATTGTGAGTAAGATTATTTATTCCGCGTCTCATCAAATGCCTCTTTTCCTAGCTCCATAACGTCATTATAAAGTTGGTAATGGAGGCTTGAGCCGTTGATAGCATTCTAATGCAGTTATAAATTAAGTTATTAGAAAGAGAGCAAGAGCGAAGAGACACACACACACACACACAGAGAGAGAGAGAGAGAGAGAGAGAGAGAGAGAGCTTGTGTGAATTAGGCTAACTTACCTCTGTGCGTCTCAAAACATTCTTCTGCTGAAGCGTCTGTTATTACCTTGCTAGTGGTAAAAATGTCATGTGTAGCCTTTAAAGGGTTAGTTCATTGAAAAATCAAAATTTTGTCATTAATAACTTACCCTCATGTCGTTCCAAACCCCGTGAGACCTCCGTTTATCTTCGGAACACAGTTTAAGATATTTTGGATTTAGTCCGAGAGCTCTCAGTCCCTTCATTGAAATTGTGTGCACCTGTTTCTGGACACTGTCCATGTCCAGAAAGGTAAGAAAAACATAATCAAAGTAGTCCATGTGACATCAGAGGGTCAGTTAGAATTTTTTGAAGCATCGAAAATACATTTTGGTCCAAAAATAGCAAAAACTACAACTTTATTCATCATTGTCTTTTCTTCCGTGTCTGTTGTGAGAGTTCAAAACAAATCAATTTGTGATATCCGGTTCGCGAACGAATCATTCGATGTAACCGGATCTTTTTGAACCAGTTCACCAAATCGAACTGAATTGAACTGAAATATTGGTTCGCGTCTCCAATACGCATTAATCCACAAATGACTTAAGCTGTTAACTTTTTCAATGTTACTTTTTCCCGGAGTAATTCATTTACTCAAACAGTACACTGACTGAACTGCTGTGAAGAGAGAACTGAAGATGAACACCGAGCCGAGCCAGATAATGAACAAAAGATTGACTCATCGGTTCTCGGATCACTATTAGTTCTTTCGGACAGTTCGATTCAATAAACCGTTTGAAGAAAATGGTTCACCGGTTCTTTTGTGCTCTACGTAATGGCGTCATTGGCGATGATTGCCCTTCATTCAAGCCTTCGGTTTACCTGGGCTTATAAAATTATCACAGAATCAGTTCAGAATCAATCATCAAAAGAATCAGTTCGGTTCAGATGCTTTGTGTGTCGGTTTGCTTCATGCTGAATCACACATGCGCAATATCATCAGCTCCTCGGTTCTCGAATTGGACGCGTCTGACAGAAATGGGATATTGGATTGTTTTAATGTCAGCCACATTTAAAGAGTTAACAGCTTAAGTCATTTGTGGATTAATGTGTATTGGAGACGCAAACCATTTAAAACGATTCAGTTCATTTTGGTGAACTGGTTCAAAAAGATGCGGTTACATTGAATGATCGTTCACGAACCGGATATCACAAACTGATGTGTTTTAAACTCTCTCACAACAGACACAGAAGAGAAAACAATGATGAATAAAGTTGTAGTTTTTGCTATTTTTGGACCAAAATGTATTTTCGATGCTTCAAAAAATTCTAACTGACCCTCTGATGTCAGATGGACTACCTTGATGATGTTTTTATTACCTTTCTGGACATGGACAGTATACCGTTTCAATGGAGGGACTGAGAGCTCTCAGATTAAATCTAAAATATCTTAAACTGTGTTCTGAAGATAATCTGAGGTCTTATGGGTTTGGAACGACATGAGGGTGAGTTATTAATGACATAATTTAGATTTTTCGACGAACTAACCCTTTAAGCTGCTACACTATATAGGCTAACTGATAAAATCGTCAGTGCAGAGATGACAACACCTTTTTGTGCAAACTGTGTGACTGTTATTACAGTTGACAATGTGAAGTGATATCGAACTGTAATGCAGTCAAGTAAGCTGCCAAGAAGTACGTTCACCATGTGTTTCCCTGAAAATAATTGCACACCTCAGAACGTTCGTCAGCCAATCAGAATCTGTGCACTGTGAATTAGCATGAACTTACAATGAATAACTGTATTTTTGAGCCTGTCCTCCAACAAAAAACGACCATACAGGTCGTTTGTGCAAGCACCTTATTACGACCTATATTCACGTTTTAAAGTTAAGTGCCCTCTAGCGGGCGTAAAAATAATGACAGTATCGCGTTGCGTCTGTCGTCATGAATTGACGTATAACATCATTACCAATCAAAACGCACGTTTATTTAAATGCAATGTGTGGGCGTTTTACAACGATCTAACAGTATTTCCCACATATTTTACTAGGTGGCTTTTTCGTTCAAATGACCACACCTAACCCCACTCCTAAACCTAACCCTCATTTATGCTAAATTATGATTTCTTGAGCATATACATTTTCATGCACATCTGTTCCCTGGGATCGAACCCACGATAGCATGATTACATATCAAGGTATAACGCAATAATCTACTGAGCTACACGAAATGCAAACCAGAGGGCAAATAAAAGAGTACAAAACATTAATATGAAAACGACCCTTTGCCGATAGGGGTGCAATTGTAATATACGCTCTGATGGGTCGTATTTCAGGGATTTGGACAAACGACCTATACAAGCGTATTAGTTGGAGGACAGGTTGGTATTTTCATTAACTAATATTAACAAAAATTAATAAATACAGTAATAAATGTATTGTTCACTGTTTGTTCATGTTAATTAATATGATAACTAACATTAACTAATGGAACCTTATTCTAAAGTGTTCTAAAGTAAGTGTATTGAACTTGAAATATCATTAGTTTTTAAGTATCACGATTAATCGTTTTCAGTTACATAATATATGTATGTGTACTGTGTATATTTATTATGTTTATATAAATACATACACATATAGTAAATATTTTGAAAAAAAATATATTTTGTATTAATGTGCATATTTATATTCTCCAAGTGTATTAAGCTCATATTGAACTAATTACACACTGAGCCTAAAGTACAAAAAAAAAAGTAGGATGGCTTTATTTTTTTATTTTTCATTTAAAATATTTTACAGTACAGTCCAGATTGAATTGTAGGTTCTTGACAGAGCTTTACAAGATGTGTTTGCTTGTTCACCATATCTGAGACCTTTCGTCTTCTGCCGTAAAAGTAAAACTCCTTAGGGAGGGTGGGAGAGAGAGGAAATACATTCCTTAGCAAACCATAGGATATGAAGGTCCTTGTGAGTATGACTTGAGATGTCAGTTCAGTGGACTTTTTCCGTGCACTGTACAGGATCAGGAAAAAGGGTTTTATTGTTCTGTTGAGTCATATAATAAGGGCCAAGGCTGCTAAAGTTATAAGGCACTCATTCCAGAAGACATTTTTCCTTTTGTTAAACAAAAATGAAAACATAGAAGGGAAGGAATCGCAGACAAACACTCCCTGTTTGTATTTCTGACGTACATGTATAGTCATATTTCTGTTCAGTTTGACATTCTGTTATATGTAAGTCAGCTTTTTACTGGTGATTCATAGTTTTAATACACAACAGGATTTACGTTGTTATATCAATCACATGGTTGAAATGCTTTGTGCTGTTAGTTATATACAGGGACTAAACATAAAGCCAAATTGAAAATAAGATGCCCTTTAATGCAACTTTGATTCTGCACCTCAGTGTTGTGGGTGCAAACTCAGCACAAGAAAATAAAATGTATTCCATACAAAAGTACTGTTTAGAAATTTTTTTTTAGTTGTTTCCACAATCTGTCAGCATCTTGCTTTAGCACTTTTTCCACTCTTTGTATAGTACACAGTTTGATGTATGTGCTCATGAATGATGTTTTGTAAAAACAACCTCACAGATGTCTGGACACAGTTCATATCTCCCACTGGGTCCCTTGTGACCTTCTGCTGTCCGGCCTTGACATGTGAGGTCAACAGGAAATAAACGTGAAATTAATTTGTAAGATAATGACAGGTCCATTTGTTAGCAATATTTAAGTTGAGAGATGTATTTTTGGCCAGAGGAACTGTGGATGTTAAATTATTATTTACTGGCTTAATAAAACAGTCTTAAATGTTAATTTTTATTAAATGAAATAATACAACTGCAATAGGTTGATGATTTAGATTTATGTAAAGGAGTATTTTTCAAATGAACCTTAAAGAATCATCCAGTGGTTCAAAGTAAATACACTGTCTTGTCTAATTTTATGTATGTAATTGTACTGGCACTATGCATATGGATGGGATACCATTATTGGTATGAGTTGTGACTTAATGGGAAACATTTTTTTATATACTTTAGTGAACATGAGTGACAGAAGGTTAGTACATTAACTGTGTCACTATGTTGAATAAATGACACGTATACCGGATACTGTATATAGCTTATTTTAGCAGGAACCGTAATACAATGCGTATCATCACATAATTTCTTGGCTCTTATAATAGTTTGACGTTGGTGGAAAAGAGGCAGAGTTCTTCTTGCCTGTCTTTTTTTGGATGTGGGTAAAATGCATATTCTCTAAAAATGGATCTGTGTTTCATGTAAATAAATTGTGCATCCTGCATCTCCGTTCATAGACTTCCGTGTGTCTGTGTGAGAGAGGATGCAGTAGAGCTCCTGTATCCAGTATGTGTCTTGCTGGAGCGATCCGTTGACACGATTGTTTGCTCTCATTGTGTGTTATTCTAGTCCATGCCTTTACTCTTTACAGTTACAATGGATTGAAAATGAAGACTATGAATTCATTCAGGCTGCAAGAAACAAGCATTATTATTATTTTGTGATCAAATGTATTAGTAGGCCTATGGAAGTTTTCTCACAAGTCCATAATAATTCTAAATGCCATCTTCATTTCCTCATGCCTCCGTACTGAAAGAGACTTTTCTTGTTATTCAGCTCAAAGCATTTTTTTCCCCCTTTAAATATCACAATCTTCCACTCGCCCGTGCCCTTTCCATATTCAGCTGTGGAGTCTTGGAAAAAGTAGTTTATGTTTTAAAGAGCACACATAGACAAACAAAAGAAGCATTATAGGCAGGAAGAAGTACAAGATGAAACTTAATACAGAGATTTAATTTTCTTATTGGGTGGGTGGTATTTGTGTGATCTAAACAACTGTTGCTGCGTCCCAAATGACATTAAAATTAAATACTGTGCTCTTATAAATTAGATATTCATTCACTATGTACTAAACCATGTAGTGTATGAATTATTTAAGGTTATTTAATCTATCTATCTATCTATCTATCTATCTATCTATCTATCTACACCAGCCTTATAAACTTCAGACCTTGAATCTCTCTTTTAAAATGCACAAGAATGCAAACTACATATGGCCACAATAACTTTCCGACTTGAAGGGTTTTTCCAACTTTCAGAAAAACAGACTGGCCAAAACCTTGTTAGTACCAACTGTATAAGGAGTAAATTGTTGTTTCGCTGTAAACACAGACCCTGACAACTTCACTGAAAAAGTGCCTATAACAAATTCCAAATGGTGAATGCTTATCCTGACCGCTCCTTCCTTCCTTTCAGAAACTGATATGAGTTTTTGCATCTTTGATGATTAGTCTCCTTTAAGGACATGTAACGTATTGTTTTGGACAAACGTTCCTATCCTGCCTTGACAAACATTCCTTATATTTATATTTCAGTGTCAAAGAAGAAAATGTTAGGGCCAGAATAGTTTCTTGGGACAGATCTGTGCAATTTCCTTTAAACAACACAATATACTAGAATGCAAAAAAAAAAAAGAAGAAGAAAGAAACTGACCTTGAGTTGTAACTCTATTTACAATGCTTTTGTCAAATGTGACATAAGGGACTGGTAAATACTGTAATGACGTTCACAGTAGACTAGTAAACCCTATTTTACAGCTACATACTTGCATATCTGTGGTCTATTTAGACTATATGATAAAGATGCCCCTGTTTTACTAAAGACTTTGGCTTTTTGTGTTAGTCTCAACACAGGATTTAGACCAGCAGTTTCCACTCAATAGGCAGTCTAAACAGTGATCTAACTGTAATCACCATGAGTGACTTGAAAGGAAACAAGCTGAAGACAGCTGAAAAGATGCACGTGATGTTTGACGTATGTTCAAAACATCTGTCTGCCTGTCTCAGACAGGTACATTTCCTGTAGAGGAAGTCTTGCTTTGGAGTGATTCCCAGTCAGTCAGTCTTATCTTAAACATCTTCCTAAATTGCTTATCTGTCTACACTGTGAAGAACACAGAGCATTGTTGCTTGGGTGCGAGTGTGCCAAAAAAAGATCGAGATATATCATACCAAGATTCTACATCTCTCAGATCAGGGTCCAGAATTAACATTTTGCGATGCCTGACAATGCTGACCAACTTTGTGTGTGTGTGTGTGTGTGTGTGTGTGAAATTTGATCTCTGCAAGATATTCCACAATAAACTGTGAGTGGCATTATTATAAAATGGAAGAGTTTAGGAATGACTGCAATTAGACATGAAGTGAAAGACCATTTGAAGTCACAAAACGGAAACCAGGGCGCAATTATCTGTAAAGGTCACCAAAGCTCTGCTGATTTCATAGCTGAGGAGTTCCAAAGTTCGCCTGGCATTACAATATCTGTGCAGTGGGAGACTTGTGGAATGTATTTCCATGGCCAAGCAGCAGCATGCTAGCTTCAGATCATGAAGTACAGTAGGAGTGGTGTAAAGCATGCTGCCACTGGACACTGGAGCAGTGGAAACCTATTGGAGCAACGAACCACGGATGTTTACCTGTCTGACTGAATTGTGTCAACTGTAAAGTTTGATGGAGGATAATAGTATAAGGTTGTTTTTTAAAGAATGGTCTATCTAAGATTTCCTTCCAGTGAAGGGAAATCTTAATTCTCCAGCATACAGTAAAATTTGGACAAGGGTGAAGGATAATTTCCCCATTATGACAGTCATTCATTTTCTTTCTCTTTTGGGGAGTTTACAATAATCTATTTCTGGACAGGAAGGAGCATATCAGTCTCTCATGACTTCATAGTGAATAGAATCAGATCATGTTATGCCTCTCTCTCTCTCTCTCTACTCAGAGCCTTTCCGCCCACAGGAACATTTCCCATACATGTATGACACACACCAAGACCTCTCACACATGTTCTGACGCACACATGTTCTGCTTCCATGCACACTTACATATGTCACACTTAAATGTCACTGTGATAAACACACCATGGAATGGACACCACTTGCATTTCTAAGAAATGTTCAAACACACAGGCCAAAAAATGGAGTGCTGTAATTTATTAGAAGACCACACACGAGAATCAGAGATAGTGGTACTAAAGAAGCAATTATGTGATGTTCTGTGTTTAGTCATTCAACCGTATATAATTTTCAGCTGTCAAATGGAATATCACCACAATTTCAACACAGTACATTTTTAGAACTGTATGTGTAGAAATCTGAGGTGGCTAATATATATATATATATGCAGGGAGAAAATGTATATGCTAATACAGTAAAAGCTGCTGAGAAATCAGCTTTGCTATCACATTCACAACATTACTGTTACTATTATATTTTATCAAATCAAGTAAATGAAATAAAACTAGTAAAATGTCTAGTCAGATATCCATGCATGTAAACACCTGTTGAGTTCAGTTACGAATTAATTGGGTGAAAAAAGTTGAAATGCCTGAATGAAGTGTTTGCCAATTCAGAATGGACTTGCTGCCAAATGATTTTATAGATAATCTGAGCTGAAAATTAGTATTTAGTGTGAACAGGCTTTAAAATGGATTTAGGAAAAAGTATGCTGGTTGTTCAGCAGCACTGTCCATATGTTCCGTATCAAATCCCCCCTGATCCCCTCAATGATGGCTGTGAGCTGGTAACGCTCAATTCACATTTTTTCGTGACAGCTTGCTGATGATACTGGCATCTGAAAGCTACAAATGATACAGTGTATGGAGTGAAATCACAGAGTAATCTATGGATTAGTTTGGTGGCCAAATCAGCAATGGATCTTATCCCTCAATTGACTCTTGTGTTTGAGACACAGTGATTTCCTTTAGTGCACCCATGTTTGGAGCTTTGCCCAGGCTGGCCAGTTGTTCAGCTGGTGAGCAGTGTTTTAGCACAGCTGGGACTGAAGTGGGTGGTAGAAGCATGCTAAGCTATGCACTAAACCAGCTACTGGATGAACAATCAACATGTCTTTTTTGATTCTAGGTAAAGCTTGTGCGAGTTTAACATTTGGTTTGTTTTTCATTGAATGTTAGGATTAGGATGACACTAGTTTAAAAAAAAAAAAAATATTGGTATAACTGGGCTGGAAATGATAGCAATGACTCATCACTGATGTGAGTTTGGGTGTGGGACTACCTGTTTACTCAAGCAGTCATGCATTTCTTTATTTATAAATGTAGTAGTTTAATCTACATATTCTGGAAAGACAGAAATCACATACTTTGTGATGTTATTCACATTATAAACATTCATCACCAATATTGCATAGAGTACATGCACTCTTAAAAATGAAGGTTCCAAAATGGTGTTTTGGCCTTGATGCCATAGAAGAACCATTTTTCATTCCAAAAGAACCTTTCAGTGAACAGTTTGTAAAATAACCATTTTAAAGAACACTTTTCAACTATAAAGAACCTGATCTGCATTTTAAAGGATCCATGGATGTTCAATGATCTTCATAGAACCATAGATGCCTATAAAGAACTTGCATTAAACTTTCAATATTACTTTAAGTTACGTATATTTGACTTAAAATACCTATTGTGGAAAAAAGTAACACAAATTTTGCCACCCAGACTCATTAAACATGTAGCACCGTAGCTATAATCAGTCCAAAGATGAAAACAACATGTTACCTAAAGTGACATAAACATTTCATGGTTTCCTCAGTGGAAACCTAATATTTCCAGTTCAAGAGTTGTTTGCTTTTATAAACCAGGGCTCTGAATCCCAAGGGCATGTCAGTTAGGATATGAAAGGTAAAGGGTCTGTAATGTTATTGATCATCTGGTTGAAGTGGTTTGGTTCTTCCCAAAGCACAAGTCCCCAGTCTCATTCTCACTTGCATCACAGCTGGATCCTGTCTGCACTCATGTGCTGAGCCTCAGAGGGCTCATTCCTGAAACTTGAGGCAATGCCGCAGGTGTCTCTGGCTACAAGCGCCTCCTCAAAAAGTGGGGGGCCCAGCTAGACCTCCCAATACATGTGAACCACAGACGTCTCATGCGTTCACATAGACAAGCATAAAATGTTTAAACAAATGGCATCTGGAAAACAAAATGAAACAAAACCATTTGGAGAAAAATATTTTAGCCGCAGTTCAGTGTTTACATGCTGCAGTGTTTAATGTAATATCTTTCATGTCTTGTTTCTTCCGTCCTGTATTGAAATACTTAATCCAGTGTGACGCACGTGCGACAGCACGTGGGTCAGAGACCAAAAGAAGATCTGGACCAATTACAGCCAAATCTAAACACATTAAAAGCATAACAAACACAGGATCCCAGTGTAGCTGTGCTGTGCAGAATGCATACTCTGAGCCCAAGCCAGTTATCAGGAGAATGTCAAATAATTTATCATGGCTGAAGAGTGTCAGTGATATATTTTCTTTCTTTCTTTCTTTCTTTTTAAATAGTACTGTTGACAAGTGGTTCCCCAAATACAGTCTACATAAGTTGGTTTGTGTGTTGATGCTGCTGTTTATTTATGGTCAGTTTGGTTGTGCACCCACTGCTTGCCCCGGGCTCTGTCCTGTCAGGATGTTGTTTTAAGGACCAGGTCCAAGAGAAACAGAGTGGATCACTGGGATGCTTAACTTGACTACTCTTTGTGTTTTAACCTGAAATATTAAATCAATTAAATATAATTTATACAACACACTAAGTTTGGAGTCAGATGTGACAAAAAATATATATAAAAAGTAAAATAAATAAAAAGCAGGTGTGTGCATGTGGTTTAAAATGATTGTATTTACATTTTTCATCTGAAGGCCAACTTTGCAAAGGCCATACAAAGTAAATATACTCATTTTCAGACTAATGCATTATTTGTTAGCTCTTGGTTCTGAGGTTAAGAGGAGGTGTTTGAAAATGGAGCAGGGGACTTTGGTTCAGTTTTAATGGTACAACACCTGTGGCACTTTATTTAGTCACCTATTTGAGAGAAGGCAGCTGCTTTCAGCTTCATTGAAAGTGCCACTCTGCATAAACTTTGTGACCCAAAGAGTAATTGGCCATTTATTTCATAACTGCCATTTTATGAAGCTACACCAAGTGGCATTCATTTGATTTTGTTTACTAGGATTTAAAAGATAAAATAATCAATGTTGTGTTAAAATAAAATGATGTAAAATGTATTTTTGTAGGCCTGCAGTTTGTGCAGTGTTTGTCAAGATTTAAGGCGGGTGTACACAGTGCGAATTCGGATGGACAGAAGATCGTATGTCCACGCACACGTCATGAGTGAGTTTATCTGAAAATCGTACAGGTGAAGTGATATACGACACGATTTTACGACCTGCCAATTTCCAAAGCAATCGCACAAAGTTGATAGACATTTTCGACTTGAAGTAGCGCTGCACAGAATGATCACTGTATGACATTAAATTAAAGCGAGAGCGATAAGAGAGCACACGGATCCAATGCATTCGAATTGCTCTCACGGTACTTTGATGTCATACAGGGGATCATTCTGTGCAGCGTTGCTTCAAGTCGAACGCTCCTAATATAACTGCTCTCCCTCTCTCATAACTGCATATAAAATATTGATACGATGACTGTTTCCTACACATACAGGTTCTTTTTCAGCAACAGGAAACCAGGACTTCACCCTAGTGTGTATGTGTGTGTGTGTGTGTGTTCTTGTATATGTTTTATAAATATCTCACATATGTGTTACAATGTAAACATGGTTTATGAGGGCAATTCCTGTGCCCTCATAAACCAAATGGCTTAAAAAAAACAGTATTTACTTGAAAATTTAAACATGCATTTTTCCGTTATGGATACAGGTAGTGTATGTGGATAGAATATACAGTATAGAAAACCGTTACGTCTATGGAGAGTCCCCGTAAACTACATATGCGTGTGTGTGAGAGAGAGAGAGAGAGAGGGGGAAAAAGCATGGTACACATTGCTAGAAACGTCACACAGCGCTCGCTGTTCCTGTCAGAGTTCAGCGAGTTTATCCTCCTGGTCAACATTAGCCGTGGCACTGCCATCTTCGTCTTTCTTCTTCTGTGGTTTTCCTAATTTGTTATTGGTCAACTTCAGATAGATCAACAAATAGGCTCATTAAACGGCACACGTCATGAATTCAAACCGATGGTTCACAAACTTTTTAGACATGTTTAAAAATTATTGGGAGGTCGGGAAGTGCTCGCTAGCCACTCTGCTCGACTCGTAATTCCTTGCAAATGATAAGAGCTGTGACCATACGAGCATACACGATTTCCACACAATTGAAAAAAACTCGTACAACAGCAAAAATCACACCGTGTACGCCCGCCTAGTAGAGCATGTTCATTGGTAATGTGATGACCTTCCTGTATACCTTTTATTACTTTTATAGGCCACCTGTGTGAACCAGAGCTGAACTGAGACTTTACACCAACATTAGCCACTTTTTCACAGTTGGGTCAGTATGAGCAAGTGCAGGGCAAATAGGCTCAGACCTGTAGCACTGAGGCAAAAATAGCACTTCGTTTCCACCGTCGGGCCAGAAGCTACACTGCGCTTCACTAAAACCCGCCCTTTTTCTGAGGTGTATCTTTATCATTTCACTTGTAACCCATCATTTCACCAACAAAGAGAAGTTATCAGTAAACTAATAAGAAGTCACTGGAACTAGCTGGATCACAAAACATACATAATAAATGTAGCTGTTTGTTGCACGCTTTGTTAAATATTTAAATCCAAAAGCATCAATGTTTTACCATGTGATACACTGATCATAATGAATTCATTTATCAGGATTGAAAATTACTCTCACAGAAATAAAGCGTTATGACCATAGCCTGCTTATCCAGTTGAGTCTGTGTTTATTTGTAGTCATAGTATATACATCACATTTAGAAAGAATGATCATTTCTATATTTTTGTAAAAGCTCCCGAACAAAAAAACATTCTATTTTTATGACATAAGCTACATGGAGCTAAACTTTCAAGACGAGACTTATAGAGATAAAACTCTATTATCTAGAGATAATATTTTAAAGATAAATTATGTTACTTAATAAATACACAATTGTGATAAAGAATAAAAAGCTGACGTCTAATTTCTTCAAGTGGTCGCATATGGTAACGTTAATGACTAGTGTGCAAAGTCTTTTGCATCGTTTATAAAAATTTCTGCCTTGTATGGTGATTATAATCCACATTGGATCCAGTTATTTCAAGTTAACTTAATGTAAAAAGTTTTTAATGCTGGTGTTATAGCTGCTTTATGAAATGATCCGCAGCGCTGACGATCTCCAGATGTAGAGAAACTCCCCCTTTGTCCATAACCAATCCTCTAGCTCCCGCTGGCCTGCTTTGGCCCAAGGTCTTCATTGGGCCAAAAAACCTGGGTCCTGGCCCAGAGGAAGCGCCAACGAGGCAGGATCAAGCCCCAGACGTGACAGTGGAAATGCTAATGGCCCTGGCATGGCTTTGTTTGCTTGTTTGCTATTGACACTTGGTTTAATACTTTGTATCTAATGCAAAATGGCATCTATTACATTTATAGTGTGATAAAAATTTACAAATGCTTTTTGGGACACTGTAAATGTTTTGCTTAAACATGGTATCAGACAAAGATGACACTTTAAATTTTGACATTATCAGACACCCACTTAGTGTCTCTCTCTCTTTATCTCTCCACCATCCTGTTTAGATTCCTACCTTCCTTAGGGGAGATATCTGTTACTAAACCAACAGAATGAACCATGGCAACCGCACTAGTCATTTAGCCCAGTCAGCAACACTGTGTAAATACTGTGGGGAAAAAAAACAGAGAGCGCCTATGAAAGAAGGGACCCGGTGATATGTGTTGCATCTGTGTGAAGCAGCTCTAGAGCCTCACGTGTATTTGGACTATCGCTTTTTCAAGGACCGGAGATATTTCATTGTGAAGATTAGTCATAGACTAAATAAAATCAGCTCCAGTGGGTGGTTAAATGAACTGCATCCCCCAACCGGTTGCACGGTCTCCAAATATACCTCCAGAGGAACATGAAACATTTAGTGACATGAAGCAACTGTAGTGTTTAACATAGAACCCATTAATACATTATCTCTATGTCAGAACACCATATATGGAAGTTTTGCCCTAACTCTTATTTGAAAATTCACATAGAGTTGGTGAATTCGAGAATATGTCTACAATTCAGGGGGTTATGGGGAGGTTTACTGTCCCACATACACCTGTGTTCATGTTATTCAGCTAGGCCTTTGTGAATATGATAAAAGATTTGGATAAAAGATTTGGATAAAATGTGCTATTGAACACACCGCTTTGTTGGAAAAATATGAACTTAGATGATAGTTAATTAACCAAAGATAAAATTTCAGCAAAGATTGACTGAAGCTTAAAGTTTCAAGGATTAGAATGTATTAAATATGCAAGTAAACATTCCAAAATTAAAAAAGGAATGCCAGAAATGTCCGTCTTATCAATCAACTGCCCCAAAATCCTTCTCAACTGCTCGATAATCATGAAGTACCTGCTCAAAAACATTATTCCCCATTATTTAATATATCTATACAAATGGCCTCACATTTTCAACCAAGTTCCAGCTGCAGTCGGTTGTCAAAGTTTGCAATACATTTGTGTGGGACAAGCACCCTCAAGATTCTGTGCACCATTTTCACTTCATACTCCAGTCCTGTAGGTGTCAGAAAAGAACTACTTACAGGAGTTTGCCAAATGCCAATAGTGAACATTTCCACCAACTACGAGAGTGTTGGATGGACTTTTTCACTTTCTGGCAAACTATACCTTTAATAGTGAAAGGAGACACAAACCTCTTTGAAGCTTTTATTCATTTGAACCAATTGCTTCGCAAAATGTTACATTGTTTCGAAGTCCTCGAAATGCCACACTGATGACGCCTGCAGGTCAAAACTGTGTAAATGCAACACAAACATGAAAAATACTTCTTTTACAAACTATAGCAATTTTTTATTGAAAGTATTAAAATTTAAATGCAATTAAAATCATCAAATACCAATAAATGTCTGTGTGACGTTATTTTACCCCTTTCCCTGCTAGCATTTTATTTTAAACAACCACTTACATGTGATCGCTTGTCTCTGTTTCTTCTTCAACATATTTTAAACAAACAGTCAATGCTCAGTTAATACCGAACACTCTCTTAAAAAAAAAAAAAAAACTGTTAATATTCAATGCATAAGAAGATGCACTGTAGCGCCCCCTACCATACACCGGTGAAAACACAGAAAGACGTAAAATGCTGTCATTTGCGAAGAAAGAGTTCATTTATAGGGTTTGATTTGTTTGAGAAGGTAAAAACCATAGACACCAGTTCAGTGGTTTGCTGCTTCATCGCAATGATTTAGATCAACCCCAATAGGGAACCACTTCATTTTGAAACATTTTTGTTGCAGTTTAGATGTAACAAAGCCTCGTTTACTAAAATCTCAATTCTGGTTTAATCACAAGTGTTTAAAACACACTCTGAACCACTGGTTCAAAACAAATGATTAGCAAAGGTTTTGAAACACGACTTTGAAAGCACCTACCACTAATATTTAAATACCATTATTATCATGTCTAAATATTTGTTTGATTTTTGTATTTATTTTTGTACTTCATTACTGTATAAAATAAAACCTGCTCACAGTATTGATCAATCAAAACTTGATAAATGCTCTGATAAAAGGACTGTCTGTGAGCTGTAGTCCGTGGCATAAGTTCAATAAAAACATGAAGCACAAGGTTCAGTTCAGTCCATGACCATTCATAACTCTATATTTGCCCGTTAACCTTTGGCCTAAAGCTCAGTAGAGACTCAATTGGAATCAGATCCAGGAGGATTTTCCCATCACGCAAGCACAGTGACATGCACGTTCTGGTGCTAAGAATGTTTATTTTATATGGAAAAGTCATGTTTTTGGCCTTATTTCCCATCGGTTTCTTTTTTTCTTTTTCTTTTTTCTTTTTTGTAAGAGGGCTTTCCTGAATGCTCCCCATGGAGATTAAGCATTTAGACCAGATTGATATTTATGGTCTTTTTGCACAGCAGCCATTAATAGTGTAGATGGTTTCCATTTCTGTTTTGTTTCAAAAAATAAATAAATAAATAGCAAATACTATATTAGCCCTCTGAATGACACATAGACAGCATCAGTAAAATATGTAAACGTGAAACCTTCAGTGCACTGTGAATTCAGAAAGTCGTGGGAACAGAGTTTAAATTGAGTGGTTTTATTTTGAAACTCACTGGACCCCTGAGAGCCCAGCATGACTGTATATGGATCTGAGTGTGTGTATAATTTTATACAGTTATTGGCATGGCGCTGATGGTGCATATGCAAACATAGATGAACATGGAGGTCTGGACTTCCTCACACTCCTTTTCTCCAACTTACTCTCTCGCTCTCTCTCTCTCTTTTTCGCTAAGTCTGCCTTTGTGTCTGTGTTTACTGGCACCCATTAGTGGAAGTTGAGAGAATGAAGCTCACATTTACCTTTTAAAGCCAAAGACAGTGTGCTAGCCAGAGCTCTGGGTAGGTACAGACAGGTCTCTCTCGAATACAGATCTTTATGAAATGTATCCCTTTCATCATGCTGAACTATTTTTTACCCTCAGCCAAAATGTCTAACCAAAGTATTGTACCTGATTCGTTGAGTCACTTAGACATCTCCTCATTGTCATGACATCACTAGCATGTTTCACATTACATGACGTGCCCACTGTTTACTTAGTATGGATGTGCACATCACCAATGACGTTATTCCCTATTAGTTGTCTCTCAGCCTAGATATCAGTGTATAGTATCCAAATGACACAAGACTAATTGAGATGTCAAACAAACGAATAGAAGTTTAAACATCAGTCCCAAGTCATTATGCACACACTAGGATTTGCATCTTGTACGTGCCAAGTCTTCTGGCATCACTCTCACTCTTGCATAAATACATCCATGGTTGTGCCTTCCCAATGATGGAAAACTGCAAGGTTTGGTGATAGGTACTCAATAACGGTTAGGTTTAGACCTCACACTGCCAATGTTCACTCTAGCCATGAAATATTGATGCTTTTTCTGTACAGACAAAAAAAAAACTTTGTAAAAGACAAAAAAAAAAAGTTAGTGACTGTATAGCAGTGCCGCCCATTTAAATAGAAGACCAAATGTTGGTCGATGAGAAGGGGCTTGAAGTTGATTAGTGGCAGAAAAAAAATAATTAATTTTAAATAATTCCTTAACATTCTCATTATCAAGACCACACCATAATTTCATTACATGATTCACAGTTGCAGTAAATTATTCATTATTTCTTAGTTGTTGTTCCTCTTCCGGAACTCAAGCTGCGTCGCGAACATTTGCGGAACACCTCCAGTGTGACATCTCTGAATAACGTGTGTAATCCATCCAATGGATGGGCGAGACATCATAGGCGGGTGACATCAGAGACCAGGAAGCATAAAAGCACGAACAGTGAAGCCGGCAGTCAGCCTTCTATTTTGAGCAAGTGCTCTGTGTGTGTATCAGTCGCTATCTGTTTGTGAGTCTTATTTAGTGTCGTTTGTCCACTGATAAACTCAATTGTCAAAACTTCAATCAAGAGAAGTTTTGGACTAGAGCAGGCAGTGTTTAGGCTGTGTGTTTTCTCTGCCAGGTTGGTTGTGCTTGTGGGTTTTGCTTTCGGATCCGCTGGAAGGAATGTAGACGGGCAAGTCCCTATCTTCTTCCTTAACCACCAGATCCAGCGCCCGCTATCGGGGGTTTGGAAGCCCGTGTTTAAGGTACTTTCCCCCCGATGAGAGGGCGCCACATGTTGCCCGCCTTTCTCTGAGGAGTTTGATGTGAAAGGCGTTGATGAGCTAGCCAGTTGCACAAGAATGCGATCTTGCTGTTGCGGTTGTGCCACTGCTGACGCACGGTGGCGAACGGGATCGCGGGAATCCCACATGATCTGGCGAATGGGTTAGAAAGGGCTTGTCCTATCTCCACCCGTGTTCACTAGATCTAGAGCTCGTTCTCAAGGCTTGGAATCCCACACTGCGGTTTTTTCGCCCTCTGAGACAGAGCTCGCTGTAGCATTCATCTTTCTCTGAGGGGATTGATGTTGTTTGTGTGACTGAGTGGCACAAAAAAAACAAAACAAAAAAAACAGAGAGGAATAGATATGCGTGCTGATGAGGCAATACGTGTATTACATTGTTTCATTTGATGTGAGTTTTTCTACACCAGACCGTGTTGAATACATTTAATTCTGAGGAATAAAACAACATATTTATCTGACTATGTGAAGTTAGATGTACAGGGCTCTAGGGATGAAATTTCTTGTGTGAGAACACGTGTTCACCTCTCTTCCTCTCAAGAGGTTGAGACAGTCAGGGGGTGCTGGGTGGAGCAGTCCCAACCGTGTTGCAGCCCCTCGTTCCGGGGGTGTCACTTTTGTACTCCACAAACTCTAGAGTCAGAAGGCTTCTAGTGGAAAACGGTTCTGCGGGTGGTCATTTTCGCTGGATAGCCTTCATCATAACGTCCTGACGCCTAAGGCCCAGGAAGTTTTGAGGGCATCTCCCTCTGGAGAAGAGCAGTGTTACACGGTGCCCGTCTCTCCTCAGTGCCCTCAGAAGATCATTCTGCCAACCCTGCCGGTGTTCCAGGGTGCAGCGATCTCTGGCGAGTGCTTCTCTCAGTTACCGCCTGGAAATGTAGCGGTGCTAAGAGGCTCGCAACCTCCTGGGAGATTTCCAGAGCAGCGAGTTCGGCTGTCTCCTGCCAGTGCGCTGCTTCAGAGCACCAAGGTAACTGCTCTGATGACACCAGAGATCAGTCTTGAAAGGCTGATTCCCTTAGTAGACTGTTTGGCAGCATGAAAACTGCTGCCAAATGTGCCTCAGTGGGTACTGCACACTGTAGTGAGAGGCCACAGAATCCAGTTCTGTTGGGCCCCAAGCAGGCTCTGGTAATGGAACAGAAGTAGACTCTCTCTGAGGATGGGGGCCATTGAGGTGGTCCCTCCTTGTGTTGCAGAGTACAGGTCCTACAGTCAGTACTTCACTGTTCCGAGGAAGGATGAGGTATTGTGTCCTTTTTTAGATATGCGCTTTTTGAACCACTCAGACAGGGGACTGAAGTTCAGCACCCTTGCACAGGCCAAGTCCAAAGACTGGGGTGTGTCACAATATATCAAAAAGATGCACTTATCTCCATCCTTCTTCATCAGAAGTTCCTGAGGTTTGCTTTTGGGGGCAAAAGCATTACAATATGGATCTTCCACTTGCCTTGCACTCTCACCCCACACTTTCACGACTCAACCACATTGACGATTGGTTAATATTAGCTCAATCAGAGCAGATGACGTTTTGGCATCGAGGTGTCATTCTCGCTCACATTAAAAGAGCTGGGGTTAAGACTTAACGCCAGGAAAAGTGTGCTTTCTCCAGTACAGGGAACCACTTATCTGGGCGTGGTGTGGGATTCGACCACGATGCAGGCACATATGTCATCTGCTCGGATCGAATCGATCCTAACTGCAGTCGCGAGAGTGAGAGAAGGCCGGTCACTCACTGTCAAGCAGTCTCAGAGATTGCTGGGTCTGATGGCAGCTGCGTCCTACGTGAACACTATTGGCCTTCTGTACATAAGACCCCTACAGTGGTGGCTCATTGTAGTGAGAGGCCACAGAATCCAGTTCTGTTGGGCCCCAAGCAGGCTCTCGTAATGGAACAGAAGTAAGCCCCTTTCACACTGCACGTCGGACCCGCAATATTCCCGTAACATTGCCTGGTCGCCTTCTGTGTGAAAGCAACCACGTCCCGGAATTGATTACCGAATTGAACCCGGGTCAGGGACCTAGTAACATTGCGGTAATCGATCCTGAACGAGCGCTGTGTGAACAAAAGCCAGATCTAATTCCGTATCGAAATGATGACGCGCGACTCTTTTACCGGCTGTTTTGAAGGAAGATCAACATTCGCGACGAAAACATATGTGCAAACTGTAATGAAGCACAGATCAGTTAGTTCCTCACTTTCCGCGCTGACGCCGAGATCGTTTGCTTGCTTCAGTTAAAGTATAACGTGCCAAGCTTTGTCGACTCGTACATTACACGTCACGCGCTGATGTCACGTGTCGTTACGGGATCTTCAAGGGTTGTGTGTGAAAGCACGCACATATACCGGGTCATCACTGGCAGTGTGAAAGTGCCAAATCTAGCGATCAGGGAACAATTACAGGAACACTTTACCCCTGTTTTTGCCGGAATGGCAGTGTGAAAGGGGCTGTAGACTCAAAAAGCAGCTCGGGTTTCTGAAGGTTGAGTTTCCCAGTGAGTAGTTCAGCTTAGCAAAAACAAATATTAGAGGGAATATTACAGCACCCAACCCTGCCCTGCGAGACCCTCTGCACCTGCTCGAGTGATTCACGTCCAGAAAATGATGATGATGTCACATGTAATCTCAAGATGGGTAGTATATTTCTTTTCAGTTAATTCTCTTCTAGTTCTGCTCTAGAGAATTTTTGAAAACAAAAAACAAGGATAGACACCTGGAGGGTCATCTTCCCATACTCTTGTATTGTAATCAGGAAAAGTGACTCATCTAACCCTTGTCTGTTGCAGATGTTCTTAGTATAAAAACATCAAAAAAATGTGTTAGCATGTAAATCAGTTAGTCTTCCATTCCCATCTTGGGTGATTTTAAAGAAATGCTTCAGTTTAATATAATAAGCTAGATGCTATTTCCGTCTCCATGCTGACTGCAGTAATGTAATGCAATTTTTTATAAAATTCTGTGGGTAAAGGCAATGACAACAATGTTGTCCAGTTGTAAGTCTGTGTATGATGTGAAGGGGTGTAAGGAAGAAGCACAACTCCTTTGAGGTTTTAGGCCTCAGAGAGCTCTTCTGACTAATATAGATCTGGGCCCGGTTTCCCGATGACGCTCACTCTTAGCGCGCTAAGAAGACCTCGAAAGATATATCTTACCAAAGTTGTTTATGTTCCTAAGTGTGTTCCCCGAAGTGTCCCTTAGGAAGCTTCTTATATGCTGGGGAAGCAACGTAGAAAAGGGCACCAAGCCTCTCGTCAGAGGAAGTTGAAGTTTTGCTGGACGTTGCCACCAGGTCGGAGATCACACCCCTATGGTCCACTATAACCTGCACGTTTATGGCCGCGTGTCCCTTTCGCGATGAGTAGCCTACGCCTGATCAATCACTGATGAATTGGCGATAGGGATGAGTGTGCCAGGATGTAAACCCCCGGCATGGCGCAGAAGGGCGTTGGTGACAGTGTGGACGCACCTCTACACCGAGATCTTGATTAGGCCGTAGCTCTCTCCCACGACCTCGATGAATCTCTCTGTAACAAAAAAAAAAAAACGTAGCTCTGGGCATCAGGGCTTAAAACAAAATTCCGCCGCGTTAGCCTGGCATAAGCGCAGGTCTGTGATGGTCAAGCAGCTCCATAATGAGTTGTCTTGGGAGGCAATTTTTTTTTTAATATAGCCACGTCAGGCAAAATGTCAGAAGGCCTTAAGTTTTGCAGAATAAAAAATTTGACATGGACTAAATGACTCCGCATCCGGCTCCTACTTTGATTCAATACAAGGACACGTTGGATCGCTGCTATGGTCGCTTACTGGACACAAACATGATTACCCATTTATAGATCTTAGCCATTTAGAGCCAAATTGTTTGCCAGATTTTAATTATCAAAAAATTGATTGCCAATTCGCTTTAATTACATTATGAAAAAGCCTAGGCTAATTACCACCACATAAAGTCAACTTCATAAATAGGCCTGTATCCATTGCAAACATAATTTATTATGAGTCTTAAAAAATAACATAAAATCATTGTTGAGCCACAACATTGTCAACATACCATAGTTTGACTTGTACTGCGCTGTGCTGATTTCTAAAGACGGCTGTACATTAGCGTCATGAGCTCAAACAATGCTAAGAGAGAGCTTACGAATGGTCCAGACCAACCTTACGAAAGTGTGACTTACAGAAGATATACTTAGCGTACGAACGTGTCGGGAATCGTGCCATAAGGTTAAGAGAGAGGTTAAGGAATAGGTTAAGAACTACTTAGCGATAAGAACGTTTTGGGGAACCGGGCCCTGCTCACTACTGCTTGGATTTCTGCCGGATACACAGTCATACAAGTGGGTGAGCAAACTCCGAATTATCATGGGTTGTTGATGTGTGTTGAAAACCTGTGGAAAAATCCACTAAAGACTTTTCTTCTATCACCATTCAATACGAATGGAAAGGCACAAGGAAACAAGGAGTTCTTGAATATCCACTCACAAGAGGAACGTAGGAGACACATGAACACAGACGTTCAGAACCGACAAATACAAACTGAAAGGACTGGGGCTTTTAAACACAGGATACGTGTGGAAGAATGAGACATACGGGGAATCAAATTAACAATCAACATGAGGAAGAAACTGGGTCACAGGAGCTGTGTTTATACCAGGCATTAACATGCAATCACCGTGAGCCGATCAAGCAGATCATCAACTGACTTTTCTATGTGGATAAATGATCAGATCTGTCTTTCCCACGCAATATTTAAATTAGGGCCGGGACTCGATTAAAAAAATGTATCTAATTAATTAGAGGCTTTGTAATTAATTATTCGAAATTAATCGCATTTTAATTGCATATAAATATTTGACCTGAGAACAGTGAGAAGTAATTTTTTTCACATGGATTTATAGTATACCATTGAATAATGACTGAATATATAAGCTTAAGCAAAAAAATATTGTTTATTTTTGTTCAACCAAGTCTACCAGACCAGTGCAATTTTTGCCATTAAGTGTAGCAATAACATATTTGGAAACAATTTAGAAATAGTACATTTCAGAAATTCAGGAAGCTTATAGGTGCTGGAACCTTCTGTAAAGTGTTTTTTTTTTTTTTAAGTAAAACACAATACTGTCAATTACATTCAGAACATTGGAAACCCTGACTATTAGAAAACATCTCTCTGTTGCTTCAGAGGCCATAACATACTAAGTCCAACTCTCAATAACCTTGGCCAAAACAATAAAGAGTTTAACATAAACTGTTGCACCAACAAAATAATACATAGTTCAACATAAAGTGTAAAGTCCACCCTAGCTGCTACGTATATGTTTTGCGTTGAGGTGATACTTGAGGTTCGATCATGTGCTGCGGTGATATGCGAAGTTGCGAACGCTAGTTGGTGCTCCAGTATAATCGGTCCGCCGAAACTCATCCAGTGAGAAACGTGCCGCGGTGCAAAAATAAGTTATTAAAAATGCGGGATTTTTTTTTTTCTGTAATTAATTAATCTTAGTTAACGCGTTATTTTTTGTGTAATTAATTACTCTCAATTAACACGTTAAAGTCACGGCCCTAATTTAAATAAGTCTGCAGAGAATGGCCCAGTGCAAAGTCAATCTGAAGTGGTGAGTTTTCTTTTGAAAAGCATTTTCCATCACAGGAAATTTTACAAATCAAAAATAAGTGTAGGAGTCCAACTAGTGCTCCACATGGGAGTTCTCCGGCAGTTCTCTTCAGACAGGTCGCGAGAGAGGGGGCAAGGTTTTGCGTGACATCCTGGCTGGATTGCCACGATGGCTGGATTGCATTTACATAACACTGAGATCTGATCACAGTGCATCTTCGACTACCTCTGGACCAGGACATGATGATCAGATCATTGTGTATGTGGACAACATCCGAATACGGGACGCATGTTAATGCCAAATGTAAACGCAGACAGGAAGCAAAAACACACACACCCTTCTGATAGACATTCAAATACACCTTAAGCAACTAATTAAGATCTTCAGTATCACTTAAAAATTACAGGCAGGTGTGTTTGATTAGGGTTGTAGCTACACTTTGCAGGACAGTCGATGACCAGGAGCAGGGTTGGGCACCCCTGGTTTAGAATGTAATCCTGATGTTTAGGCATTTGTCTTGGCTTCCTGCCTTTACTCACAGTGTTTCCTGTTTCCTGAGTCAACTTCTCAGACTAGAGCTACTGTTTGATTCAGAAACACGAGATCAGACTCTGAGATCATATGCACCTCTGAAAGTCTGCATTTAGTTGATTGAAATACAGTTAAAGCAATGAGATTGTGAAATATTGTTAAAGTTAACCTACAATTATTTGTTCCTAAACAGTATTACTCCAGTCTTCAATGTCACTTGATCCTTCAGAAATCATTCTGCTAAGCTGATTTGTGCAAATGAAAGAGCTCTTAATATTGTCAATGTTGAAAACAGTAATACAATCAGTGTTGAAACTTTGATGTATATTTTTTTTTTCAAAATAACAGCATTTATTTTAAAAACATCTTTTTAACATTATAAATATCTTTACTGGCACTTATGATCAATTTAATGCTTCAATTCTGAATAAAAGAAAAAAAAAATAACAAAATCTTACTAACCCCAAACTTTTTCATAGCATATAGAAAGTAGGAGAAATACAGTATTCTTTCTTCATTTTCTACTATTTCATATTTCTCACAACTAAGAAAAGCATCTGTTTTCAGACCATTGTAAACATCTGCTCTAAATTCACTGCAGTGGGCCTGTAAAGTCTAGATTCATATTTCATACTATGAGGAGCAGAGCAGAAGAAAGGCCCAGAACATTATCAGGGACAGCTCACATGGTCTACTCCACCAGGTCCAGCTGTTTTCTCTCTTGCGTGATTATTGGTACACAATGTCAATCACAAATCGGTTTTGGAGGGCTGAAGGTTCAAGGATTCACTTTTATCTCCAAACATATATTTTGTCTATAAGCAAGTATTGTTCTGCTAGGGATCTTCCTTAGTTACAGACAAACATTAACATAAATGAGTGCCGCTAAACTGATTGCTATCCCTCTTTCTCAACTCTTCCGTGTCTCCTGTTTTGCAGATTTTTGGATGATGAGGTAATGGAGGAGTTGAGGAGACACTTAACACTTTTAAATGTGGCATTACTGTCACGCTCAGTGAAGAGAGGAGGGGGTTGCATAGGAAGATGGGAAATATGGAAAGTTCAAGAAGTTCAAGATTGACTTTTGTTAAGGCCAACAGGATCAGCAGATTTAGAAACAGATTTTAAACTAATTTAGCTTGGAGAGACATGCAGTGAGTGAAATGAGTGAAAAACAAAAGGCAGGACATTACTGCGAAGAGAATGTGATGGTGTGAGGCAGCAGCAGAGGGTGAGAGAAACAGGAAGTGACCTGTATGTTTTATGGCTCCACTCTGAACTGGAGAACCCTGGGAGAGTTTAACTCTCAACTGGCACACCCAGGACCTGTCAGTGATTAAAATAAGGGCTAATCGCTCATTTCCTTTGCTCACAAATGTACACTTTTGTCTGTTTGTATTTTTCTAAATGCATTAAAGGCTATTCAGCCCCAATCTCTGCTTCCTTCATGTTAGACATTTAGCTTTTGCCCTAATTGCCTTTATTACAGTTTTAAGACTTGTTGTTGCCTGTTTCTGACTCTTGTCTATCTGCATTCTTCTGTGTAAAAAATAAAAATAATAATAATAATAATAATACAATTTAAAAACTAACATTTTGAAGAATAATCTGTCTTATATAATGGAAGTTAATGGGGATTGGAGCTATCAAGCTTTAAATATATGTGTGTGTGTGTGTGTGTGTGTGTGTATTAGGGGTGGCATGATTCAACTTTTTCATGGTTCGGTTTGTTTCACGGTTTTAGTCACGGTTTTCGGTACAGTTCGGTATGTGCTATGTTTATGGAAAAACTACACTTTCCACAAAAAAAAAAAAAAAAAGAAGAAGAAGATTATTCTATCCAACAACAAGTAACAGCACAAATAAATACAATAGAGTAAAGATACAAACAATAAACAGTGATTTTTCTTTTCTTTTCTTTTTTTGTCAGGTCTAGCATAGGTTTTTAGGTACAGAAAATAAATAAATCAAATGTAAAACAGCATTGCACATTGGACTATATAAATTAAAGATAATTCTTTATTAAAGTTACAAAAGTTTTTTAATCAAGAGCAGTGAGTGGTTTCTTTGTTGTTGCTGTTTGAATAATATAGAGACTGTCACTTTAAGAGAATGCACTGCTACAGTAGGCCTACGTTTAGCCAACTATGTTGCGTCCTCTGGCTCTATAATGTTTAAACTGACAAAGCTTAAATTAGTTTAGTTTAAATACATATTAACGTGTGATGTTCAGGTCATAAGGCATTTACATTGAACAAGAGCGAATGATTTGTCTAGGTATACAATTTTTTTAACACTATTGTTGTAATGTCTGGGAATCCAGAATGTGCATCCATCAACAGAAACATATACAGTATTAGTTGAACCCAGTTTGTTTTACGTGCTACAAATGCTTTGTCAGATTTAAAATTCCAAATCTTCTGAAGTTATGCAATAGTTTTTTTTTTTTTTTTTGTGATGGATAGACTTAAGGTTATTAAGTTTATTCACTTAAGATCATAAATTCACTTTTAAAAAAATCTTTGAAATAAACTGCCAAATTGAAATATGATACCTTTAGATGTGTCATACCAGATTTGAAGTCAAAACCGAATTCAGTTTAGGTTCATCACATAAAGCTCTTTTTTTTTAAAGAAAGAGTTACTATTTTAAAATGGTCACACTTTAATATAAGGTCAAATTCTTGTTAGCAATCCATTAACTTCAACTTTTGCCTCAATAAACTCCCAAGTTTCTGCTTATTAATAGTAAGATAATTGTTAAGCTTAGGCATTGGCTAGGATTAGTGACATAGAATATGGTCGTGCAGAATACAGTGTCTCACAGAAGTGAGTACACCCCTCACGTTTTTGTGAATATTATATCTTATCATGTGACTGAAGACTCAACACTGAAGAAATGACACTTTGCTACAATGTAAAGTAGTGAATTTACAGCTTGCATAACGGTGCAAAGGGTTAAGGCAGTGCTGAAAAATAATGGTGGCCACACAATATATTGACACTTTTGGGCCAAATTTTGACATTTTCACTTGAGGGGTTTACTCACTTTTGTGGCCAGCAGTTTAGATAATGGCTGTGTGTTTAGTTATTTTGAGGGGACAACAAATTTACACTGTTATACAAGCTGTACACCCACTACTTTACATTGTAGCAAAGTGTCATTTCTTTAGTGTTGTCACGTGGAAAGATATAATCAAATATTTACAAAAATGTGAGGGGTTTACTCACTTCTGTGAGATACTGTATCTTTTCTGTCTCATCATACTAGTGCAGATGCTAATGATGAGTGAACAGCACTCATCATTAGCATCTGCACTAGTATGATGATGAGACAGAAAAGATATGAGACATAATGCAATCAGCAGGGTTGAAGGACATTTCATCTCTTTTTTTCAAGCAGATGCGCATCTGCAAAAGCAATGGCAGATGATCAAAGTGAACAAATAAAAGAAACGCTTCAGAGACCCTGAGAGAACAAAACTCCACCTTGAGGTGGAGTTAATCAGAGACATGGGCTTAATCTGACTGTGGTTATGCAGGTGCTTGGAAGGTTACGGCTCCACACGCTTCTACGCATTCACACTAATCTGTGATTGATAAGACTTGGGCCAAAAACCTTTTCATCCGAGTGCATTTGCTCTGTGGTGTGCCAAGAATTCAAATCAGATTTAAATACTGCAGACTGCTAGCGCTCATGCTTGTCTATCATCATGACTGGCTCTTCATTTAGTGTACATGTTATAAAGACTGTGGCCAATTCTATTACTAACAAAGCCTCATGAGCCATGACACTCATGACTGTTCAAAGGTTTGAGGTTGGTATGATTTTTATTTTACACCAAGTGTAATCTTTGATGACCAGTTGACTTGCAAAGACCAGAGTCCCAAAACTGCTAGATTTTGCAGGTTTGCATTGCACAACCTCAGAAAGATCAGATCCTTTCTAACGGAGCATGCTGCACAACTCCTTGTCCAGGCCCTTGCCTTTTCTAGGCTGGACTACTGCAATGCTCTTCGGGCTGGATTTCCATCATGCACAGTCAAACCTTTACAGATTATTCAGAATGCAGCGGCACGACTGGTCTTTTAAAAGCCAAAAAAAAAGCCCATGTTACACCTCTCATTATCTCTCTGCACTGGCTGCTGGTTACGGCTTGCATAAAGTTCAAGACATTGATGCTTGCATAAAGATCAGCCTCAGCACCTGCCACGCCTCAGGGTACCATCACAGAAAGGCTCAAAATCACTTTCCAGAACATTTGCCTTTACTGTTCCTGGCTGGTGGTATGATGTTCCAACCCCTATCCAGAATGCTGATTCCCTGACAATTTTCAAGCGACAGCTGAAAACTCATCTCTTTTTTCACTCTCTGACTTCATCCTAAAAACAATTTTTTCTTTCATCTTTCTCTGTCTAGCTTGTACTGATTTGAGCAGTGCTTGAAACTTGGTATGACAAGAACTGCCTGTGTTGATTTGCCTCTTTAAGATCGCTTGATGTACAGTATTCCCCAATTGTAAGCCGCTTTGGATAAAAGTGTCTGCTAAATGAATAAATATAAAGGTTGTCTAAAGCACAGCAGGTTGGATTGATACTGTTGAGCAGAACAGAAAATATGAGTCAGGAAATCAGGAAGACACATAGCAGGGGACGGGACATGAAGGCCAGCAGGGAATTGGCCTGGTCACTTGTGTTGGCCCAGGAAATAACAAATTTCATGTATTTGATCTTTGTTACCGTAAAAGCAGGAAATTAATGATCTTTGTTACCTTAAAATGCAGGAATGTGATCATTTTGCATGTGTGGAAAAATGGGAGGAAGAGAATCTGTAAAACAGCTGGATAGCGGCCATGGATTAACATTATCTTTAGAAAACCTTGTTATATTTTCAATGGTTGAAATAGAAAAGGCTGTGCCTTATGTGTAGACTAAACCCAGATAGGGTAATGCTTTATTTTGGTAAAAACTACCAACAGATCACGTATTCACCCAAAGAGCGTTTCAAGGATATGTTGGGGTAAAAACATGCACTGGAGGGCATCTCACAGGATGTTTGTATCTACTCTCAAAAATAACGTGATTTTCTGGGTCTTTGCTAGATTGTTGCCAGGCATTTGCTAAGGAAATTTGGGTGATTACTGAAATGTTGCTACAACATGTCAAAACAAACCGTAGACTGTTTGGCAATTCATATTTAATGGGCCATATATTGGTGTATTTTGGAAATGTGCATAATATATTTGGCAGAAGGGGCGAGGGTACTTGTGGCTTTTAAGAAAGGAGAGATTTGCTGGATAATACAACTGCTGAATAATGAGCAGCTTAAATCACTATGGCCTATTCCATGCCTCTGTTTTCATACATTGTTTTGCACAATGATCGTCATTTCTGACTCGGATTGTGGAGTTGTGGAGGCTCAGTAGACTTTCCAAATTATTAATTTACTATTTGAAGGACAGGCAGTATACAGTGTTGTCTAATATTTAGTAAACAGCTTCACACTCGCTCAGCATTAACGGTAGCCAGAACCTTGTCTGTGAAGTCAGAGGTCAAAATACTTGACTTCCAGAGCTACAAAACACATCACGCTCATGGTTCACCTTTGTTTGATTGATTAGGACCTTTAGACCTCTATGTTTCACCCGGCCCTCTTCATAAAAACCTAAAACTATACGTTTTGTTCTTGGCTGTAATCTGGCACCTTAGTTTTTAGTTAATCACTTTTAGTCCTGTACTCTCCATCTGTCTGAATAAGTGTAATTTATGGATGAACAGGTGGGACATGTCCCAGCCACTTTTTTGCCAAGGATGGCCTCTGTTAAAATGGCTTCCAAACCATGCACATCATTTATCATCATTATGCCTCTCATAACCCAGATGCCTCTCTTAACCTGGGATGTTGTTTCACGCTTTGTTGACGTAGATGTGCTCTGTGTGAATTGCATCCAGTACATGGTACTTTCTTTGATCAGATGGAGTGCATCTTTCATGTAATTCTCCTTCACTCTTAACAGGATCTCAGATCAGTTGGCTGACAGTGGATTAGGAGCAGGGGGTTTTTGTGTGCACTAGACAGCAGGGCGTCTGTTTATCAATCTGTCCCATCATAGTAGAACTTGGTTTGTTCACTGGATTTAAGTTCTTACCATGCAAATCTCTAGACATAAACACAAACACAAGCCTGTTTCACTGTCCTTTTCCTTGAGAGACTGCACTGAGAAGTTTCATTTTATCAGCATTAGTTGATTTTGGTTACAAAGATAACAGATCCTCACAACAGGGCAGAATTGATACACATCTAATATCACACGTACAGCATGTACAAATGGCTTTTTTATATATAGTTAGAAGATTTGTGTAGCTACATCAGGGTGATGATTGAATGATGCATGTTTTGGCTTATCAGTGAGTTCAGATCAAGTCAAGGAACAGCAAATAATTAAACCTAAAAAAACTCATATGTTTGATTCACAACTTGTCATGCACTAAAAATATATGTTCAATGTGGTGTTGAGAGCACTGGATGGCGCCATAGAGCTTTAAAAATGGTAAGCGGAGTTTGCCATCTAGTGGTCATGTTTTAAAATGTAAAAAACAAAACAAATGGTTGGATAATGTTGAATATACTCGTTTAGTGCCTATTCAGAAGTGTGCCGTGTACACTGTAACATAGCTGGTTGGAGCTAAACTCTGCAGAACAGTTTTAACACGAGTATTATAACTTGTGTTGCTCATGTTCCTTGTGATTGATTACTGTAAAGGCACTGACTTTTATCTTATTCAAATCTGTATGTCATTTAAACTAATTTGTAAATTTCTGTATGTGAACTGCAGGGAATGCCTGGTCCCCTTGGTCCCCAGGGGCCCTCAGGCCCTAACGGTCGACAGGGAGACCCTGGTCTCCAGGGCCCTAAAGGAGAGAAAGGAGACCATGGCAGAGGAGGCGTTATGGGTCCAAAAGGAAGTGTGGTGAGTCTTCTGTCTTGCTCCCTGCTTCTGCTGTTATGTTATGATAAGACTTAAAACAGTAGGTTTAGATGGAATTGAAGCTGCCTTTTCATTATCTCCAGCATTTATGTATGATTGACAAGCTTTTGCTTCCTAATGGCAGTTGCATTGAACTTTCAGATCGTCGTGAAGCAGCTGTTACCTTCTGCTTATTCACCTTGATAAAATGAATGAATGATGAATGTTTGAATTATATATCCACACAAAATAAATGACCACGACCGTGACCATGATTATGAAATATATTTCAGACATAATCATTCAAATGCATTTTACAGAAATGTAAAAGTATTATGAGAATAACATTTTATTTGATGTTTTGAATTTATTTTAAATTGCAATATTACCTTATATTCTTAGTGTTGATTAGATTTTGTAACTGGCTGTATTTAATAAGATTCAATGTGATGGTCACATTAGGTCTAGCCACATAAGTTTAAATCGTTCAGTAGCAGAAATAATACACACAATGTTTCAGATTTTGAAGCCTCCTTGTACCATATAATTCTCTTTAAAACAATCTCAGGAGTAGTTCTGAGAGTGGGTTAAAGAGTAAACCTTTGCATGAAATGAGATGAAAAGCTGTTGTGTTTGTGGCTTTCTTTAGGGAATGGAGGGTTATCCAGGGTTTAATGGAGCAGATGGTGTTCCGGTGAGTGTCATTTTGTTTATATCCACAGTAATACGTTTAACGCTGTCATTAGGCATAAATCAAGCAGAGTTTTACTAAACGGCAACAAGAGAAATATGATAAAAGACACCAAAGTTTAATAAACAGCTACATTTATTTAAACTAATCATGGGAATAAACAAACCTACCATCCAGTAATGTAATTCAGATATCATAAATACCTTTCCTCAGTTTTGGATTGTTTGCCTAGTGGGAAAACCTGAAGGTATACCTGGATATGTTGGTCAAGTCTTTGTTTCTGATCTCTCATCAGGGCCATCCTGGGCCGCCTGGGCCTCGTGGAAAACCAGGAGCTGACGGTTGTAACGGGACCCGGGGAGAATCAGGAACACCAGGCCTTCCAGGATTCGATGGTGGACCTGGAATATCAGTACGAGTGTTCATTTACACACAGCTTATCTAACCCATAATGCTTTTATTTTCTCTCTCAATCAGTTCGTCTCTGTGCACTTGCCTATCTCTAAATGTAATATTCTCTAGGGCCGGCCAGGAATGAAGGGAGATAAGGGTGACCCTTTAGATCTGTGGGTCTATATGCAAAGATTCAGGGTAAGAGGAACTAAACGTTTCACCAGAGGATACAGAAACCAGTTTTAGTGTAACTTAACCCTTTATTACGTTTACATTTACTATAAATTGAGTAAATGGATTTAAATGCATAATTCTCTGACATACTACAGGGAGATCCAGGAGATCCAGGTCTTCCAGGATTTGATGTAAGTTTGATTTTCATCAGAACTGAAACAGAACCATCAAAGATGAAGGGGAAAGGTTTTCTAAAATATTTCATTGCACCCTTACAGGGACCAACTGGTAACCCAGGGTACAGAGGAATGCCAGGATTTCAAGGTCCTTTGGTGAGTTAGTCACACACACAATAAATTAACAGGGATAATAAAAGTTATATTTATAATTAGAGCTGCTTTAATTAGGGCTGTCAGTGTAACTCGTCAATTTGGTGTGATTATTTATGGAAAAGATAATGTGTTAAAAAATGTTATGCAGTTGCTGATAAACATGATGCAGGATGACGACTGTGTGATGCAGCATATAGAAAACAGTTATATGCCCCTAAAGTTCAGGACATAAGGACAAAAAATGGGGTTTTGTCTTATATTTATTTCATATGGTAAAATTTACTAATATCACACAAAGAGAATGTTATTTTCCCAAATATCAAATATTGTTTTTAATTGTTTCTTTGCAATGATTTAAAAATAAACTTGAAACACTGAACTGTATTTAATCAAAACTTCTTCTTCCTTATTATTATCTTTCTTTAGGGTCCTCCTGGCGTTAAAGGTGTTAAAGGACAAAAGGTAAGTAAAACAACATGTTTTGCTTGATTTTATTATAAAAATGTACTTTTGCGTTTAAGACAGCATACATTGGTTATTCAACTTCTCCCAATTTGATGTTAATGTGTTGTGTCTGTACAGGGTGAAAGCAGTAAAAAAATTAAAGGAATGAAAGGAGAATTGGTGAGACAAATTTGTAGCATCTTATTTCAGACTAATATCACGGTCTATAATCTGCACTGTTAACAGATATGCTAACAGTTTTATATAACAGTTTATATAACAGTTGCTAATTTTATATCCGCACCACAGGGGGAGGATGGAGAGCAGGGCCCACCGGGACCTTACCCCCAAATCGGCACAAAATTGCAGGCAAGAAGAATATTTATGAGTTTATGAGAATATTGCAAGGAGAGCACATTACATGTCTGCTGTCATTTTCATCTCTCTCATTTGTTTTTAACAGGGTAAAAAAGGCTTGAAAGGTTTTAAAGGTGAAAAAGGAGAGGAGGTAGGTGGCTTTTTTTTTTGACAAAAAAAAAAAACATTTTACAGTCTTACAGAGGGTATTATTATTCTTTTTTCAGATTTTAATGGTTAGATAAAATATGTTATTGAAATGTAATCATGAGTTATCATTCAAGTAGATAAGAGTCAATCGAAAATAGCTGATAATGTCGCCACTGAGTGAACCTGCAGGGACTTTGGCACTATCTTGATAGTAATATTTTGTATTTCAGGGGTATTTATCTACCAAAGGAGAGACTGGTGTGTCAGGGTTTCCAGGACACCGGGTATGATTGATTAAGAGCTGAAATTCCTTCATTAACCCCCCACAATCACAATGTATTAACCAGATAGGTCTTTAACAAGCACATCAGAGAACGGACATTTACCTTTTTTGCTTTTTTTTCTAATCTGATCGTTTTTGCATATGCACACATATATTTCACATTTTTATCTAAATTATTTAACCAATTTTTTAATAATTACAGGGGAACCCAGGACGAAATGGCTTTCCTGGACCTATGGTATGTCATTTTGATCTTTTTCGCAGTAGTTCTTTGGTATTTGTGCATTTGTGTGGACTTGAGCATTTCTTGAAGTCTCTCTCCATTCCTACAGGGAGAGACTGGACTTCCAGGTTTCCCAGGAAGTTCCGGCCGCAAAGTATGAATCCATTCCTGATTTAGCGCTGGTTTATCGTGTCACACCTTACCATTCAATATGCATCAAACGTTGTATGACCTAAATGCATATCATTCAACAGGGAGACAGAGGAGAACCTGGAGAACTGATCGTTCCTTTCAATGATACTGGAGGTACTCAAAATAATGCAAAAAAGGATTATAGCTGTTTAATATCTGCCTTTTAGTAGTCCTAATCCAACTTTCAATAAACAGTGCAGTTTCTCATTTCTTTTTTTTTTTACTTTGTGTCTCTTTCTCTTGTTTATGTAGTGGGTCCTCCAGGACCTCCGGGAGAGCGTGGCCCAATCGGAAGATATGGTCCTAAGGGTGCTAAAGGAATGCCGGGGCCCCCAGGCCCCCCTCCCACTGAACAACAAACAGGTGTTTTTTCAATCTAAAATGGAAATTCTGTCATTATCTGTTGGTGGAAACTTGTATGTCTTCTGTCTGTAAAATCACACAAGAAGTTTAGACGAGAAATGCTGCTGTTTGCCATGCTTTGCATTCAATGAAACAGCTTGGATATCATTCCCATTGTGAGGCAAAATTATAAATGGTATATTGTGAAAAGGTTTTGCCCTTTGTCAGAACTCTCAATTTGATTCACACTTTTCAGTTTCACGAGTTTAACATGCATTTGGGAATGCAATGTGTGCCAGTCATGCTTTTTTATGTTTGCATAATTTCTAACAGTTTCCCAATTTAATTTTGACCTTAATCAAAAAAAAATTTAAACTCACTGCCCTTAATCTTTTGCCAGTTTGTCCCTGTAGTATTGAAATTTTTTTTATATTGATGTCATTTAAGTTATCATATCGAAGTTAGAAATGATCTTGATAACACTAGTTCACACTAAGGAGTAAACTTGCTGTATCACGATAAGTGACATGGCACATCGACATCAAACTTCAAACTCATGTTTTTGACAGGTCTGAGATTAAAATTTTATAAGATTTTTATAGCACATGAGTCATATGGAGTTCTTTTATGGTAATTTTATGATGCTGCTTCTGACGTTTTTGGAGCTTGACAGCCCATGGTCTCTGTATCCCTTTTTTGTATCGTTAAAAGGAACTGTGTAAACACCTATTTTTGTTCATCCACAGATGAATGAATGTCATATGGGGTTGGCATTTATATTATAATCAGAAATGTTTTGAATGAACCTTTTTAACTATTTTGAACACATTTTCAAATACGTATGGGCTTAGACGTTACTTTATCCAAGCTCTGTCACTGATATGATTGGTTCTCTGATTCACAGTGGATTTGTGGGGTCCAGAGGGACCACAGGGATCAAAGGGAGCCAAAGGTGAGACTGGAGAACCTGGTAATCCTGCCACTGGGCCGGGGCTACCTGGCCTTGATGGGAAGCCTGGATTACCTGGACCACCTGGACCCAAGGGATCACGTAAGTGGGAATTTTTGCTTTAACATTTTCCCATAATTCTTTGATGCCTATAAATTAATTTATTCGAAACAGAAAAGCTTTGTAACAATTCAAAACTCATTATTATCAACTTGAATCAATTTAATGAATCCTTTCTGAATAGAGAATTTGATCCTGAAAGAAGTATTAAAGATTATTAATGTCTTGATACAGTGGAAGAATTCTTCAAAGGCGCACCAGGACCACGTGGACGTCCAGGAAATGCAGGGAAAAAAGGACAGAAGGGTAAGATCAGTGCTGAAGTTATTAAGCTGCTGGGGTTATTTGGATGTCATGGTGTTAAAAAAAAATATTATGAATGAATGAACAAGATTGTTTCACGTTCTGCATGATATTTTGGGAACCTTATTTATTTTAGAGCATAATGAAGAGTTCTTCTCTTCTCTGTTGTTGTCATGTGTTGTCTTTGTTAATCCAGCTATACCGGTGATGATTTGTATTATTTTATCAGGTGACCATGGTCTATGTGAATGCGATGTAAGATCCCCACCTGGTCCTCCGGGTCCTCCTGGTGAAACTGGGGACTTTGGCATGGCAGGCGAGTGGGGTCAGGTGGGTGATCAAGGAGAGCCGGGGACCAGAGGTGTGGACGGTGCACCTGTAAGTAGACACACACCATGACTTCATGCCTTGTTGACAAGTTCTCCCAAAATTTGTCATTGTTTACTCACCCTCAAGTTGTTATAAACCTATATGTCTTTTTTGGTACTGGTATGTTGGTAAACAAACAGTTGACGGTTAGGGCTGGGTACCGAACTTAGATACCTTTATGGTATCGAACGAAAAACTTCGATACTATGAGTATCGAAAAATAATTTATCTTACGGTGTCAAATTTCGGTTCCAAAAGCCAAGCGGCCGTTTTTTTTTTTTTTTGCTGAGCGGCTGTGTCTGTGTGAGCTTGTAGCATACATGCATGTAAGGACCCAAATTCGCCGTGATTGGCTGTCCACCACCACGTGACGTGACGGGGAGGATTTCTGAAGATACTCACAGTCACACAACACAACTGTAGTTGTTTTTTCTAAAAACGTTACCAGCTACACTTTATAAAAGTGGATGCCGAGTCAGCAAAGTGCAACATATGCGATAAGAGTATTGCAACCAAAGCCGGTGTTAATGAAGCATTTGTTTGGATGAGTGTTTTGCCCTCCCTCCCTGTTTAGTTTGGTCTACTCGATGCGTATCTTGAAACATGCCCCCTTTCACGTCGTCTAAAAAACAGAGAGAGACAGATTTATCCGGTACAGCGAATTTCTCTAAGCAGCAGGCCACTGTATACGTTCACTTAAAACATAACCGACTGTGTTTACGAGAATACTTGCAGAGACCATTATTTTGATTTAATTGTGTATGTATGTGTTAATTCAGAAGTTACGATACTCGAAAGATGAATTCATTCTCTGTACGCGCATTGTCTGAAATGCTGCTCACAGCGCGTGCTTTGAATGAGTGAGCACAAGCTCCGAACGCGCACGAATTGTTTAAAATGCTTGAATCAGCAATATTTAGAAACAAATGCAAAAACGATCGGCCATGATCTGTTTCACCCCTGCAAGCGAGTGAACAACTCAAATCAAGATAGGAATTTTACATCACTATTCACAATAGCACATCGGACTGGAAAACACAATAGCCCCGGGACGTCAGGATAGCGATTTTAAGAGCCCTGCACCTCAGATCTATCAAGTATGTGAAACACTGGTTTCGTTAAACAAAATAAATGATTATTTTAAAAGATTGACTCAAAAGAATCATCGGTTCACTAATTGGATCATGAACTTTTATTACCGAGCCAAAGATTATCTATTATTAAACATCTTGAATGAATAAAGACGTCAAGTTAATCTGTAAAGCACATAAAGTTATCGTTTGAGTTTATAAACTTCTATTTCATGCATGATTGATATGGATCTGCTAACTGAATGCAAAGTGTGAGTTCTAGAAGAATGTTTGTGTCTTGATGAGCATGTATCCCTCACTAGGAGTCGCTAAATGAACAGCTGCTGTTCTTTTTTTTCTTCTTTTTTAGGATCAGTTGCCCTATTGGTTAAAATCACCAAACTGTTCACTTAAATATTAAATTAATGACATAAAAACAGGGGTGTTTGCATTATGATGTGGTGGGCTGCTGTGGGCCAGAAAGTCCAGGGCAACTTTTTGGTCCCAGTCCGCCCCTGAATGGTGCACCCCTATCCAAAAAGCACAACAAGTTGTATTAATAATGTTATCCTGAGTGTGAAGTGTTACCAGAATTTGTTTTAATTAAGGTGAAAAATAAAAGTGTTGTGTTTAATGTATTTGTGCTGATGTTGAAATGGATTTTAAAATATATGGTATCGAAAAAAGTATCGTTAGGAACCGGTATAGAAACTGAGGTATCGAAATTGGCACCGGATCGAAAGATTTTGAACAATACCCAGCCCTATTGACGGTAGTCATTTACTTGGAAGGTTACCAGCAACTGTTTGTTTAATCTGTCCCTTGAGTCATTTTGACCCGAAACTGATTTTCAAAAATATTCCTAAAACGGTCTGTTTATTGTTCCAGTCCAAGATTTCTTTACTTTTGTCCCAATTGCACTATACATACACACACACACACACACACACACACACACAAACACAAAAACTGAGTGGATTCAAGAGTTTAATTGGGTGCAATAAAAAAAAATAACAGAAGTGTCCCTAGTGGGTAATTTTGACCCATATAGGAATGAATGTAATTCATGAGAAAACTTTTTATTACTTATATATATATTATACAAAATCTGAGACAATCCTGTAAACATTTATACCCAAACAAAGAGACTACAGAATATCCCAATGCAGAAAACATTCACGTACACCCACAAACACACACATGCTACATAGGATCCTAAAGGCCCCTCTAGTAGCTGTAAAAAATCTGTTGGATTTTGATAAAACAGAACTGAATTTTTGTGAAATAATGTACAAAAACTGCTTATTTGCTTATATATATATTTTTTTAAATGTACAGAATAAAATGTAATTATAATTAAAACCACCAAAAAATAATAGAAAAACCTACATGACGATTTAGGGAAAAAAAGGAAAAAAGGATAATTATAAGACATCTGGACCAAAATAAAATCTTCTTTTTTTTTCATTTTTAGCTTTCTGGTCATTTCGACCGAGGAAAGACATTTTTATTATAGATTTGGGAGGGACGGGTGAGGCTTAAAAACATTCTTCAAAATATTTTATTTTGTTTTCATCAGAAGAAACAAGTTTACAACTTGAGACGGAGTAAATGATGGCAGTTTCATTTCCTGGGTGAACTATTCCTTTAAGATCACCTGATATACATGCATTTGCATTGGCAAATCTTTCAATTTTACAGGGTTTCCCTGGTGCAAGAGGATCACCTGGACCTAAAGGCAGAAAAGGAGAGCTGAGATTAGCTACTCAGAAAGGTGCAATAATCTTCCATTACATGTTAGGTACGAGAGTAGATATACATTTTAATACTTTGCCTGCACTTGTGAAATACAGGACAACCTGGTGACCCAGGGGACCCAGGTGCTAAAGGCTTTCAAGGAGTGCAAGGAAGGACTGGGCTTGATGGACAAGATGGGGAATCAGGTTTTCAAGGACCTCCTGTAAGTCTTTATCTGATCACTCAAAAAACAGCTCTGATTAAAAAAAAAAAAAAAACTAAATAGATATTGATCAAGTGATGCCAGCTTTAATTAAACTGCAGTTGTAATTCATAATTATCAACATGCTCATTTTCCTTCAGGGAGAAGGTCCCGTAGGTGAGCCTGGAGACAAGGGATACCAAGGTCAGGACGGTCCTCCAGGTCTAATAGGTGAAAGAGGACAGCCTGGTCAAGTTTTTGGAGCAACTAAAGGTCTAAGGGGCCTTCCTGGAGACGAAGGACAAGTTGGTATTGATGGAGAAGAAGGGATACCTGGTGTTCCAGGTGTGTAACAGTATCACTGATATACTATTAGAGTTCTTGTTGATATTCTAAATTTGATTTATTTTTTACATGTTCTGTTTTCACATTGATTTTAGTTTCAGTAATTGTATAGTGTTTTGTCATTTTTAGCACAGTTTATAATGTATGGTTTTATTAATTTAATGTATTTGAGTTATTTTAAAAGATAAACTAAAATAAGCTGAAAAAAGATTTATTTTATTTAGTATTTATATCAAAAAAAAAAAATTATGGTTTTAGTTTAAGTTAACGGTGTTAACCCTGGTGTTTAAAAATAAGAAAAAACAAGATTTATTTTAATCGTATACCTTTCTTTTATTATTTTAATTCATGATTATCTTGCATGTGTTTTACAGGAGACTGTAGTCCACAAGGAGACGATCAGTGGAGTATTCCAGGTAAAGATCTCACTCCTGCCTTAGTGCTTCAACACATAGCTGTTATTCCAATATTTTTCGTCAATAACCGTGCTTGGGCATTATTAACCTAGTCATCTAATTAAGTTTTCTTGCAAGTTGAAGAAACTACAAGCATGCAATGTAGTAGGTTATATTGGCAGTTAAGTGAGTTACATTTGAGAACATGTCTCTGACATGCAGTGGTCTTCCTTATCTAACACACTCTATTTAACTTATTAGTAGAGACTTCAAGACCTGAAGTGGGTCAGAATAGATAGAACAAGAGATGCATGTCAGATCTGCGTCATGTTCAGCAGCAGCAGTTTATAAAGGATCAGCAGCCAGTCTGTTAATCAAAGATCAAAAGAGAAAAGAGGAAATCAATTGTAGCTTTAAAGACTCATCTATATTTGTGACCCTGGACCACAAAACCGGGAATTTCTTGAAATTGAGATTTATAAAACACCTGTAAGCTGGATAAATAAGCTTTCCATTGATGTATGGCTATTAGGATCAGACAATATTTGACTGAGATACAACTATTTGAAAATCTGGAATCTGAGGGTGCAAAAAAAAAAAAATTCACCTTTAAAGTTGTGTAAATGAAGTTCTTAGCAATGCATATTACTAATCAAAAATGAAGTTTTTATATATTTACGGTAGGAAATTTGATTTTGTGTTTTGTGCTCCAGGATCATATTTAATTTAGAATGTATTCAATTTCTGTATATTCCCTACTTCCTGAAGGGTACAGGTAAATATAACATTAATTATAATGGGTTTATGTGAAGATTGTTTTAAGTTCACTTAAAATGTAAGTCTAATAAATGTTCAAATTGATAGCTCTTGTAATGTTGAATGGCTATAATCAATGGTTAAATATTAGGAGAAAAAAAATTAATAGAGACTTCAGTAGAATTGGTATCAGTGGTACTGGTCATAAAAAGATGCCATTATACAAATATTTAAAAAATGTATGTTGTTTCTATATTAATTTTAAATTTGAATGTGAAATAATTGCAAAGTCATTTTAAAAAACTTAAATGTTAGGTGGGTATTTTGCGGTCATTTTCAGAAAATTGTGCAATTAACTAGTAAATCTTTTAATCGATTGACACTTTTTGCCTAAATCGGCTGGTTTTTAATAGATTTTAGTTTTTTACAGAATCAGCTGGTTTTAGCTGGATTAAGCAGGTTAACTTTTGTTTTGTTTTGGGCTAAATCGTTCTAGCTTTGAAAATTATTAAACTAAAACTTAAAATATTTCAAATGTAATACTACCTTCAAACTTAAAACTTCTTCAAACTTTCTGCCTAGGCTTTCTCAAACCAGATAAAAATGTATCTACAATCTGTGCTCCTCTAGTTAGATTATTACAGCTCTTCAGCAAGTAACTTAGCCTGAACCGCTTAATTCACAGACTCTATTAAAACTTCAGCATTAGTTGTGATATCTAATTTATTATTAAGATCATTACAGATATCTGGTTCTAGTATGTGTTATTTCAGTTTGCTCCATACAGAGCAACATTTTAGATCGAAAATGATTTTGATGGAACAGGCTATTTAAAACTGTTAAATTGTGTTTTTGTGTTTTCCTTCATGTTAATCTTATTACAGTGGAATGTATTGGTGATCCCGGGCCCCCTGGAGAGAGAGGGCCGCCTGGACTTCCAGGGTTAGATGGATTTCCCGGTAATGGATGTAATCTTGTAAAATGTTATTATTGTAAAATATCCAGTAATTCTTAATATTGTACAATACCAAGTAATTCATTTATTTCTGGTCTCATTATGGCTGCCCATATATGTATGTTCTAGGACTGCAAGGTGATAAAGGCTCATCAGGTCTTTTTGGAGAACCTGGAGCCAAAGGAGAGAAAGGAGATCAAGCAATAGTAGGCCCACCTGGACCAAGAGGTAAGCACTGGGAAGCCTGTGCCTTTCTTTATATTTTATTGAATTATTCTTGTGTATACTTCTGTCTGTCTCCTTTTCTCAGCTCTGATCATTTGATTTCGACCACATAGGTTTTGCTGGACCTCGGGGCGACTTTGGAATTCCTGGTACCAAAGGTGTGGAAGGAGCACCTGGCCTTTCTGGTAAACCAGGTTTGGATGGATTTTTAGGGGAAAAGGGTGAACATGGTGAAGTTTTAGGAGCTTCTCCTGGTGCTGCTGGAGACCCAGGACTGCCTGGACAGAGGGGTGACACTGGTCCTCGAGGAGACCCAGGACCTCAAGGACACCAAGGTGAGATACCCACCTGTTTAACCCATAGTGACGGATACATGCTGAATCTATAGAGCCAGCAGACTTTGTAAAACTATTTCAAACTTTCAGGCAAGTTTCAAAGCTTGTCTTAGCAAACATTTATTTTTTAGTTTCTTCCTACCACATATAAAGGTCATAGTTAAAAAAATGCTTTGAGAGTGTCAGTAAAACAAATGCAATCTATGGTCTATTGTTATTACTATTTTATTTTTTATTTTTTTTGGTGGATATGTGGATAATTTCTGTGATTTGTAAAATTCTATTTAAACATGTATGCCACCACATGCATCTTTTTTGCCACTTCTCCAACCAGAAGCTCAGAAGTGACAGTCTGTCTATGAATAAGATGAATCTATTGTTCTTGAGACTCACTAAAGGATGCAATGTCACACAGGTTTGGAGGGAATGCCAGGTATGATTGGCCTTAAGGGTGAAAGTGGCCCTTCAGGTCTTCAAGGAGAGACAGGAACACCTGGACCACCAGGAACATTTGGCTTTCCTGGGCAGCCTGGTCAAGTAGGACCTCCCGGACCACCTGGAACAACCGGAGAGCCAGGTAACTCAACTGATACTGAAAACCTAGGTTAAAAATATTACCTAGTGTACTAAACTCTTATTAGGGGCTTTTAGACCGGGTGGTTAAAGGAACTTATTATAAGATGTTGCCACTTAGGTGAATTACATTTCCCCCTAGGGCCATTTTTCTGGTTGCATTCACATTGCCAGTAAGAAATCTTAAGTGACTTAAGCCGGCCAACAGTAACATAACTTAAACTGCATTCAACAATCCTCAAACAATCCAATGCTGGTGTTTTGTATGTTATGCGTTCAACCAGTAAACATACAATAGTTTCTAATGTGCTGGCTTAGAACCTAATTTGAAGTAGGAGATACATGTTCCTACAACTAAACTGACTCCCAGTTCCTGAGGTGCACATGCCAGAAAGACCAAAAATCAGCTACTTCTTCCATTCCTCTGGTGTGAATTAGTGGTCGAACGATATGTGTTTTTTTACTGCAGATGCCGATATTTTGGAAAGCAGGGAGGGGGTAGCCGATATAAAGCCGTTATGATTTTATTTATTTTTATTTATTTATTTTATTATTATTATTAATATTTAAGAAATTTTAAATCATTTGACAGTGGATTAAAAAGTAAATGTGTAAAATAAACATGTTTATACTTTAGATTACAGTATTTTTCACAAATAAATAAATATTGAATACAAATATGCTTAAAAAGAAAATAAAAACACTGTAACCAACAGGGCACTCAATATTCTGGGAAGTTTGTGTGCACTGGGAATCATATCATATCATATACAGCACACAGTGAAAATGACATGAATATGACAGTGGGCAAATGCATAAAGCACAGCATAATTTGAAATTATGAGTTTAAAGTTTAAATTCAATTCACACGGACCGACCGTCACACACAGAACACCTGATCATGCTGAATACACACTTCACAAGATCTCACAGCTGGATTCGAGTAAGTTTGCAAGGTTTGTGAAATGAAATGTTCATTAGTCATTCAAAGATTTGTTTAAATTATATAAATGTGTATTTGTTTAATGCCTCAAACACATCGGCCAAACAGAAAAACTTATCGGCCACTGAATGTCCCTATTGCATGATTTTTCTTTACTCTCTGGTCCAACTCGACAATATAAATCAAATGGTTATGATTAGTAAGGAATTTCATGGATTCTATGGTCTTTAGGATCACAAGCATAAATTAATTCAAGTGTGTCCAAACATTTGACTGGTGGTGCATATAATACATTACATTTGATTTAAGTGGAATGAAGCAAAATGTATTTTTCCCCACAATTCTTTAATATTCTGGGTCTCTGTAGGTCCAAGTGGAGAAAGTGGAGATCAGGGAGACCCAGGCCTTCCTGGGCCCAGAGGAGAGAAGGGTGTCACTGGAGAACCAGGAAGTGTTGGTCTACAAGGAAACATTGGGCCACCTGGAAATCCAGGACAAGAGGGGCCATCTGGTATACATGGTCTTCCTGGGTTAAAAGGTCAGTTGCCTTTTCTATATGTTATGTAATGTTGATATGTTATATTCCTTTGATAATTGGTGCGTTTTGCATAACAAAGAGCATGCAAGAAGCATATACACTACATTGGCAAAAGTATTAAACAGGTTTGACTACTTTAGTCATTTCCATTTGAACAAATCTAAATGTTTAAGAATGTAATGATATTCTAGGGAATTGTTTGCTTCTAATTTTATAGCAACAATTTGGATAGGACCATTTTCTATTCTAACATGACAATGCCTCTCTGTATAAGGGAAAATTCAATAAGAAATGACTAGTTTAGTCAATGTAAAAGCAATTGACTGGTCTGCAGAAAGCCAAGTCCTGATCCCAGCTAAACTTTAAATGCAGATCATGAGCCAAAAACTCATCAACAAACACCAATGACTTGTACATAAGGGTACAGTCATTTTAGACACTTCCGAACTTTTGGAAGTAAAAATGTTAAATACATGAATTGTTTCCATCTTTGTTACCACAGTTTTGAAAGTGCCTGTTTCTGTCCTAAAGAAGGGGTGTCCCAATACTTTTTATATAGTAGTGTATATTGTGTACTTTATATTGCAATATAGTAGTGTATAGTTATTGAGCAATAGTTTGATCATTGATGGTGCTTAAATTGAATATTATATATGGAATTAATCGAGTGCCGCAATGTTTCTTAATAATAAAGGTTCCAAAGGTGGTCAGGGCATGATGGGTTTCCCTGGAATGCCTGGTGAGCATGGTCTGAAGGGCTTTTCGGGAAAGAAAGGAACAACAGGTGATCCAGGACAACAAGGGGTTAAAGGACTCCCTGGCACTCCAGGTCAAAAAGGTGAATGAGGAGCATGATTCTACATCATACACAATAATAATCTAATGTTGCCATGGTCATATCATACATAGTTTTGCATTATCATTTTCTCTTCTATTCAATGTTTTTTTTTTTCATTTAATATTGTTTTTTTAGCATTCCCATCTTTTATGTAACACATACATAAAACAGTTTGATGTACAGTAGTGCTGCACAATACTTAGATTACACTGAAAGTTTTTGCAACTTGTATTTAGGAGCTTGCACTAAGGAGCAGCTTTTGCGTCGATTCCTTGTGAGATGATTATCTCTATATATAGTAACTTTCATTGTAGTCTTTTACTTATTGTATACTTGGCGGGTTTTGAATGTCTTGTCAATGCTTGTTCTGAAGGTGACAGAGGGTTGGTGGGGGCTCCAGGTGAAAAGCCAATCATACATATAACACCGAGTATGAAAGTGGACATGAAGGGAGCTAAAGGTGACCATGGAAAAATGGGAGATTCAGGCTTCACTGGTGCCAGAGGTAACTACACTCATACTGATTTACTACTCAAGGGCACAAAGAAAAGCATATTTCATATCCACTGCAGAAGTAATAAGAGCTCTGAATGTTAATCAGAATTTGTTCATATGGCGATTATTTAAATTTCTGCATATGGTCAGTGTGGAATCACAAGAACTTTTTTAATGGTAATTGAACAAAATGATTCTTTTCAGACAGACACCTATAGCTTTTCTTTCAACTTGTCTTTGGCCAGGTACAAAAGGTCTTCCAGGTGTTCCAGGAATGGAGGGTAAAGATGGACATCCGGGTATGCCCAGTTATGTAAAAGGTACTACAGGTTTTCCCGGAGCAGAAGGCTCTCAAGGGCAAAAGGGAATGCCAGGGCATAAAGGAATGTCTGGAATTGAAGGTTTTCCTGGAATGCCTGGACTCAGGGTATGACAATGAGCTCCATCTCCCTCTGAAAACCATTTATGATTTAAAATATTGCACAGTATGTTTTGAAAGCTGTGCGTTTAGTCATTGTGGCCCATTGTGTTTCAATCGCAGGGCGATAAAGGCAAGCCTGGTGCTTATGGACAGACTGGAGAATCTGGAATCAAGGGGATAAAAGGTGCTCATAAATAAACTTCTGAAAGGCACCATGCAATTCTGAATGTATGACTTTCTCATACTCTTTAAATAAACGGCCAAAATGGTTAATGTAAGAATCTTTTATTTAAGGTGAATTTGGTCCTACCATCAGTCTTCCAGGATCAACAGGACTGAGAGGCGAAACTGGCTTTCCTGGACCTTTTGGTAAGAAAATGGTAGCACTTTATTTTACAGTCCTGTTCCTCATGTACATACTATTTACTTATTATAGTAATTACAATAACTATGTAATAACTAGGTAGTAACCCTGAACCTACCCCTAAACCTAACCCTACCCCATGTAGTTACCTTGTATTACCAGAACTTTCTTTGATAAATACAATGTAAGTACACTATAAGTACATGTAAGTACACGTACTGTAAAATAAAGTGCAACCGAAATTTCTATATTCTATAGCGCAAACAGTATAATGATATTTTAATGTCCCTAATGAGTTTGACTTCTTTAATGAGTTTTTAATGTACATTTGTTAGGTGAAAAGGGGCTCATAGGTAACACTGGAGACAGAGGGAGTCCTGGTTTTGATGGCATTGAAGGGATGAAAGGCTATCCAGGAGAACCTGGAAAACTTGGACT